>NC_049170.1:40034839-40337019 GCF_009769625.2 Cygnus olor | reverse complement strand
CAGGTTCTGGAGCTGCTTTGTGTACTCAACATTTCTGGAGGACAGAGGAACCGTTTTAAACTCTGTTTAGCCTGAAGTTTAGAGTAACAGAGGGTGCTGACTAGTCCCAGATGGTCTCGGCTTTTTGTGGCTGTAGGCAGGACACTGGTTTCAGGAAGTATGTGTGGGCTCATGCAGGAATGCAGGATGTGAAAGGGCACAAAGTGCACCAGCCCCCCTGAGCTTGCAGGCCCGGCAAGGAGGGGATATGCCACAGGCCCTTAAGGGGGATTTGCAAGCCCTCCCTAGGAGGATGTTTGATTTTTGTGTCGTCCTTGGCATTAGCATAACCCAGGCCAGCGCTACTGTTTGTGGTGGGGTTGCTGTTTCACTGCTGCTGACTCTTCCCACTCTGCATCTCTGGCATTTACAACTGCAGCGGCAGCCCAGGCAGCACAGTCTGTGGGGCTCAGGAGCAAAAGAGCAGCTACTGGTGCTGCAGAGGAGGCTGAAGAGGACAGGACCACCAGCAAGGAGCTGCTGCTGCCTACTGATGAGTGGGTGCCTGAGAAGTGGGTTCCTCATCCCTGCTGCCAGCCCAGCGGGCAGGGAAACACGGCCTGCCTGCCCCAGCCATGCATTGGGGCAACCTGAGTGCTAGACACAGCCCAGCTGGACCAGAGCTGGCTTGCACAGCCTAAGTGGTGGTTTGAAGCTATAATTAAGGCCAAGTAAGGATAGTAAGCATCTGAAGCCATAGGGTGGAATCAACACTTTGCATGAGCCATTTCAATAACTGGTCAAATTTGACTTTTGCTTTCGGCCAAGCTTTTAGAAGGTGCTTGTTAGATCAAGCCAGCTAAAATGATCTCGTATTATCCTTAAAATCCACATCCAAATAGGTCCTTAGTGAAGTTTAAGGTTAGGAAAGACTTTTTTAACTGTGAAGAAATAGAGCTGCTCCAGTTCCTACTTCAAAGAAACGGTTTGAAGTCAGAAAAGAAGTAAATTTTGTGCCCCCTAAAGAAAAAATTGTCACGTTCCACATTTTATCTGAGGATGGCTATCTGGGACAGGCACATCTGACCTAAAGGTGTGTGGGAAGAGGGGATTTGCAAACATATATGAGTCACATTCATTAACTGTTTTCATTCTGCTAACTAAGAAAGAAACTGAAGCTAACCTACCTGTGGCTATTTCTGCCCCACTCCAACTGCTGTGCTTGCACACTTGGAATTTTAACAAGTGACAGGATTCAGAAGGATTGGCTGTATAAGTTTGAGCAGGTGCTAGAAAAAAAGTGGGCCAACAACGTATTTTGCTTCATGTCTGCATTGATATGCAAATAAACCACAGCTAGTAATTAAATGCATGTGTTGTTTCACACTGAGCCAGGTAAATCCAGTTTGGAAAAAGTCTGATGGTTTTGATTGCTTATAGGAATAAAGTAGCTGCTTTGTACTCTCATTTTCACACTGGTAATTAGCATAAAAATTCCAGCTCTTTTCTGTTTTGGAATATGGTTGAATTCTGCTATTTATTTATTTATTTTTTTAACAAAATTTAAAGTTTCTGTGCTTCTGAGTGGTGACTTTTTATTCTGTTCTTTGCATAGGATAGCTGTCCAAGGCCTTCTGTTTTTATTGTCCATGCTGAATTTGACTCAGGTTTAAATATATTTTGCATATTTCCTTATCCTGTAACTGCAATGGATTTCAGTGAGACTTACCGTCATCTGCTGCCATGCTCTACTGCATCTGACCAGTTACAATTGCAGGGTAAAATAGCAGTTTGTGGGATTTTTATGTGTGTCTACAGTTTTTATGTTGCAATTGTATAATACTCTAATTGTACCTCTGATATTTTAATGCTTACTCCCTTAAGTGGGTCTTGAAAAGATCCACTGAAGTCCTATTCCTTAGTAAATTACCTGGAACGGATAAGCAAGTAGAGCACACTTATGGTCCCTCTTTTGTTTTCCTGCTTATGCTAAATCCACTTCTTTTTTTTCTTGGCCAGCTGTCTGAGACATAATTATCCAGAATTGTGACTATCAGTATCCTTAGACTTAGGTGAAGCTTTTATGTGGAGATCAAATGCCTTATATTTCACAGAAAAGCTTAGACTAAAGTACAGAAGAGCTCACTGAGAAGCTTTGAGTTACCGTCTCTGTTCCCTTGCAGGTGGGGTGATGCTCTCCCAGCTGCAGAGGACCCTCCTGGGGCTGTACCTTTTCACCATTTTTCAAAAAATTTTCTTGTTGTTATGGTTACCAACCACCAACCACTCACTCTTACCACAGCCCTTGTCCCAATCACAGCTTTGAACAACCTTATCTTTGCTCCCGTGCCTGCTTCCACATGCGTTTTCCTTCATCTTTGATGGTTTACTACACTCCTTTTCCTCAACTTCCCAGTCTCTTCTGTTTCTAGTAGGACAAGTTCTGATCTTGTGCACACCACAATTTTCTCCTCCTCCTCCAGACCTCCCTGGGCACCTGTCCCTGATACTGCCATCATCCCTAGTGCAGTACCCACCACACTGTTCTCCCTCTTTCTCTTGTGGCCTAACACTTCCAAAACATTTGCAGCCTTCCACCCTCTCTTCACGTTTCCCACACTCCGGCTCTCTGGTCCCTTTCTTGTATGATACATGTATATGTATAGCTATACGTATATGTATATATATATAAATGGTTTTGATGTGGTAGTTGGTCTATTGGGGGATTCTGTGCTCCCTGTGGCCTATTTAGCTTACTCCCAGGTGGGATAAAATTAACGGAGACACAATACAGGGTGGGTCATGTAGCTAAATCAAGCCTGGGGCTGCAGGCTCAAATAATGGGGATTCAGCGTAGGAGGCCTCAGAATTAACTCATTTTGTGTGAAGGTTTAAAGGAGCAGGATGACTCTAGGAGCTGTTATATCCAAATGAATTCTTTACTGCTGGATAAAGGATCTAGTGATTTACGGTTGGAGTGTGAAGGACAATCCTATCAGCAGAAGCTCAACCAGAGAAGCTTATAAAACCTGCACTCAGTGTTGCTTGGCTTCAGCTGGAATATTTGTGTTTCTGTAAGTGATGTCTTCTCCTTGAAGTTTCTTCTCTTCTTTCACTTTAATTTGTTTTGTCCCTCAATTTAAAGGAATGTTGCATTGTAAAGTGGTAACTACTTGCCCTTACAAATGTGTCTATTTCTAAATGAATTACATTATTTAATTAGCAATTATTCTGTAAATAATTGAACTGAGTCACACATAAATTTCAAAGACTAAGGTGCTATTCTACTTAATGTTAATTAATATGACTAATCTAATAGATAAGAAAATATGAATAATGAAGTCAGTTTTTCTACCACATCACCCACGACACTTTTATGGCCTTGGTTATCTGGAGAAGTAAAACGACAAGGCCTTCTTCTCAGTCAAAAGAATCTCTGACTGTTTTTTCCCTGGATCCATATTTTAAGCTTTCCAGGACATGCGGATCCACAGTTGCATTGTGCTACTGAGAGCAATTAGTTTTGCTTAGCTTTCCTTTTATTTGAGAGAAACTAGACTATAATTCTGTGGTTTGTTAATGAACTTCTAAGTATTATTTCAATCACGCTTGTACAAGCAATGGTTTTATTTATTTCATTTATTTATTTACTTATTTAAGTGAGAAAGAAACGCTAGTTTCTGAAAGTTTTTGTTTCACATCAACTTCTAAAATTCTGCTTGCTTAAAAGGAATGCCAATGTTTAAAAGCTTGCTCATCATTGCTTTCTAGTAATCTTGGCATGTATACCAGGTATAAATCTCAAATGCTGATTAAATCTCAAAGAGAACGGGGATCCAGAATTAGTTGTTTGCAGGATGTCATACCTTATAAACACCAGGGGAGAAATAAATTAACACGTCTCAAGATGGATTGTGGTAAAGGTCTAGAATACATAAATAATTCTTTAATGATGTGACATCTACATTTCCTGTATCAAACTATATTAGCTGAATCATTAATGGAATATTAGGTGAACCAATACAGACAGCAACAAGCTGTTGCCCTGGTGAGGCAGGAACAATGTATACAGCAATGGGTCAGGCAAGAATAAAAAATGTAAAGGTCTGTTTGCTTTCCAGTAGCAGACCTTGAAAGCCCTGGAAAAGGGCCACCAAGCCTGCTTCAAAGGACAGCCTCTGTAACAGCACCCCAGACCTGGGAGAAAGCTTTGTTAACGGCTAATCTTGACAATTTTTACTACTCTGTCGCAGACTGTCTCTTCTCATACCTGGAAACTCGTGACTGAAAACAGACCTTGCTCTCTGTGAATGGGCAGTTCAGCATATTGCTTCTCCTGGGTACGGGGGTGAGGGTCCACCACCGTGCCTATGGTCTCCCTGCTTCACAAGGTAAGTACTAAGTACTCCTTAGGCAGAGCTTACAAGATTATCAGAGTTGACAAGGCTGATGTTTTGATGACTAAAAAAGAACAAAAACCACTCCCCAAAACAAGCCACTCCCTAGTACTAAACCCCATCTCATTGATATAGGTCATGGTGTATCAGGGAAGGCTCTCTCATGGTCTGGTACTCTCCCAGAGCCACTGAAGGCTGCTGACTCAAGTTTGATCTTCTGGCTATATTTGGAGTAGGCTGGCACTTAAAGGAGAGCTAGACCTTCATTGCCTAGTCTTTGAAATAAAGAGTCCATGAAACCAAAACAGTGGCATTAGAAAATCCTCTGTCAAAGCTCCCCAGGGCTACTTATATCTCTGCTCCAATATTTTATTTTAAACAGCTGTAAATCTCCTCAAAGGAGGCAATAGGTCATCGTGTCTTTTTAGGTTAGCCTGCAGACCAGATAAAGGGTTGTGTGCTGAGACATTTTACCTGAAAGAACAACATCAGCTCAGTCACTTCTTTAGGTGAGACTGCGAAAGAACAGCTAGACACTAAACATTCATTAACACACCTAAGTTGTTTATAGCCTCCATCCTTGCTCAGCAGGTTTCCAGTGTTTCAGGTCTGATATGAGTCCACAGATGGCCTGAAAATGGCCTCAGGCATGTCTAGGAAAAACTTTTCCAGACATATTTCTGGAATGAATACAACAAATATTTGTATCAGTCATCCCTGAAACCTCTGAACTCCACTGATTCTGGGCAGAAGTAGTGGAGCCCCCAGGTTCTTCTCTGAGTACTTTATGGAGCTCCTACTTATCCTTGATTATCTTCATCCATCCGGGCCAACAAATCCCTTCACTTTTCTTCACAGTCTGACAAGTTTGAAGAGTTTATAGAGTTCTAGTTTAGCATTATGAACACTGGTTGTGGCAGATAGCCTGGTTACTCTGCAAGAAAGGGGAGAGGGAGGGATTGAGAGATATAACCAGTAGGCAGAGCATAATGGCCACTCACAGAGCCTGCAACCACATTGAGAACCATCTGCTCACTTTTCTCCATAGTACCAAACACATGCAACAGGCGGGGAAGGGGAAGAGAGAGGAGCACCAGTTCGTACAGCAGGCTGTGCTTGCCTGGCATTAGGCCTGGCTCTGAGTTAGCTGGTAGCTGGGCAAGATTAGGTCACCTGCCAACATGTTATTAAGTCAACATGTTCTTGGCTTTTAATGTGAAAACTGAGGTTAGGTAAATAGATTAGTGAGGGAAAACTGTCTCTGAAAACTGAGTGCTTGATGGAAGAAGGTGTGGGTGCCCTGAAACAGTTTTCCACCAGTCCTGTTGGCCCTAGAGAAGTCCTGAATATGACCATGGTTGCACATTTTGCCCTTTTGCTGTGGGAGAGAAATACTGGAAGCTGCCACCTTGTCAAGTGAGGGGGTAGATGTGCTGCCTCTGTGGGGTTTACTGGCGGAGCTGGGTTTCCTGGCACAATGTTGGTCCGACCATGCCACAGGGCACACAGCGAGGAGCGAGGTTTTCCTGCTCGGCTGGCCCCACAGCTCTTTTGGCCCTCCCTGATGGTTTGGAGAGAGGGTGCTGAGGGGAGTAGGGGGGTGTCCCAAGCACCCCGAGCCATGGGCACAGCTGTATTGCCAAAAGTGAAGGTTGTCCAGACAAGCACTCGCTGCTGCGTGGAGTGGGCACATGCTGTGAAGTGAGGAAAACAGAGGTGAGGTTTCAAGTAAGAAGTGGGATTTTAATTCAGAACAAATGCAGAAGACCACAGTATGTGTGGTATGCTCAGTACAGCTTTGAGGCTTAGCTGTCTTGTTTTTAATTATATTCTAATATGATAGCATGCCACATTATTCATGTTCTTAATAATGGTTTGTATTGTTTAAGGAGATGCAAGCAGAGAGACCCTGGGGATATACAAAGCTCAGACTTTTAAAAGTAGTAAGATTCAGCTATTTCAAGTGTTTGTTTCTTTTAATGTGTTCTGTCTTCACCTGCAGCACACCCGGTACCCTATGGCCCAGGCCAAGAGGGATTTAAATAGGACCACAGGAATTATGAACAGGATTCTTAGCTCAAAATCAGGAATCCAGCTCTGACATGTTCAATGTAGGCTGCCACAAGAAGTTTTACACAATGTTTCTGGATCATCATTAAGCAAAAAACTTGTTTGAGTGTTACTCCCTTTGAATAAAAATGACTTACCCCTGGCAGGTTTGATACGACTACTTTACAAATCAACCAAGGGACTGACAGGCACATTTATGTGAGAAATATATATGGAGTTAGAACACAATACTCTTAGCGGCATTTGATGAGGAAATTTTTGTCTGCAAATTGACTTTAAAAAACAAAAACAAAAGCAAAAACACCCTTATTTAAATTCACTATCAATAATAATGAATTCTTGGAGGTGGTGGTGTTCTACCTCCAAGCTGCGTGCCCTGGTGAGCAGGGCCTGCGCTGTGGTGCTGCAGGATGGGGATAGCCTCGAGTACCATATACAGCAGCAGTATGGAAATTAATCCTAAAAAGGATTATATTGTGCCAGGATTTAAAAAAGAAGAGAAGAAGAGAAGGGATTGGAAGAAAATCAGGAAACAATTAAATGGGCTAAATGATTACAGAAGGAAATGTTCAAAAGGAGATGGAGAGGACCGGATGAAAAAAAAGAAAAAACAAAACAAAAACACATACTGGTGGGAGAGGACATCCAGTAAACCGGAAAAAGAAACAGAGGGGGTGAAGGGAGAAAGCTATTAGTGTGTATATCCAGTGGTAGCACATAACACATTTTCATACCTCATTGCTCTATCTGACCTCTTTTCAATGTCTGCATGCAAAAGCCTTGCCCTGTTAAGATATGCACAATCCAGGATCAATATTGCACTCACAGCTACAGCCAAATCCTGTTTGCCATACTTTCCTGAATACTGCCATTGTTTAAGTAGAATTTGGCTGCAATATGTTATTTATTTTTATGGGTCGCTGATTCCCCTTGGATGAGGAGACAGAACATCAAGGAAAGAGGAGTGGGAGAATCTCTGTGGGAATTAGCAAATAATCAACTGCTTGAGCTCCTGTATAGTAAGGCTTGGTTTTCAGATACATGCAGACATGGAATTACAGTTTAAGGTGTAATGATTCCAAGTGTAGCTGTTTCTTCACAGGACTGCTTCACATCTGCTTTACAATGGCAGATGCAGATTGGGAAAACAGTGAGTATAATGTAGATCTAATTTTCAAAAATAAGGATTTTTTCTCAGATTGCGATTTATCATAGCTCCAGGAGCTAGTTTCCTGAAAATCACAAGAATTCACCCTACTCAAAGTACAGATCCAAGTACAATGATTATTTCATTTACATGAAACAGTTTAAAAACAATAAAATAACTTACCCCCAAACTTAGATCTAGTAGAAGTACAATATTTCTTCCCAACTCTGGATGTTAGTTTGGGTATCCGGAAAGTGGTCTCACAGAATAGTACTGCCAGATGATACCAATTATCTGTTCTTATTTCCCCATTTAATTTCAACATTGAAGGACCTGATTGTACCCATAAAGAATTTATATCTAAGATGACTTAATTTTGTAATGTAGACTTGCATCTACTTTTTTTTTTTTTAAAATGCATATGAAGATGAGCCTGTGTTTTAAAGTTTTGCATGAAATAGTATGCAAGTTATTTCATCTACTAGTAATGGAAAGTATTAGAATGCCATGATAGTCACATGTGAAACTTCAGCGGTGTGTATTGGTATGGTGCTTACACAGGACTTCAGAATTCTTTTTAGCCCCTTGCAATGTGTTTTGGAAGAGTGGAAGAGCATATATATTCCAGTAAGCCCAGCATGAACTCAGAGAAGAAAGAAACTGGGGATGAATCACAGTTTATGTTATAAATATATGACTGTTAATGACACAACTGACAAATTTCAGATCTCTGTCTTATGCTGAATGAAGAGTGAGCGTTGCTGAGTAGACCACTTTTGTGTCTGCTTAGTCCACGTAAAGAAGAGTTGCAATATGACCATGGTCTTGGCTTGAGACAGGCGGGTTCTCCAGTATAGTGAAAATTGATCCATTTTGCCAGACGGGAGGATCTAATTCTCTGGCATCATCTTTTGGAATCAGATCCAGCTTATTCCGCAGATAATGTGTATTTATTTCCTCTTTGGCTTTTAAGAAAATAGGACTGGTTCTTTGGCATGTGATGGAGACAACACTGCATTCTGGAGGCCCTTGTGATTGAAAAGTGGTGTGAGGTGCTCAAAAAGAAATCCTGTTGTTGTTGTTGTTCTAATTTCAGCTAAGAAAGCCTCTGTAATTCTATTAAAGGAGTAGGAATTGCAGATTGAAAACATGTGCAGATTAAAGGGGAACTGAAGGGAAAAAACACCTTTGATTCACATACAATTATTATTGTTAAAATACCAGACATTTATATTATGTAATACATCTACAGTATTTTAGTAAATAGCATTTCATGTGGAGACCGGGAATGCCCTCCACATGATATATTTCCAGCCATAACTGAATGATTAATGAAATCAGAGTCTGGGTATTTAACTATGTATAAAAATCATAATGTGCCAGCCTGTGCCTTGGGATAATGGAGGCAGACTTGTCCTGACAGTGATCCAAAGGGGTTTAATTTCCCAGATATTTAATCCAGACCATTTTGTGCCTTAGTCTGCACACCATTACAGTTCAACACAACATTATATAGCAAAGACATTAACTTCTTAGAAGGTACATCATATGTGATATGTTTTTCATTCACGAGAGCCACAGGACAGAGCCAAAATGCCATGTTGTAGAGTTTGGCTGTCATGATCAATTTGTAAAACGAAATAAGTATCTACTTTATTTCTTGTAAATCAAAATCAGCAGTGAAACATATTTATTGCCATAGGGACCATATTTAAAATTCCAGAAGCTGCTCAGCTGATTAATTTGATCTGGGAAGTTTATAGATCTCTTGAATAGTAAATATCATCTTAGTAACAAAACATATAACTTTGATAGAGAAATAGGATATAAAAACCTCCAACAAATTAGGTTTCTGAGAGATTATCAAAGTCATATCAGATAGAAGCTGAATGAGATGAGGATCTTACACTGAAAATAACAGTACTATCTATAGCTCCTCAGTGTGACTGTCTACCTAGATAAGGACTCTAAATAGCACATAATTATAATGTATAAGTGTTTCTCTAAATTATTATTCTGTGTAGCATTTGAAAGTTAATGTATTCACGCACTTTTACAACACATTCCCGGATTCAGTGTAGGCCTTGGAAGCACGAGAAGACACTCCTAGTCTCTGTACAAATTGGATAGCATATTAAAAATAACTCATTTAATATGCTTCTAACAATATAAAAAAGCTGTTCTTTATTTTAAAATATGTTTTCTGATAAAGTAGCTCAATAATGTGTAATTTCATTCTAGTAAAGTTTTATGAGAATAGACATTTTCTGTTTTAAATTATATTATTCAAGATAGCTGGCTGAAGCCTCTAGTGGGAGCTGGGGGAGAGGGGGAAACAGGCTGCTGACTGTTACCAGCTCAGCAAAGCTATGGAGAAGGCTAACAGCAATATATCTAGGAAACATAGCCCCCCTCCAAAAGAGAAATGAGTTTACCAAATCGTCAACTCATGTCTCTATAGCTCATGATTTGCTTGCTGCTATTTCCCAATTTCCCATTAGGAAAGACATACATCCCAAATTTTTTGATTTGTGTGACTTTTTTTTTTTTTTTTAATGTCTTAATGAGATGTGAAAAAATGGAAATAGATCCCAACTTCCCCTCCTTAAAAAAAATACACCTCCTCCTCTGCCAAATATCTACCACAACTCATTCTTTTCCCCTTCATGACCTCAGTCATTTCCCACCGAGGTGAGAAGCTTGAGTCTAGGGCACATCTCCTTTCTCCACAAGCTTCGAAGGACTAGCACAAGCAGATTTATCTAAGTTTTTCCTTGAAAATAAAAGGAAAAAAAAATAAATAAAATCAAGGGATTTCACAGCCAATTCTCATTCCCCCTTTAGTGGTAACTGAGTTTGGTTTTATCCTCCCCTCATCTGCCTGAAGGTGGGATGAAGGCTGGAAGGCTGGGCTCCAATTTCACAACACCACTCAAGTGGCATTTCTTTGTGGCAAGAGTGTCACAGCCTGATCCCAATGAAATCAAAGTAATTCACGTCTGAGAACAGTAAGGCAAGGTAAGAAAATGACCATTATTTGTAGGTGAGTTTTTTGTAGATATGATAAAGGAGTGCCCTGTGTTACGAGTACTATGCTTCTTTGAGAACATGGCCTTCTGTGTAAACTGAAATTGTTTTGCTATTTTTTCACTGAAGTTAATTGAAGGTAAAAATAAACGATTATTCTGGCCTTTCCTGGCTTTATTAATATGTGAGTGTGTATGTGTGCATGCATATGCACTTTTTAAGCCAAGAGAAGACCTCAAGCTATCAGTGAGATTTATTTACAATTCATTCTGAGCCTTGCTCTTTCCCTTGCTCCAGCTGTACACCACTAGCAAATAAGGAAGTATTTTCAGCTGTCGTTCATGAAATAGTCAGGTGCTGCAGCCACCCACGGATGCTGCAGTTAGAGCTCTGTACGCTGGCTTGCTTTGGGCATAACAACACGTGGGCACAACAGGGGTGAATGGCTGTGGCGTATTTTTAAAAGAAGTAACAACACTCTCAAATTTTGCTTGGTATCATGGGATGACAGTACGACTAGCGTGTAAATGTTTTGGGTTTGTGTTCTGTATATCTGATCTTTACATTTCAGGTAGTTTACTGCTGGTAGGTGCAGGTGCCATTTTATGAAAGACGGTTTGATGCTGTATGTTACAAAGTTGACACAGAAGGGTTTACTGTTTCCCTCCCTGTAGTCTTGTTTCCCCTTAATCCAAAATAAATTATTTGGGATGCAAGTGTAAATTTGCTGTTTGCATACACAAGTGTGTGCATGCACTATCATATTATTATTTAAGCACAGGGCAGCCCACGCCAGGAAATGTGATAATTGCCGGGTGTGACACGTTAACCTCCTCGAGTGAGAAATGGCTGAGAACCAGTTCAGCTGCTGGCTAAAGTCAACTCGCAGCCCTGGTAGCTATAGATGCTATGTTACTGGCTGCAGAAGAAAAAATTCTGTTATAATTTCTAAGGTGTAGGATACAAAAGTTGGGTGAGCTGATTTGTTCTGTGCAATTATTTAAGAAATTTAGATAGTATTGCTGTTATTTTCTACTGGAATTGCTGGGTGGAGCTAGTGGCATGTAGTTAGCCCTCCTAGATTTTCCCTTTTACACAGAGCATATGCTTTATTGCTTCTGTGGGTTCCCAAACACTTGCAGTATTTTGTAAAGTGAAGATATGTTTATTGTCATGCTGATGATGGATAAATACTAAAACAACCATTTTCCCCCAAACTTTCAGGCAATAAGAGGATATTTTATTTAATAAGTATGAACAGAGTATTCTTAAAGCATCTAGATTCCTTTCCAGAACTTTGTTTCTTTGTGTATATTTTTAGGACTTTATGCACATACGGTAATGTTGGAAGGGATCTAGGTAAAGTGATAAATCTGGCGGTGTTCCATGTGGCTACGTGTCCCACAGTCCAGGACTGTTGGCTGAATTAATCTGTCATCCAAATGACTAAATATCTCTGTGTTACAAGAAATTCAACTAAGCAACTTCTGCCCTAAAAAGCAGAGCCATCCAGAAAGCTCTAATTTAGAGGTGGGGAAATTAGAATTAACCAGATGATGTTAGAGAAATTTATGAGTTACATGTTCTAGCACCTGAGTGTTCTAAACCAGCATGAAATAAAAGGTGTTGGGAAGGTTTTGAAATGTTTGAATTCTGACAGAACTGAGATTGAGATAAAAAATACTTTATTTTTATAAGGTTTACCTTCTCCGTTCCCTCACCTCTAATTGCTGCTTGATACTTTTTTTTTTTTAATTATTATTTTTATTTATTTTAAATTATAAGTTATGATAGTGTACTATATGACTTTGGGGAAATGCTGTGCTGTTTATCTCTCTCCCCTGTGAGGGAGGGCTCACAAACGGTGTAATTCCCTTTGCCCAGGTAGCAACTGAGCAATTAATAACAGCTATCATAGTGATTTTCATACAAGTTTTCAACACCTAGGAACAGGTATA
The DNA here is from genome assembly GCF_009769625.2 of Cygnus olor. NCBI lineage: Eukaryota > Metazoa > Chordata > Aves > Anseriformes > Anatidae > Cygnus > Cygnus olor. The sequence continues at coordinate 40,324,441 of NC_049170.1, read as the reverse complement.
AAACCAAAAGGCTGCTTTGCATACTTATGTTGATCAAGCAGCCACAGCCTACAATAAATTTCAGTGTCTATAATGTGGGTTGAACTAACAACTTAATGATGTCATCCCTTATTGTTGCCAAACTCTGAGCTACTGTGCCTCTGTTTCTGTGAATAAAATTTCTGTATGCCTGTATTTTGATGTGAATTATTTTTGTAAGTAGCCTTTTTCTTCACTAAGTTTCATTTTCTTCTTCTAACCAAACTAAAACATGGATCTGGTTTGTTTTGTTTAGGGTTCGTTATATTCCAGAATATTAATGAAAAAACTTCATCAGGCGTGGCAGAAAGATTTTTAAGTGTATAAAAATATTGCCTAAAACTAATTCTGAAGTACTTTTTCATTATTGTACTGCTACAGTTCTTTTTCCAGATATTTATATCATATGGCTGACTACCTATTATAGTTATCAAATCCTAAGTACTTATAATAAACAATGGGCTGAAAAAAATATTAACTGGAAATATACAACAAATCTGTGATTGAGAGGCATTAAAGGCAGTCAAGACAGACTAGTAAGCTATTTACTAAAATATAAGAAAATAATCCATGTAGATAGTATAATATGTAACTAAACCATCCTGCAATAATGAGTCCAATTAGCTCTTCATTTTCCTCAGTTCTGTTCCTGAATTCAGGCTACTTGAATTTCTGAAGACAAGTAAACAAGTTAGTTTATTTTTATTTTCTTTATTATGAGGTAAGAAAGGATCTGTTTTAGATAAATAAAATTACAGAAAATTGCGGACTTGAAACTTCATCTCTGTTGCAAAGTCTATGAAACTTAATCATGTCTTTTTTTTTAACGTCACTATACTCGCTAGTGCAGATTGCCTGTTAGTAATTAGAGAAATTTCTTTTTTACATATGTGAAATTGGCAATAGTCAAAACTGAGTTATGCTTCCTCCTCCTCTTTATTCTGCAAACCAAAGCACTACGCAGAATGAACGGTTTTTGAAGGCTGAGTTCCTGCTTTAGGACTGGCCATCCCCTTAAACGCCTACAGTCCATTTACCAAGTGAAATAACAGAGTAAAAATAAACTCATGACCCTGAAAGCATTGGTGGCTGCAGAAAGACTTTTAGCCCTTTAAATTACAGGTTGCAGAAACATTACACTGAATCATTTGATCCTTAAATTGCTTTCTAAATTCTGGATGCCTTGCATTCAACTCTAACTCTCAGCCACCAAAAAGATCTTGATGTAAAACATGGTGGCTGGCTACTTATAACTCAGTTTGGTAAGAAATAATAGAAAAGCTTGTCTTTGAGAGAGCAGGAAGAAAACCTGACAGCAAGAAAACATTTGAGAGTATCCATTCTTCTGTAATCACTAGTTTAGCTTTTTCTACTTTGTATGTTGCCTTGCTGAATATCTGTCTTTGTACAGTGTCAGATCTGGTATAGACATCTGTCTCTGGTGCACTTCATAAATATAATCCTAGTTTCCTCAAAAGAGAATTTCCTGGAGCCTCACTCACCCCATAATAGATACTGCACTTTGTAGTGCGTGAAATCTGGAGGTCACAGTAGCCAGCTGTGTCCTGAGTGGACCAGATCAGTGTTTTGGGTGAGGAAACCTCCTTTTGCGTATTCAGTCAGAAGCCTTAGAATAGCTTAAGAGCCAGGGATATGTCATGTAAATGAACTCAAGCAGCTCTACTACCTATTATGCTCATAGTTTCCTTCTATTCTGAGGGGCCTCATTGGGTATAGGAATTAGTACAGCCCTGGGGCTTCTCTATTTGATTAACCAGAGCCTGGATTTGTTAAACTTCCAGACATGCTGCAAAGTCCTTTTCCCTTCCAGGAAGCTTTTGAGTAAGGATTCAAAGGTGAAAGGGTTGGAGGTTAAAGTTCTGACCCTCCTCTCCCCCAAACCCCTTCCCTTCAAGAAGGGAACAAAACAAATCATTTAAGCATGTGCCTATCTAACTCAGCATTGCCAATGCTCATATGTTTTGTGTTGATCTTAAGGCTTTAGCTGTGGGAACTGAGATTCAAATGCTCAGCTTTAAATTAAAACCCAATTTTGTAGTTCTTGTGGTTCTAGACTACGGCTTGAAAATATCAGTCCAAGGAAAAATAATATCTTAAAGAAAATGCTGGCCTATTATTTTGGAATGTAGTGCTTAGCTCAAGATTTTTTGAATACCTGCATTTGGCAATATTGTTAACTGAAAGCATGGTATTACTTCCAGTAAAATAAATGGAACTTAACACATGCTTTATAAACCTTACTGAGTTGGGGTCTGATGATCACTTACGGACAGTTTAAAAAAGAAAATGTGACTTACTCCTTGCAGGAAAGCTGGCTAACTGGAAAAACTACCTGCATTTTTCTATTGTAAGTATAATCCTATAATCTGTATTCTACTATTGGGGTTCTGTGCCTATTTGGAGACTTTACTACACAGAAGATCAGATTTCTGATTGTCTTTATCACATTGCTGTGTGAGCGTCCTGTGGTGGTCACAGGGAATGTGTCACGTTTGTTGGCCAGGAACAACATTATATGCAAAAACATTACCCAACAACCTATTTAGCCAAAGAAACCCTTGGATAATGACTCAGACTTAAGCTGTGGTTTTTAATATTCCTCCCAGGATTTCTCACTCTGCTCTGCCTGTGAGGAGGAGGCAGGGAATTGAACAAGGTGGGGTAATGGATGAGCGGAGTACTTCGTACTTGGCAGGGTTTACGGTCTGGGGTTGTATTTTTCCTTTCTGCAGCGTACCCCCTAGGGAAGATGCCTGTATGCAGAGTGTTCAATTATCTAAGCTGTCAGGGACATGCATGTTGTCAAAATGCAGGCTTGCAGCAGATTTCTGGTGATCTTTACAGATGGCCCAGGTCTCCTCCTCAAACCTTCAGCTTATGTACTAGATTAATCATTTCATTTAGGGTGAATTGTGAGTGCATGGAAGAGAGAGGTGAGTTACATAGGAAAGAGACAAACTATTGTGAAGGTACATTTTGGGGGCTTTTTTTTTTCCTTGCTTTTTTGTCTGCCAGTAAAAGAAATACACTGCAGGAACAAAGCATATATGATTATCTCTTTCCAGAAAGTGCCAAGGACATCAAGGATCTAAATGTCATTATTCTGGGTTCAGGAAGAGAGAACTCAAGTTCTTCTAGATGAAGGAACAATAAGTGATTTAGATATGTGGGCTAGAGAAATTCCATAGGAAATCTTCTAAGAACAGGAAAGATGACCATGTGCTCAGCTTTAATTATTACTGTCAGTTTGTGACAAAGATGAACCAATGTATTCTCTAGATCACAGGCAGGCTCTGAGAAGATATGATTTGAATTAGATAGCTGTGACTTTGCTTGGCAGGAGTGTCTGGTTCACAGAAACTGGGTTAGTTACTTGGTGGTCTACACATTAGATACCACATTATCATAAACAAAAATGAGCAATACAAGTAATAGGACCACCTTTGGGGAGAAGAGTGGAGATTTGCTGTAGTCCTTACTTGTTTCCTTCCAGAAAGGAAGCCCCCACTATTCCCTGGAGGAAAAAGCTGAAAGAGATGGGCAGTGCAGAGAGCAATTTGTTCTAAGCTTTCAGGAAAATTGGTAACACTCAAACCACATCTGCAGTCAAAACTGTGAGGCTGGGGATGACCTCTGTCTGAGAACAGTTTGTATCCCAGAGACAGATTCTAAATCTGTCCGCTTTCAGGTAGCTAAAATACTGAACAGCAAACTTAATGGAAGAATTGTATATCCCTGTGTGCCAGCCCTCACTGTCCCCAGCCAGATATTAAATGAAACAACAAATTCCTACTGTAGGCCCTGACTTGGCAAAACAGGTTATGTTGCATTGTTTTCAATTACCTGCATACTAGAAGTTAATCTCTTGCTTAAGTGCTTTGTAGACTTGAGACTGTGGTTCTTTTTGAGACTTAGTTGCAACTTTCTTGAAATATTTTTCAAGCCATCCATCAATTATGCAGGTAAAAACCTTAGCTGCACAACCCACACATAACATCATGGAGAATCTCACTCAGCTTTTACAGGGGTGAACTCAATTGTCCTGATGAGCTTTCCCTCCTGACCCCGCGTTATAGCTCTGCTTGTGACATGCCTTTCTCAGTCTTTCTAGGATTAATGCAAAGCAAAGCCCAGGACAGAGGGTCCTGGCAGGATCTCACTGTCTTTTGACTTGTAAATGCCTCTTTTTTTTCAGTAGTGTGAAGGTATATAGTAGCTGCAGACATATTCATCATTCTCCATCTTCTACAATGATTATGGAGGTTGAAAATGTTTGGTTATGTTTGGAAACCATTTGACATTCTTTGCAGAAAGACCCCATAGAGAAGCAAAGTATCCATATTATTGCTTTATGAAGGATCTCTTTAAACTAATGATGCATTAATGAGTGGACTGGTATGTTGAATCTTTCTCATGTATAAAGGGTGCAAAGTAATTTCCCATAAATTGCAGCCCATTATTATAAATAGTTTGGCATCAGCTTCCCTAGAGGTGGAACTTTAAGCCAAATATACTGCAGCAGATGTGGTGACACATTATGTGGAAGCTGTTCCAGGCACTGTGCTGGATGAGTTGGTGTTGCAGGCTAACAGCACAACGGCACGTATTTAGAGCCATCCTACAGCAGCAATTCCGGTTTATACTGAAGGTCTAATAAATAGCTGTGTGTGTCTGAGCTGAGCAATGTGAGTTTTCCCCTCTCTCAGCATTTTCCAATGACTTTGTACCTGACTTAACCAATTACAGTCACTGTATATCAGATTTTAATGATCAAGAAGTCTCTCTGAGTTGCATTTTGTGTGGTAATTTTCATAAGAAATAGTTGTGTAAGTTGTTGCTGAGGTGCTCCTGAGAGGATGAATTTCCACTTCTAGACCTGGCTTTCAAGGTCTTTGCTAAACTGGAAGTGATACCAAGTATTGCCAAACAAGAACTGGTGTCCAAATTGACCCCCAAGATATATAATTATATTTAGGTCTCTAGGAGATTTCGAAGAGAGAGCTTCAGAAAAATTTGTCCCTTCAGACAAATTTTAGGAAGGCTGCACAAATTCTTGAAACACCAGGGTAAACGGACAGTCACTTTAATTGCAGAACCAGTTTGTGCTTACACAGTTTAAAGATGTTTGCTCCATTCTTCCAGTGGGCCAACAAACCTCCAGCCATTGTCCAGCACCCTGACAAATCCCTAAAAGTCAGTCTGCAGTGGTTTGCCTGGTTTCTACAAAATAGTTTCCCGTCCTTTCTAAGTTCTGTCTGGCTTTATCCCCAAGAGTGACTCTGGCTGGGCCTTGGTACCCTGCTTGTTCTCAGCGGGAATCCACGATGAAATTCTGAGTACCTTCAACCACCAAGGGCTGGGAATGGTGTCAGCCAGACCTGGTATTGGGCCTCATCTGCTACTGGCAGGCCTACAGGGACACCTACCTCAAAGTAACATCTTTTCTTCTCTTTTCCACAACCTGCAATGCATGTGTATGCATATGTGTTGGTGTGGTGTGGCAGAGGCCTGCAAGCAGCAGGCAAAGTGGAGAGAGACTGTGTGACTTGTGATGGTGAACAGAGACATTTTCTTTCGTTATATTTTCCTCTTTACAATAAAGGGTCCTGGATATTCATGGGATAGGACATCCTTCCTCTTTTTTTCTATGCAGGGAAGTAGCTATGTTTCTATTTTTCTCCAACAACCTCCTAAAACTTGTGTGTGTGTATGCATGTACTATTTTACAAATGGGATTTGGACAGACAGCAAGGATAACAATCAGGTTTATTTCTTATTCTCTAGTTTCTGAGAGTGTGTCGGTTGGCATCTGACTGAGAGCAGGTGTTTATTATTATTATTATTTTTCCTGAAGCCTGAAATTTAGTCTTACTCTTGCTCACTCCAGAACTGACTCTGTGATTCTTGTCTAGGAATTGCTTCATGTGTTTCTGCTTTTTATGTCCAACCCAGGCTTTATTTTTGGCAATGGTCATAAGTAAACCAGTCACATTTGAAAAGTCTAACGTTTCTTTTACAAGCATATTAGTCATATTCAATAGTACTTTATGGTAACAGATCCAACATCTAATTAATCTTACTTTGTGCTTATTTGCAACATTTAATGTTAACATTTGCAACATTTAATTTTGTGCTTGCAAAAACCCACCCTATTCTTGGTCTTTCATGGAGTCTTGTACTTTTGGGACTGAGTGTGCCTCTCAGGTACTTCCCTGTAACAGTCCCATAGGCCAGGCAAACTTTCATGTTTGGAGATAAGTAGAGAATTTGGTCCTAACTCACTCACTCATTATGGATTACTTTTATTAACTCTCTTCAGAAGAATCACCTCTTTAAATTTGATGTCTGACTAACATCTCAGGTCTTCTTTGGTGAAAGAAGCAATAGTGGAGATTATTTTTTTGCTCATCGATTTTACTTTGCGATATATTTTAATTAGTCCACTATACGCAACGTCATAAGCAACTCCTGGCTCTGCAGGAGCAGTTGATACACCACTTCCAGCTGGTGCCAGGACAGGCCACATGTCGGGGTCCTGAGGGTGCCCACAAGTGCTAATGGCCTTGGCCCCCTCCTCTGGGGCTTCCCCCATGCTTCCCAGACCTCCATGTCAGCACCAGGGCTGTCAGATCCTGCACCAGTGAGGCTGCAGTAGGGCCTGGCTCCAGCTCCTCATGGCCCTGCCAGGCCGTGGGCCTCATTGAGCCAGGCCCACGTCCTGTCCTGTCCTGTCCATGTCACCACAGAAGTGCCCCTGGCTCCTGGAGGGGGTGGTGGGACAGGCCCTGGCTGCTAATGCACCTGAAGTGCATATTTGGTATAATCACTTATTCTCCACCTCTTCCTGGGAGGGGGGGGGGGCTGGGTCCCTACTTGCCTCTGATTGTTGGTGTAGGCTTTATGGATTTCTCTTAAAAAATACTGTCTCCTTTAGCTGTATGTTCTTTCATATAGCAATAATAGTGGTAATTTAATCACCGATTAAATATATTGCACCACCAAAACTCCACTTGGATGTCCGAGTCTGGTGTGTAGCACCAACTGCACGTTAACACTGCTTTCTCCAGTGAGATAATTTTTCTTTTGGCTGGATGGCTCACAACTAAGTCCCAGCAATGAAGTCTCTAGAGTGGTCCTATATTTATACAGATTTTTTTTCCTTGCCACATGAACCTTGGTTTCTGATTTCCCTTCACCAGATTTTTGTTTCTCTTGTGATGCTGAGTGTTTTTAAAGTAGCAGGGTGATCTATTCATCTGGAAGTGTGACTGCTTATACTATCTTCAGTCATTTCTGAAGATTGCTCGTGATTTTGAGAACAGGAGGGGAGAGCTTATGGCATTTGACTGCTTGGAATTGACCAAATGTGTGGTTGATAGAGATCCTATTCTCATAACTATTGAATAAATTGCTATTTTATTTCTTCTCACTTGCGTAAAAGATATTTTACAGATGGTATTTGGTTTAGAGCTTTAGAATGATTTTACCTGCTGTTTCTGTCTGTCTGCTCTTCTTATTCTCACTATTTGTAGAGCTTTGAACATAAGTGACAAAGTGTGTATCACAAATTCAGGAAGGATTCCCAAGCTGCCTGAGTGTCAGGGCTGAAATACTTACCAGGAATTCCTGCTTTTTTTTTTTTTTCCCTATTCTTTTGAATGCAAAATCCTACTGTTCATCTGTGCAATTATGAATGCACTTCCTAGAAAGGTTCTGATGGTATTTATATTAACTTCTGTGCCTGCTTTTGATTTTAGATGAGAAGTAGGGGCTATGCACCTTAAGCAGATGCAGAAGGCAGGCTGTTACACTGCACCTCTAGTCTGTGACCTTTCAGTGTGTACAAGCCAAGCAGTGGTGGGAGGCTGGTTATATTTTATTATTTATATATATATATATATATATAATTATTTTATAATTATTATATGTATATATAAGTGCCTCTCTGTGCCTTTCCTGGGCTGTTCAATGCAGTTTTGGTTATACTTACAGAGAGGTTGGCCCTGCTGACCATCATTTCTGTTGGGGTCTCTGAGTGGGGTGTTCTGTTGGGGTGTCTTCAGCTGTATAACATTGCTAGCAAGGACTTCATTTCAGGCTTGGGGAGAAAAAAAAAAGTGTATGTGGTACATGGGAGGAGGTCTGGGAGGTGAGTGCACACAACTGATGGGCACACTGGGGTGGTCCCTGGCTGCAGCAGCAGGCCTCAGCCCCATGGCCTCCTGTGGCAGTGTGTAAATGACAGAGCTCAGACCGGGCAGTGCAGACAGGAGAGCAGGGTTGAAAATGAGTTTTGTAGCAAGTGCCTAGCTCTGAGGGGACTGTGCTGAGGCCAGCGTGGCTCAGGCTGTGCTACAGAGATGGCTTGGGGCTGCCACCAACTGTGGCAGGGACAGTGCAAGACTTGGCCCTACATCCAGCTTCCTCAGTCTTGAATGGTCCCTGCAACCCCATAGATCTGTCTGGTGAGCTCCACACTCTTGCCAATGCAGCATGCCTTTCTATCCTTGGCACTGCTGCTGTCATATGCCTCAAGCTTTTATCCAAAACAAAAGTTGCCTTTGCAAATCATTAGGTGATGAAGGCTCATCTCTCGCCTGCCACCCTGGCACTGCTTCTGCTCTGTGAATGGGCTGTAATAGGGAGAAAAAATGCCCTGAAATAATAACTAAATGCTTGCTTCGTCATTTTTCTAGTGGGAAGGGAAGGGGATGTTTTGGAAAGTCCTGCTTCTGCTGGCACTGTGTCCTGTGGGAAGAGGGGTTTTGGGCCCTGGTAACAACGGAGTGGGCAGGGAGCTGCCTTCCTGGGCTGTGCTGAGTGGGAGGCAACCGGGAGGCATCCTCTGAGGCACCAGCTCAGCTGGAAGGCTGGGGAGCGGGGCTGGGAACAAAGGAGCATCAGCCTATGCAGGCAGGGAGACAGTCAGCGAAGGGATTGATTCCACCCCCACCCCCGCAAAGGTCTTTGTATTTTCCCTTTCCTAAAGGGGAACAAGAAAAGGAGAAAAAAGAGAGGAAAAAAAAACACCCTCCTGTTATTTAAATATTTTGTTTATTCGTTTTTCCACTGAAATTCTTTCTTTGTATTTTGAAGAAAAATATACACAATTTAAGCCAAGCTATTCTCCTTACATGCTTTCAATTTGGAAAGACCATTTTCTGTAAGAGGATGTTTCTGTGTGTGGTGTGTGTATGTTTATGCATGTGTGCATGGGAGAGATTCATCAGCTTCAGTGCTGACAAATACAAGGGGCCAAGAGGTTCCCCCCCACCTCCACGAAGCAGGTAGAAATCATCAGGAAGAAGCAGGCTGGCCAGTTCTTCCCTGGGATTATACATGCATGCAATATTCATCGGAATTGCACCTCTTTGACCCTAAGACGAATTTGCTCCTACCTATTAGTTTTGCAGGGTGTAATTTGTGTTCCTGACTATTTGGTGTGTATTGGGGAATTATTTTTGAGCAGGAGTTACCTTGAACAGCCCATATTTCAATTATGTTGTAATACACAGACTTATCATTGAATGCTGACTGCCTTTACTTCCTTGATGTCAAGCACAAAGCTGTTCAGGATCTGCTGGTAATCGTTGCCTTCACAATGGGAATTTCTTTTGCCTCAAAGGTAGCTATGGCATTTTGCTTCACTGATAACAATGAAGGGTAATAAAGATACAACTGCAGCCTTCAAGAAAGAGACCAGTAAACATTGTTGCTTTAAGGAAACTGTTACTTGATGAATTGTACTGAAAGGCTGCAAAGCCATGTTACTTTAGTTCCTTAAAAAAAACAACACAACAACCCACACCAAAAACCCACAACAACAAAACCAACAGCAAATAACCCTCAAGCTATGTTAATTACTAAGGGAAAAGCTACTTGCATGTTTCTAATTTATATTTCAAGAATATTTGCCATTAAACCAACCAACCAACCAAAAAAAATCAGCTGAAATTGTAGGTATGTCAGCTCTTCCAATTGATATGCCTCAGAAGCCCCCAAAGACTTTGCTAATGTGTAAATACATTTTAGCCAAGACATGAGTAAAAAATAGAAGGGAGTCAAGAAATTAACTTCCGTTGCTGAGAGACGATCAGATTAATTAGCTGTAAATAAGATGAGGAAGGTGCTACCTTGGTCCACATAATGAGGTACAGCCATGGGCCCGTAGGTGGGACTTGCAGCAGGGTGCATGGGGATGCTTCGGCCAGTCCCTGTGACACCCAGGCTGTGAGGAAGGAGCTTGGTACCCCAGTAGAGCAAGGACTGAAAATACGGGGCAGGATGAGTAGCCGCCTAAAGCCATAGCAACCATTGGGCGAGAGACTTAGGTGGAATTAAAGCCATCTGGATCTGGCAGTTAGCCTTTCTGTGGTTCAGTTCCCCGTCTGTAAAAAGGTGATAATCAGGCATTTTTCTGTCTGTCTCACTGCGATTTTGAGCTCTTCGTAACTAGGGTTCCCCTTTCTGTTCTGCCTGTCCGGAAGGTGCCTTGCACAGAAAGGCCCTGATCTTGTTTGGCACCTCTAATTATTACTATAATATAAAGAAAAATGGTGAAAGTAAGATTACAACCTCAAGGTCAACTTCTGCTGTATTACATTCACCCTTTCCCACTGAAGCCTGCCGGAGTGTTACTGAACACAGAATTTGGCCTTTAAAGTTTCAGTGTACAATATGCACATCTTGTGCTGAGATTAAATATGAATATGTTTAAAGGTCTGCTTTCAATCCAAATTTTGAGGGCTTGCCAAAGTAGCAGAGATTGAGATAGGATCTTTTGTACTATTAATTGAAGGCTATGCCTTTATTTCCTTTAAAAATTTTTTTAAAGCCTCCCTTCTGTGGTGGAAGATATCTTGCTGCTGCTTGGATTGATTCCAAATACTGTTTTCCCCTTTAGCTAGAGCTGCAAAATGTAGTGGGTTTGATTCCTTGCTAAGTATCTTTTGTTAAATACTCACAATTCAGAGTTGCAGATACCTTAAGGTGAAAGGGAAACCAGATCAAGATGCTATTAACTGCCACTAGAAAGAAAACATGCCATAATGTCATATGAGTTAATAACTTTAAGTAGCCTGTAAGATGCTGCTGTGGAATTAAATGCTTAACAATAATTCAAAAACGGCTTACAGAAATTTAAGAATGTGGATCATTTAGTATAGCTGAAATTATGCTCCTGGCATATATGTATGACACATGAGAGCACTTACCTGGAAATTTATTACCCAGCTCTGAGCAAACAAAGCATGACCTACATTTGACTAAAGTCAGCTGTCTCTGGCTAATCCTATGGGCTTCTTTTTATTAATGTCACAATTGCTAATGTGGTATAACATTGTCATTACTGAATAGCACAGCGGGATAAGCTGCAGCTGTTATTTCTCTTTCTATACCTACTAACTCATTAAATTTGAGTTTTGGGGAATACAAATTGTAAAGATTATTCAAATTCTGATTGAGAAATGGGACTGTTGGGAAAATGAAGGTATATAAAGTAAAACTTTGAATTGAGGATTTTTTTTTTTTTACCAGGAAGCTTGAAATGTTCAATTAAAAAAAAAAATCCTTCTTCCCTACTTCCTTGGCATTAGGCTCAAAATCACACCCAAAGTAGAATAATAAGAAAACGAGTAGAAAGATAGAAATTACTGCACGGTGGGTACAAGCCTACTTATGGAAAGATAAAATGCAGAACTTGCGTAGAGAGAACACAGAGGAGCTAGTTTTGTACCAAAAGATCAGTAATACAGTAAATATCCAACTGTTATTTTGAATAGCATATTTTCTTCATTTGAAATACCCCAAAGACACTGAAGTTTGTTCATTTATTAAACAAACTTTTACAGAATTCTGTAACATACATAGAGACATGTCTTAGGAACATGTTTGGGTGGGTGATATTGGTGGTAGGGGGATGGTTGGACAAGATGATCTTGGAGGTCTTTTCCGACCTTAGTGACTGTATGATTCTATGTCTTTGGACTTCAGTATTTCCACAAAAACACTCTGGGCAGCAAGAATTGACTTCTTCAAGAGTGAAACGGAAAGTTTCCAAGTTGTCTGCTTCAGGACTGAGACACTGGTCTTTTTTTCCTTTAATTATGCTGGGCTTTTTCTGAGAGCTTTACCTCATACTTACACTCCTCCTCATCCTACTGTTTGGTTGAAAACTTTAATAATAAAAAAATACAAACTCTAGTATGGAATAAGAATGACGCTCATCCTTCCCAAAGTTTCCTTGCCCAGAATTTTAGCTTCAATCCAAACTTTTGGCTGTGTATACAACTGTGGGCAGGGATGATGCTTTTCAGAAACCTCCAAAACCTTCAAAGTCCTCCAAGCAGGCTGCAAAGTGGTGATGTTGAAAGAACCCCGTGGGCGGGCAGGCAGCTGCGCAGCCTGAGCACCAGCTCAGAGGCACAGCCTGGCCAGGGTAGGAGGAGGTATGGCTGAGGTTTTTTTCACACCCCAGCTCTTTCCTGCTTGCTGCGAAGCCGATGGAAACTGTGTCAGCTACCGTCAAGCTCGGTCAGTGCTCAGGGGTCAGGCGGCAGGGTGGGTTTTAATGGACCTAAGCTGATGGTTGCAGCTGAGGATCTGGCCATTAATTTCCATTCCATTGTTACGGTGAATAGGTTTATAAGCTAAATTTGGTGCATGATCTATTGCTGTATTTTGCTTTTCAAGGGGTGTAAATCCCTTGACTTTCATAGACAAACCTGGAGAAGGGTAATGGCTATTTTTATTTTTTTAAAGGGGAAGGAAGGAGAGGGGGGGGCTGAGAATTGGAGTGTGATCTTGTAATAGCAGTGAGAAATATGTGACAGTTGGGCTAATCCAGACGCTTGGTTGAATTTGAATTCCTCAAATCAAGATTAGAACCTCATGCATTCTTTAGATAAATTGGAATAAAAATGATCTCCTAGGCATTCGTGCAGTTAATTATGTTCTCTCCTCCTACCTTCCCTGCAAACAGTGGGGGGAAAAAGAAGTTAACTTCTACATTCAGGTTTTAAGGGTGATGTCAGACTTTAGGTTGTTGCTGACTACGGGGAGATAGGTGGTGAAGCATACAGTGGATGCTCTTTACTCAGTATGGTGAAGGAGGGTGATACTGTGTAATGTCAGTGAGCTTAAAACACTGGGAAGCTATATGGAGAGGAGGGGAACGTGAACTGGGATATCATAGCTACAGAGCTGGGATAAGTCTTTACAGGTAATGGATGGAATTTGTTCATGGGATTTCTCCAGGATATAATGTCTATGATCTCTAAGGTAATTCTCAGTATCAATCTCTATTCTCCTAAAATTTCAATTTCCACTGTGTTCCTCTTTGTCTTGCTCCTAAGTCTTGATCCCCAGACACCTTAAGATTTCCCAGAGGTAAAACATTTTTCCCACCATCTCTCCTTGGTCTTGGGTGGTGAGCTCATCTTCTCTTCAAAAACCCTGATCCCAGCTGCTGTCTCAATCTGCCTGTTAACTACTTCCACAAGCTGTTATTACTACTCTGATACATGAGCTTGTAAAAATTGGGCTTGATGGGTGAACCTGAGGACAGAGCAGAGTGTGAAGGAGGGGATGCTGAGGCCACATGTAGAGTGAGGGACTGCATGCCTGTGTGTGATGGGAGAGGAGGCTGCGCAGAGTGATTCATATGGGAAATATGCCATGGCCACACTGAAAACAGAACAACATCAGCTCAAATTCTGGTGTTTGTAGTGAGAAGAAATGCTTTTTCCTTTCTTTTAGGCGGCTTGTGGTCTATATAAGTAAGTTTGAGGCCTCAGCTTAATGCTTGGTGAGCTGGTGCCTACCACAGGCACTGGCATTCTTGTAGAAGAAGGAGTTGGTGAGCTGAGAGCCCCTCCAGGGCTTTTGGGAGCATAAACATACGATTTTTAATGCAATTTAATATACTTAAAAAAAAAAAAAAAAAAAAAGACAATTATTGGAGCGCTTTTTTTTTTTTCTCCATACAGCAAATGCCACAGAATTTGTTAGTTTGCTCATGGTTTTAACATGGCAATTAGCTCAAAGGACACTTTTTTAAAAGAGACAAGCTCTCTAGGATATGTGAATGCTTCCCCCCACCTTGTTTTTTCCTTTCTTTCTTTGTTTTTTAAATCTCCCTGCTTCTCCATTCCCTGCCTAATGTTATTGAAAGTGAAGCAAAAGCATTCCCATGCATCAGACAAAAGGAGCGCACTGTTAGTGCCTGAAGATGGAAACACACCCTGCCTCTCCAGTCTCACGTGGGTCTTATGCTGAAGAAAATAGACTGATCAGTCATTAAATGAATAGGTCTCATGTCATCCTTTTCCTACTCATGATGTAGGTAGGACTACTCCTCTTAGAGCAGTTTCTTCACCAAACGAGCCCTTTCCCTTCTCTCTGATTAGTAGTTTGCTCCCTCTGTCTGTAACAATTGATAAAGCAAGGGCAACAGCAGTCATGTTTGAAAGCGTTATGCAGGATCTTTAGATGTGGCTATAAGGGAATGTGTGATTGCTCATGAGTTTGTGATGGCTAGAATAAACTTTCTAAGAACTGAAATCCCTGTGAGCATGACTTCATCTCCCTGGGTGCCACAGAACTGAATGACCAACTTATTTCTAGCTTCTGCAATTGCAGGCTGAGGAGTCTTGTGGATAAAGGACAATTGCCTGACAAAGACATGAAGTTCAGAAAGCTAAAAATTTTTTGGGAGAGTACCCTCCTTCTGAATCATAATAACAATAAAAAGTGAGTACTTCTTTTTCTTTTTTTTTTTTTTTTTTTTTTTTTTTTCCAAATTCTTACTTTGCAAGGGAGGAGGTGAGGGAAGTTCACTTTCTGTTCCCTGCCGCCTGCTAGCCACTGCACTTGACTTCCACAAAGTCTACGTGGGCCAAAGGAGGAACTCTGAAAATAGGCTATCCATACAATTCTGGGAAAGGTGCTGGAGGTGGATACCTCTACTCTCCTGCCTCCTGAAACAGTTATTTTGATTGCAGGTTCCATACAGGTGTATCAGGGAAGGTCACATTTTTCTTGCTGCCTCTCCTTGCCTTCTTGTGGCATGGTCACCACTGAAAGAGCTCAGATGTGTCCTCTGTTTGCCAATTCTTCCTGTTCTACTGTGGCGGAAACAAAAAATAAATAAAACCAAGCAAAAGTTAAGGTTTGAAGTAAGAAAGGGCAACTTCTTTAATGTAAGATCTGAGGTTTACCCATAATCAACCTGAAGTATACAAATTTGGCATATACACATTAAAGAACTTAATTTATGAAATGTGTATCAAAAAGCAAGTGACCTTAAAACTGAGCAGTTTCACGATTGCTTCTTACAATGTCAGCGAAAAAGCAAATCTGTGAACTCATTAAGTCATGCATAAGTGAGCTGGCATTGCCATGTGGGCAATACGGGAGCAGGTGATCCTGGCCTTCAACACAGAATTAGACATGACTGAGGAGTATGACACAGCATGCCAAACAACTTGAGAAGTTGAATGGCTGAGAAAAATAAGTGTCTTTAATAGCTTTCTTGTAGTGGTGTGCTTGGAATCATAAGGCTTTTCTTTAAAACAAATGCCATCTTTAATTTCCAGATACTCCTTTAAAAAGGCATGTAGATTCTACCTTGGCTGCAGTTTAATATAAAAACCTCTTCATAAATTTTTCAAGGAATAAACCTGCATTATGTCTTGTTACTTCTAGCTTGACAGAGCAGAAAGTTGTAAATCTTCAGCATAATAGAATATATTTTACCAGACATTTCACCGGAGGAAGGGCACTACTTCAATCAAGAGGCCATTTGAATTCATCTATGATTTTGTCCAAAGCTGACTGTTTAAAATAGCTGATCTGTATCTCAACATAGAACATTTTTATTTTTTTTTTATGAACATGAGGATTAACTACATCATGTTATGAAAGTACCCATTCGTGACTAATAGCAATTATCAGAGTAATGCTGTCTTTGTTCTACTTTCATTATGCTCAGAACTAATCGTTCTTGCCCCATAGTGTAATATAGTATCTTTGGTAATATTTAATTTTCTGTAAGGAGAGTAATGAAAGGAAAAACGCAGTGAAAAATAAGGAAGCTCTTTGTTACATACAGAAAAGATTAAGGCTGCTGCCTGCCACATGGAGGAGCTCGAGTATCAGGTTAGGAAATGCCATTGCTGCCTGGAGTGCGCATTCCCAGGCCAAGCTGGACTGGAAAAGTGACTCCCGGCAGTGCCCCGGCCTGGGGTCTGCCCCTGGGGCTATGGATGAGGTTGTTGTCGCTCTGTAACAGTTATGGGTAAGAGCATAATTTGGCCTGTGTTAGCATTAATGCTCTTTCCAACAGACCTGCCATATAGATCTCAAAGACCTAAAAGCTACTTCAACTGGTGCAAACCGTGGCTCCTCTGAACTGTTGCTGTTTTGCAGTTCTCCACATCTGCCTCCACGGCTCCTCCTCCTGCTACAACATATAAGGCTAATTAAGAGGAAAGGAAACGATTGAAGTCTCTGATAGGTAGGAACAACTTTTTTACTGTGCGATTCTGTGCTTTAAATTTAAGTCATGGAGCTTCAGCTCCCAGATCCAGCTGTGCCGACATAGAAGGTTATTGACCTGCAGCTATTTTTGGTCCCTTTCTGTCCTACCAAGTTATGTGCATATATTATATATTCCAGGTCTCTGTTAATGGAGCAATGAAAACTCCCCAGCTAGCTTCAGGAAAATGTAGCCACGTTAGGTAAAATAACCATCATCAGTCCTGCAGTGACTGGCAGGGAAGTCCTTTGCCTTGGTGGAGGGACCTGGGAGGTGGGCTGGGGGCCACCCCTATCCCAGTCAGACCAGCTGGCCTGTCGTGATGTGTACTGACATGGTAAGAGGTCCTTGCTTTCTGGTCCTCCTCCTAGTAAATTAGAAAATATCAGTTGTGAGAAACTAGAAAAAGAAAAGAAATTAGACATGGTATGGTTGCTGCAGGAGGGAGGGGAGAGGGGCTAGAGGCTCCTTGTGCAGCTTGTTTTGTACAGCCTGCTGGCTTAGTGAACACACTCATAGTGTATAGCGTTGGTTTTAGCTGGTCCATGTGTCTCTGCCTGCTGTTCGTGAGGGAGAGCCTGTGGGGGCAGCTCTTGAGGGATGCAGCGAGGTGCTGGTCACAGCTGGGGGGCTCTGGGCTGGGGGCAGAGCAGCAGTTTGACCCCTTGGTTTCCTGTGACAGCCATCCTGCCTTGAACTCTTCTGCCTGAAAACAGGCACTTGCACCCCTGTCCCAGTAATTAACAGTCATGACTTATGGCCTCTCTTGGGATTAATTCCTTCTGTTATCAGTCTTGTCCATACAGATGAGTTATTGTCTGACTATTGCTACTTCTTCCCGTAAAGGATAACTGCTTAGTTCTCACCCTTCCGCCTGTGCTGTTGTTGGGGTTAGGTGTACAGCTGTGGCATCTGCATTGTATTGTGGGCACACACAAGCTCTGGGGGCTCCTAGAAGGGAGAAACCATCTCAGAAGCTGAAGTGCACCTCAACTTCTGTTTTCCCCTTAATTACTTGCATTAGGGTATCAGTGGTCTCAGCAGGGGCATTGCAGGCTGACATAGCAGAAGTCTGAAGATCTTTGGGGTTCCCTGGCCACTTCTTCCTGCTGCTCTTGAGGGAAGTGGCAGCTTGTATATTTTGTGGGAGGCACAGGTAGGTTAATGTAGCCTTGTTGTTGTTTCATTGTAAGTTAGTGTGCAGTCCTCTGTAGTACATTGCGCTGAAACTACAAGTCTGCCTTCTGAAGATGATAATTATCATATATTCTGAAGTGGCTTTGTTTTCCTTCCAGGTCAGAACAGATCAGTGAAAAATTCTCTAACTTTAAAATATATTAATAACTCTGAAAAACTTTATGTTCTTGAAGCCTTTGGCTGGAAAGGCTAAGACACATGACATAAGTTGCAACAAGCCACATTCATATAAATAATCTAATTTTAACATACTTGTGGCTCTGAAGAACATTAATTTTCTCAACTTGTTTTACAGGAATGTCCTGCCTTATTTCCCAAGATTTAAAACAAAACAAAACAAAACGGAGTCATGACATCTCTGAAATGGTTCAGAAATTTGGCACATGTTGGCTGCAAGGGTAGCTGCTGCTGATGGAAGTTGAGAGTGGCAGTGGGAATCACGGTAGAAATCCAAGTTTTTGTTGGACCTAGTACATCTTCCTGGCCATGGGTGTGAGTAAAGAAACTTCATTTCTCTTGAATCCTACTTAGTTTATTAAATCAAATTGGAACTTGGGCTTAGAATGCAAATACTGCAAAGTGTGTGCTATCCTCCTGTAATTTTTTATCTGCTATTTTTGAATTGCTGGGGACAAACCATACAGTGTATGGTACCAGCAACTGCAAAATGGTATACACTTTAAAACATAAATTGTATGCAGACTTCAATGTTGGATTCCAGTGAGATAATAAACTGTGGATAAAGTATGCATTCGTTGGATTAAAATACCCAGTCTTTGTATTAAGGTACAGCAATAGTAACATATACTGTCTAAGAAAGTCCTATTTCCATAGATCTAGGATGTTAGAAACCTTAGTTTAGGCTGGAATTTTCTTACTGAAATTTGAAGTGATTCAAGAGCGCAGCTGAGCAAATAGAGGGCACCACTTCACTTGGTAGGAATGTGCATTGGTGAAATTGCATGGGGAATAGAAGTGAGGAGATTTTGGCCAGGGAACTGCCTTTTGCTTCTGTTCCTTGGCAATTTAATCCAATTAAAAGAAAGAAAGCTTTCTGAGTATAGCTATGCTGTATAAATGCAAGAACTTCATAAAACCCGTCTCTCTTTACTTCAATCATTTAAGCAGCCCATAAAGACTCTCAGGTTAAAGAATTAATCTTCAGTTCCAAGCTGAAAGTCTTCAGATATGGTAATTCATGAGGGATCTTTGAAAGAGCAGAGTTGTGCCGACCCTTCCCAGCAAGTCATTACTGAAAGGGCTTTGTGATAAACAGTAGTGTGCTAATGACCTGTGGATGGGCTTTATAGGGAAAGACACTGATCTCTTGGGGTCAGTAAAGATGGTATTGCAGATTTAGGAAGAATAAAGGTGTTAATACTTCTGTTCCAGACACAATCTGTCCCAAGCGGTTAAAATCTCTACTGAAATCCCTACTACAGGGTCATTTAATACCTTTCAGTTCTTTACACTTGACTTATGCCCTGTTTCTGTGTGCTGTATAGAACTGCTGTTGTATGTAACAGCCACTGAACTCATGGTTATTAAAAGCTATCCTTCGGTTTCTGGAAGGATTTGCAGGGCTATTTTTTTTATTATTATTTTTAATTAACATTTATAAGGCTTTTTGTGGTTCTCAGAGAGTAGCGTGAATGCAAGGCTTTCTTTCTTACTGTGCCAAATCTGGAGTTTTCCTCCCAGGCCTCCATTCTTTAGGAGTCAAGTGGCGCTGAACAGGGGCTGAGCCCCAGCTGGAGAGCCTGGCACACCAGCCACTCCACTTTGCTTATTGCAAATCTTGGACTCCGGCAGTTTCGGTGACTGAGATGACTGTGACAAGAATTCCTACCCACAGGTGCTGTGTTGCCATAGTGCTGCCTTCTGGGTGTGTGCTCATAGTTGTTACCTTGTGCAGCCAAGGGCTATGTCTGACCTTGGAAATACAGCAGGAAAAAAAGATGCTCATACCTCCTTGTTCTCTGGAATAGATAAATAGATCTTGGCTTTTTTTTTTTTTTTCCTAATTCATTTTTACCCCAATTATTCATATTGTAAAAATTATTTTTTTACTTTCTTTGCAGTCTTGAAGACCTGGGTGACTGTAAACTTAAACAATCTCTTCAAGAGCAAAACCTTTTTTTTTTTCCACTCAGTTTTCTCTTCAGCTTTTCTGTTATTCTTCCGGCTGTTGGCTGTAGAAATTAGAGCCGTAGGTAGGTGCGCTCTTTTTCATATTGCCTAGCAGCATCCCTTTGCTCTGCCCCTACAGTCTTAGGACATCCTCTAGCAAGGCAAGAAATGCTATTTCAAATAGCAAGACTGCTATTTCAAATATAAAGGTAATTAGAAACACCCCTACCCTGTCCAGGAGAAAGAAATACTGAAGCCTGAAGTGAAAGTAGTACTTTCTTCTTCTATGGCAATACAATGCTCTGGGCAGAAATGATTGCAAAATTGGAATGACTATGAACTTGCTGGAATCTTATTTTGTCCATGTAGTTGAATTCTGCTGAATCCTTTCTCCCACAATAATCCCTGTCTAAATTTGAGGGGAGGTGGGGGGAAAGACAATATTGGAGAATTTTGAAGAGAACTGTATTTATCCATATAACTCCATGAAACAGAAGGAGAAATTTTTCTATAACGTGGAAGAGGTAATGAAACAAACTTTTAAAAATTTAAATGTTTAAATATAGAGCCTTCATATCTGGTCTGACTCTTTGCAGAGGTGGTTAGTGGCCCACAGATCCTGTGGGAGGTATCATTCAGTGCTTGAGAATGACATTCCCTCCCTCCCCCCCCCAAAAAAAAAATCCAGCAATTCATTTTGTTTTAACTGTGCATTCCTGTCCCTAACAGACCTGTTGGTGTCTGTTTAAGTGTGCAGTTGCAGAATGAGAAGAAAAAAGCTCTCAAAATTTGTAAAACAGATAACATATTTGAGGAGCTACTCTAGTATCTCCTGGGCTAGATGAGATAATGCATGATTAGAATATTTATAATCACTGATGAGAAGTAGGAATAATAATATTCACTGCTGCAGTATTCTTTAACTTCTCTGCAGGTTGAAATGCCTATTAAAGTAGTAGCAGCATGTGGAGTGCTAACACAATGGATAAGGCTCGTTGTGGGGGAAAGGGTTTTAAAATAACTTCTAAGTCTGCAATTTTTCTCTTTGTCTGGGAATGAAATCTCAGTTTGCTCCCAGATTTAAATCCTGCTTTGAGATGCCTTAGGAAAGCTACCTTTCAAGGTAGCTTGTCCTCTGTCTCCTTCTAGTGTTAATACATACTTAGAAAACATTATGAAAAGTAATGCAGAGGATGTTCAAACATTAATAACACACTCATTTTCTTTTCTAATGGTTGAATGACTTTGCATTGTCTGTACATTTTCACTTCAAATACAGGCAGCCTTTCTTTGAGTTGAGTGAAGGTATTTGCACTTTTCTAGCATGTGGTTAATTTTCAACTGTCCCTTTGAAGTGCTGTTTCAGGCTACAATCCTCCAAGCAGTCTAGCACAAAGCCCAGCTGGATTTGCACTGGGGCAATGTGCAGGGTGGAAGCCACAGTAGGTTCAGTCTAGCGGGGAAATGAGAAAACCCTTGCAAAGCCAGCAGAGAGGTCAGGAAATGGGAAGCTTTTCAAAGTTTCCTTCCAGCCATCCTCAAGCACCTGCTTTGTGAGTTGTTGTCTTTGGCTAAGATTTTTTTTTACAAAGCCTTGTCTGCGTGGCTCTTTTTCAGAATAAGAGTTTTCAAGAAAAACATTGTGTAGGCTGAGAGACATGCCAAAATTAGAAGTTAACAATGCTGTATTATGGATATTAGGACTGTGCTCTTCAAATGCTTCCAGTAAGCCCTTGTTCAGTTGGCTTTAGTCTTTGTGTGATTCTAGTTTGCAGAAATCCTTCTTTGTATCCCTTTGAAAGTCTGTCAAAATCTTCTCCTCTCCTGTCTCTTATGTATGTTGTCTCTGAGGGTTTAGTCCTGCAAGATGTTGAATGTGCTGGATATAATTAGAAGAATTTTTTATGCCTCTGTGCCTTGGTTGTTGCTCATGCTGACTACTTATCATACACCAAGCACTTTACAGGCACGTAAGGTAAAGGTGCCGTTCCAGGTGTCTTTCCATACACTTAAGCACTAATCATATCAGTGGTACTCTTTTCATTCTTGAAATTACACACCTGTTTTGCTGCACTGGGACCAAAATGCTCAGCATTTTGCAGAATCACCCACTTAAAGACTGTCCATGGTGTACAGTTTGCTGTATCTACCCAGAAACCTGAAGTGTTTCACATGAATTCATTTCTTCACAAAATGTGATCATGTAAAACAGAAAGTGAGTCAAGTGTGCTCTTGGTGCAATGAGTGATGGCAGTCCGGTCCACGGCTGCAGCTGTGCCACAGCTCCCATTTCCAGTTGCTGCCCTCAGCAAATTGTCTTTAGCACCAAAAAGCTGAGTTCTGGAGAGAAGAGGAGAGCTTGACTCATATCAGGGCAGGAGGCTTCTGCTTGTATCATAAGCTTTTTTTTTTTTTTCTTTTCCTGAGGAAAAAACAGATATGACACAAACAATACTTGCCAAATATGACAGATGAACAGACTGTTACAGAACAACAATATCATGTGCAGTTTGATTGCTCACTGTTTGGCAGACAAGGATCCGAGGAGGTAAATGATTGCATCTGAGCCTCACCTCACTGACTCAGTGACTGTAATGTTCTCCTTTAATATATGGAATATCTTTGTTATATAGTGTTCCTTCAGATTTCCAATAGAAAATAATTTGTTCTTGTTTTATAGTTTTTCTTCTCAGCTGAAGGTGTGAGTATGAACTTTCTCCCTGTTGACAAGCATTGAAAATAATTTTTAGTATTTCTGTGTCTATAGCTTTCATAACAAGTGGACCATAAATCCCCTCTCTAATAATTGTGTGCTCTGTAATACCGCCGATATATCATAGGGATAATTTTTTAACTGGAGTCACATGAGGGCTCGGGTTATAAACTGTATCTCTGTTCTAAATCTTTAGCAGTTTATCCTGACCCACCTCATGGTCATCTAGTTTTTTTCCAGAACATGCTTTAGAGTAAGTTGTGCGATATTTTATACTTAACTTTACTGATATCATCCTGAACAACAACAAAAACAAAAAACAAACAAACAAACCAAAGAGGAATACTATTTTATGCTTCTTTATTTTTTTTCTGAGAACTTTATTCTTAACATTTTTTTTTCTGCTCATCAACACAACTAATTTTGATTGAAAGATTGAGGCTTTCTTGAAAGAATGTGTATATTTATGCTGCAAGCCACAATACTCTATCCTTTAATTAAGTATGCTCTGTGAGCTGAATTAAGAAAACGCAACTTACACAGAAAGAAAACTTACTGTTATAACTGTTTTGAGGATGAGAAATGGTTCATTTTTCTGAAAGTTTGGCATAATGCAAGTAGCTAGGGTACAGAACATGACTTGGGGAATGCTTGTTTATGGCTAGTCTTTGTATGTGGAGTCCCATGGTGGTCTCTCTTCATGGCATCCAAGCGTAATGCATCTCCTTGTTTACATCATCTTATGTAGGTATAACATGAAAATCCATAAGTTTTTCTGTAACTAAAAGAGAAGGCAATGTTCCTTTTAAAGAGCTTTGTATGTCTATACCAGGCAATTGTAAAGCTTCTCAAGGGACATCTCTTTCATAATCTCAGTGCACAACTTGCACATCCCAGGCTCCTAACACATAATCTTTTAAACTGTAGAAAGAGCTCTGCTCTGTAATACAAAGACTTCAACAAAGATGAGTCATGTTTATGACACTGGGCATAGTTAAACTACTTATGATATATATCTGTTTAAACTGAAGTAGGTAAAATAGGCAGTTACTGAAGACAGCCCGTAAATCTGGCATTCATTCAAGGCCTAGAGCACTCAGTTAGTGTCAGTACAGAGATGTGGGAGTGCAGCCATGGGGGTCGACAAACCCCATGGTTGGTGATAACATCGGACTCTTAACGATGAGGCCAGGAGGAATGTAAAGAGTTTAGAAGGAACAAAGAAGGGTGAACGCCTTGCTGTCTCAGACTGCTTGTTTTCCAGCTGTTAAGACATGGAAGTTGCTGGGTGTTTGCGGTTGCTGGGCAAAGTTGTTGACCAATGAATAGTTAGTGGAAAAGTACTGCTGTAGAGCGAATGGTATAAGAAGGGAGCCTGTCCTCAATAAGAAAGAGTTGAAGTTATGTCATCAATAAAGTGGTAGCAGTTACTGATCCTAAAAGAACCCTGGTGTCCGTGTGGTCATTACGCCACACAGAGACATGGGATGACTTTTAAAGTAATCGGTTTATGCCAAGTCTTTTGTAATGTACTTTCAGGGCTTAGTGGTAACAGGAAAGAAGAAGATAACGATAGCTTATCTGGGAATGATTCTATTATGCAGAATAATCTGAAGCTATGCAGAAAAACATATTGTGAGCAGGAATGGACCCTAGAGATTTTTATTTTTTTTTTTTAATCTTGAAAGGCATAGCTTTCTTGCCACTGACAAGGCTTTACATTAGATGGTTGATTCAAAAAAGCTTGACATTTATCTTAATTTTGCTCTTTTCAACTTCAGTGACACCATTTTGCAACTGAGTGGGAGTTAAGTTAGAATAGTGCTGAACATTTTTGACAGTTTCCATTTTTTTTTTTCAAGCTCATTATTTCCTGGATTTCCAAAGGATTCTACTTGCTTGGCCCACAGAAATTATACGTTTCAGACTCACTCTTGCATATGTTATAGAGCCATAGGGAATTTCAGAAAATTTGGAACAAAGTCTCAACATTTTTTTCTTCTCTCCAGACAGTTGTGAATAAAAAATATATATATATATATATATATATATTTTTTTTTTTCTGCATGTAAGCAGGTTTATGTGCTTTTGTAGACAAATGGAGACAGAGAGGTACAGCTTATCTGATGTTGTGGTGTGTTGAAAATATTGGAGTGTTTTTTTGTTTTTTTTTTTTTTTCCTCACAGCTGAAGTTGTGAGTAGGAATTTATTCCCTGTTGGGAACCATAGATAGTTGCTTCCTTAAATATATTTAAAAACAAAAACAACAAACAAAACAATACTCAGTGTGTCATTAGGCAGTCTTATTTTGGCTGTTTTTTCAGCACAGTTCCCTTACATCCTTGCTCATGACTTAAATAGAAGCAAGGCTGCCTTTTGATGCTGGAGCCCTGTCACAGAATCACGGTACACTGGGTCTTTCTCTGGTGCTACCATTTTTTTTTTCTTCTCTTGCTTTTTGTCCTCCACTAAGTCACTAATCACTGCTGGTGTCACTTTGGATCACTAGGTCCAATAGGCACTTCTTGCCTTGCCCTGGGCCCAGGACCTCTTGCTAAAGCTACTGAAAACGTTGTTTGTCAAATTAAAAGAATGATGAATGAAACTAAAAAGGTTTTCAGTCTCTTGACTTGGTCAGGATAAGTTGCTAAGGTCATGTATGACCTTCCCAGAGTTTTAAGATGCGGGGGTTGAGAAATAAGGCATACAACAAGTCTGGGACCCTGAGTGATGCTCCTGTATGGCCAGCTGCGCTTCCCAGCCCTTATGTTTTTGTACTGTTGCAAGGAGAGAAAAAGATTCTCTGAGGACAAATCCCTTCTCACAACACCTAGCAAGCTGGAAATAGACCTGAGGATAATAGCAGGGATTTTCCTCCTAACCTTTGTGCAGAAATGTTTTTTGAAATGGGATTTCAAGGAAACAAACCTTGGAAGCTTGGAGCCTTGTTAATGTCTACCTCTAAAAAGAGACCTGTAAAAACAAGTGAAGGAACTGGGGCAGACACATTCCCAGTTAGGTATCTACTGATTCACATTAATGGTAAGATCTGACTCTGTGCCCAGGGAGCTGGATTTCCACCTTGCATTCTCCTCTGAACACCAGATCTGAAAAAGAGAATTAAGTTTCTTTGCTAATGAATTTTGTTCTCTTGTGAAAGTCTGTGAAAGTGCTTATATACCCATGGGTGTATGTATCAAAGTCCTAAATTCTTCTGGGGAGGGTGAGCAATCATCAGTGCCTAAATCACTTTTGAGATTTAGGTTCTTTAGGGAACACCTTCAAAAACACCTAAAGCTTTTTATTGTATCTTTG
This sequence comes from Cygnus olor, assembly GCF_009769625.2. Lineage (NCBI taxonomy): Eukaryota > Metazoa > Chordata > Aves > Anseriformes > Anatidae > Cygnus > Cygnus olor. The sequence continues at coordinate 40,298,512 of NC_049170.1, read as the reverse complement.
TCAGAGTGAGACTTTCTTTCTGTTTACTGGGAGGGTGGAGGGGTGTTACAAACACGGAAATTCACAGATTGGATTTGCTGAAGAAAACAAAAAGACAAGAGGGAGTTCAAACTGTATGAAAGAATTGTTTAGAAAAATCTGGGACTGGGACTAGAAGCAATTTTCTATTAGAGTAACAGTTATTGTAGTTTTTCATTTTTAAAGGGAACGTGAAACTGTTGGACACATTCTCTTTTGAAGGAGCGAGACACTAGAGTACAGATCTTTGTTTCAGGAAATATGAGAATGTCAGGCATCGTGTATAAGGGGACTTTGAAGTATATTATTAAACTTTGTACTTGAAGGAATTAAAGGGTGTTAAATAGCTTTGTGTGGAAGAGCTTCAGAACATAATGAGCAATAGTGAATGATCTGCAGTTATTAAATTTACGGTAAGGAGAACCTAGTAAGTCTTCCTTTTTATGTATAATAGAAACATGAAAATTATGGAGAAGGCATGTGAGAAGAGGACTGGATGGATCAGGAAATGTCCCTTAAATTACTTAAACTTAGTATTTAAGTAATTATTTAAATTAAGTATTTAAGTATTTTATAGACAATGCAAGTCAGCTAAGGTACAGAGTTTATGTCAGGGAATGCCTGTTTATGGTTAGTTGAGTGGGTGTGGAGTCCTCTGGCTGTTTTAACGTTTTAGATCCAGATAGTAGTGATGGAACAGCCGTTGTTCAAGCTGTTGAGTAAAGTGGGTTGCTGTGTTCTTGAACTTGGAGTGGATTCTTGTAACTGTGTATTCAGCTGAGCTCTGAGTTTTTGTGTTTCGACTGATGAAAGCTGTGTTTTTGTGTTAACCTACGGGGAGACTCGTAGATTGCTGGGCACAGATCACACTTCCAAGTTGTAATTTTACACTAGGGATGTTCTAATTTTCAAAAAATTTTCAGGCAAGAGAGACCCATGCATTTACATATTTTAGGAGGAAGCTGAGAAGTATAAAAGGACACAGGAGGTTAGGATGTAAGTGTACTTCTGTTAAAGCCCTAAAATCTTTTAATTTTGGAGAGGTCATCAGTCACATGCTGCCAACAGTGTATAACAGTTCAAGTTCTTCAGCTTTATTTTTTTTTTTTTTTTACAGTTGTTTCCCTGCTTAGGACCTGTGTGGGGATGTGTGGAAGAATGTTGTCCGAAGGGAACCTGTCTTCAGCAGAGAAGACCATGAATCCCTGGAGACAAGAGCCAGTGGGATGGTGACATTGTTTGACTTGCTTTGACTGCATTTCGGTTTGGAAGGCTGTGCTTGACAGGGAGACTGGCACAAAATAAAGTAGGACACAAATTAAAACTGCACTAACTACTCTGCTGTAATTGCTCTTTTGCATCTTCACAGTGCATTTTAGGTGTGCCCAGTACCTGGGTTTTCTTTGGAAGCAGGATAATCCACCTTGCACAAAGGCATCCTTAGTTTCTATTTTAGTAGTGACTGATGCAGGTTTATTTCATGCCCTGGATCCATGGCTTTTAAGATTATCCTAAGGAAGGCATTGTTCAGAAGCATTTGGAAGAAGCAAACAGCTAAGAGGAGAAGACTGAGCCAACAACTGGATTAGGGAAGGGAGCAGGCAGGACTGAGACACCTACAGCTGGGAGAAAGAGGCTGACAGCAATCGGAACCAGTGATCTGGAGCAGAGGAAGGACGTGGCTGGTGGAATCTGGCAACTGATCCAGGGACAGAAGCTAGCCATGCATTAACTATGCCATGTAAAGAAGTTTTGAATGACTAAAGAAAAACCTTGTACCCAGAAAAACTGTTTATAGCATCATTTGTCCAGACTATAAATTAAGAGATCCAAGTTAATATCTAGACCTTTAAAAAGCAAAAAGAAACAAAAACATCCCCATTTCTGCTACATCTTCAGGAGATAACAGTATGTTGTCAACTAAATCAATGTAAATGAGTGCTGAATTCAGTGTTTTCTCACTTAGCTGTGAAGTATTGAGTGTTTCTTCAGTGGCATTTTATTCAAAGGTACCAGCTGGAAAGGAGGAGGAGAAGCTGTGGCTCCAGAGACTCACTGTCAGCTGTTCCATGCAGCACCACTGACTGCTAGATCCTGCTTTGGGGCATTCATCATACATGTGGCTCCTGAGGGCTTCCTGCGTCACATTATCCTATTATTTTTTTCTCCTTTTGTGAGTTCACCAGATGACTGAATGCACAAGGTTAATATTGAACTCAGTGAGTCCTTAGATGGAACTGCTACAACTCGATGGAAAGTCATATTTTCTTTTTTTGAAGATGGGATAATCTAGTAGTGCCAATGGCTGTTTGCACATAGGGGAAAAAAAAGGTGAGTCTGTAAGATCTGATAATGTTCTCTGTTCCCAGTATCTTGCAATAAATGCCATAAAAAACCCACTGAGTGAGGCACAGCTGTAGTTCTTCTACACTATTACAGAGCAAGTACTTTCAAAAGTATCCATTGGAGGACACTAGAACACAACAAATCACAGGAAATACGCTGAAAAAAAAAAAGTACATTTCTCTTTCAAAGAAGAAAAATGAAAGTAAAACGTTGTTTTATTTACATAGCCTGAAAATCGTTTATTACCTGACTGTTTTTCTCTGTCACACCTTCTATAGATTCATTCCTGCTTTGTTTTTGGGACAGGTGGGAGGTACCTACTTTCTAACTGCATGTATTTTCATGTGTTCTCATTTTAAATAATACTCAAATGGGCTCAAGCTTTCCTGTATGTGTTTTTTTTTTTAATATATATTTTCCTTTTTGGTTTTTAATTCTTTGACAGTGTTATATTAGCTTTTGTATCTCATATATATTTCAAATGATTACTTTCCTTGCATCACCTTGCTTAAATCTCACAGCAAAAGTTCAGTAAGTCTCTAGTAATACAACTGAGTTATAATTCAAATAATGAGACAGTGCTGGACTGCACAACGTCTTTGACTCAACATGCTTTTTTGTGAATGAAAACAAGATTTCAGAGTTTGATTCAATCTAACACGAATTAACTGTCATCTGCTTTCTCAATGGCAGAATCCTACTCCTTTCTGTCCACTTCCAATGCACTGAAAATGGCAGTTGCTGAAATGATTTTCCTCCTCTGCTGTTCAGAGGGTGGAGGTAGCAGGTAAGTGTCACGTGTAAGCTGTTTTTATTGTTTTTCTTTGCCTCTAGTGTTCTTTATAGCTCAGCCCCTTTCTATCAGTTGTATTATTCTCTGTGGCCTTAATCTCAGTTTTCTCTTCAGCTTCCATGCCAGTCCTTCTCCATTTGAACCAATCTTTCCTATCGACTTGAAATGCACTGGTAGCAGGATGCACAGCCTTGCTGTGTCATTTTCTCTTGGAACTGACCATTAAACATGAAACTCTTATTCATGTCTTGCTTCTTATCTGACTTCCTTGTGAGGATATTTTGAAAGACTGATGTATGAATAAATGTTCAGTGGGGAGTGGTAGGAAAAAGAAAGATAGAAGTTGTGCATGGGATAGTGTGTGCTTTCTGTTTCTACTACTCTGTTAACTTTGTGGTCCACTTGCTGTCATGTTTTTCTTTCCTTGTTCCATTGTAAGTAAAGCTAGGTTGTATTTCCATTTTTATATGCATTTCATTAAACAATGCATAAAGTATTTATGAGGTGGCTTATAATGTAATAGTAGTTTCCAAAGAGGAAAATATCATATTAAATAATATTTATAAATAATTCAGTTGAATTGGGCTTGTCACTCCTTAGTTTTACATATGGTCCAGTTCTGGAGTGCTAAGTGTCTTTACGCTTTAGTGACCTTTATACAACTGCAAGTTTAGTTCCTAGTTTAGTTTAAAGGGCAAACTAATACTTTGCAAAGTTCATGAATCAATGTAGGTATACACACAAAGAAATCGTAATCACTCATGACATTTCCATTTTATTACACAAAAATTTAACTGTGGACCACAAACTTCAGTTAATATTTTGTGCTACCATTTCCCTGTTACCTTGCCCGCGGTGTCTGTCTCTGCTTATGCTTGTGTGCAAAACCCAGCCATTGGTTTTGTTTTAAATTGTAACATAATGGTGAGATTCTGGTAGACAGATGTTCTGTTTAGAAGGTGGCTTCACAGTGATATGTCTGATTAACTTATTCCTGGACCCTCCTGTTTATTCCTATACCCTATAACCATCTTCCTCAAATTATTTCCTGATGCCTACTCTAGACATCAAAGTGTTTATTATCCGACCCTATGTAATATTAAGCCTTGTACAGGATGTCTGCTTTTACTTATAGAAAGCCACCATTACTATTTAATTCAGGGCAGTGTGGTACCGCACCAGCTTCTACCATCTTATGGGGCAGCCTGCTAGGAAAGCCATTTGTCACAAACAACATTGAGATATTTTTTTTCTTATGCTAGGGAGAAAGGTGAAGGGATAGTCCTTGTGTTTTTCAGCTTGCATGTGTGTAAAACAGTGAAATCCCTAAGATTTAACCTACAGTTCTGCCTATAATAAACCATATAGCTCCCCTGCTACTCACATCAAGTGTTGTCTGTCTTCAGTGATTGCCTTGCTATTTTCCTCGACTCTAAGTGCTATTTAACATGGTTCATATAGTTCACCCTGGCCTAATGCTTGCAGTTAAGATTATATTTCACATTTAGGAAGAAATCTGAATTGAATAATACCAAACTGAAGCTCAGAAAATCTAAAGAAATTATGCCAGAAGTGCTCAGAAATCTCTAAAAAAATTTTCTGATTTGATATTTGAGATAAAAGAATGCAGCATGTTTTCAAGTTTATATGACTGCTGCCTTTGAGGATTTATTTAAACCCTAACTTTGACAATTATAACTATTATCAAAATTGCTTAATAGCATAAAATATTTGTGGCTTCCAGAAGCCCTTAACTTCTATTATGGTAACTCCAGTTTCTGCTCATCTGCAATTCATCAGGTACACCGAGTCTTACGTGCTTTAGAGCTCACAGATGGAATTGAATTCTGCCTTTACGGTGATGATAAATTGCTAATGAATCCAATATAAGCAGCCTGAAGAGAAATGGTGACTGTCTCAGACTTGCCACTTCTAGGCATGAACATTAATATTCATTATGGCCAAGGATTTTAGTTAAATTAAAGGCTATTTGATTCTGATATAAGTCAGGAACCTTCCTCTGTATTTGTGTTAGAAGTTGTCACTGGTTTGAATCTTTTCTAATCTAGACTGTCTACTGTGCCCAAATTTATCTTGCTTATGCATCATGGGTTCCTGACACAAATGTTTGTTAACAACAGATGCCATTAAATTAATATGAAGAGGTATACTGTCATTTACAAAAAAAAAATAATAAAAAAAAAAAATCAGGTAGCTAAACCGAATTTAACCCCTTGCAAAAAATTGGAGGACGATTGACAGGAGCCTGCTTACATAAGATAGGAGTTCCATTTCACTGATTTTTTTTTTCCAAAATACAGCAGCCACAGCAATTTATAAAGTATCCTTGGAAAGCTGGAGTCCTGTTTTCTCCACAAAAGTCTGTAAAGTGTCTGAGGTAGAAGTTTGCAAATCCAGCCTAGGTCTTCATTGGAAAAGATTAGAAACTTGCTCTGTCTCCGTGTCTGTTCTGCTGTGCAATTTGGGACTCTTTCACATGTGAGAAAGTGACCGTACAGCAATCATGCATGCACACAACATGCCATGGTGTTAATTGTGCTGCTGTCACTCCACTGCAGGTAGGGTTTATTCTTAGGTAGATCAAAGCAGAAATCTACCCCAGCAGATCCTGGCCATGTCAGAAAAGACACGCTTCCAAAGGGAAGTTCTTTAAGAACTGTGGCAGAGCTGATGCTGTCCTAGCACAAGCCTGCCAACAGTCCTGCAGTGAGCAATCACTAGAAAAACCTTTTTGAAATGAATCAACTCTTAAAGACAAATTTCTTGGTGTGGGTTGTGGGGGGAGCACGTAAAATAACAATGACTTGAAAGAACAGGCACAGCTGCTCAAAGTCCCAAACAGTTTGTGAATGCAGTTCACCATCTGAGCTTTATCTGAGGGCTCTCCAATGATTTCTGTCAAACTTTGCTCTGGTTAAGGGTATTCCCTGCCACCTGTCTGCCCCAAGCCTTGGATGGTGTCTCTGTGGTGGAGCTAGCTACACACCTGTAAACTCAAATGGGCTGTGTCACAAAACAGAGTGCATTTGCTTCCCCACCAAGAGGGGTGCTGCAGTGGTTATTGCAGTTGGGTTGCATAAACCCTCTTTGGTTACCTGTAGCATTTGTAACATTAGTTTTATTTTCCTTTAAGTATAGACTTTGACTCATCTTCCTTAGGGATTCTTCTTTCTGCACTGCAAGGAAATAAAAGTTGGACTTACTCGTGTATACAGAATAGAACACATCATGAAAAAAAGGAGCTGCAAAAAGACTTTTATACCAGCTGTTAGCAACAGTAACCAAACTTCTCCTTTATATTTTTTTCTCATCTTTAAGTTGTGGTATTTTTTAGAGATTGCACATGAAAGTTAATATATTAGGTTTATCCTAGTAAACATAACTTTGGGACCTGCCTACCCTCAAATATTCTAAGGGTAACTAACATAGACTTGTGACTTTATTTATAAAGCACTTTGAAGAGGATAGCCTTTTACACAAGCTATAAAAACGGATAATGATGATCTATCTTTAATGTTTGTTTAGTTCAAGTGTATGAAACTGGATAGAGAATTTTTCTTTCCTAACTAGTCAGTACAAACCAAGAACTGACATTCCTAACACTTAGTCTTGTCTTCTATAAGTAGGAAGCAATAAAAGATGCAAATTATTTCTTTTTACCAGGTCTTTTCTAAAGGACATTTCTTCTAAGGCTACAGTCTCCAATTCCATTTTTAATTTCCACTTCCATTAATGTTATTTTAAGAAGCTGCAGCTATGTGGACTGGAGCAACATCCAGTAATCCTTGTATGTGAACCATAATTTTAGGCCCTTCATTATTTCCACTGTCAGTACCTGTTTTGTTCATTAATTTAACCATAAAAACTTGCTGATGCTAGGTCAAGGTCTGGGCCTGTTGAATTACACAAGTGCACTCAGGATAAGTTTGGGGATTGACTTAATGCCACCGTGGCATTAAGGCGACCATGTCAGTGCAAGACTTGCAGCCAGGTACCGAAGAACAGAACAGAATGCAGACAGAATTCAACAGGCAGAATGTAGCATGATGCACTTATTGCCCTCTCTGAGCACAACAGGGAGAGCTAAAGACAAATTCTAGCCTTAACTTGGAGCTTTTTGACTCCTATGAGTGTAAGTTATACCATTTTAGTACATTTTTTTTTTTTTTGTGTGTGTGATTTGATGTATTCACTATTTAAGTTCACTTTGACAGGACAGTTTTATAAGATCACATCACCTCAGAGATGTTGGAGCTAAGAGCTTTGTATTCCTGTGACTGTTGTTTCCAGAGAGAGAAGCAGAAAAAGTTAACATCTTTTTACCTTTTCTCCTTTATACATTTTAAATACAATGCTGGTACCTATTAGTTATCTTCTGAATCCATCTTAGAAAAACTGAACAGGACTTTTTGAGCTAATTTTTCCTCAGAAAACAGAATTTGTGTAAAGTCATAAATACCCTATAATTTCATGCTAAAATATGCGAGAGAAGGAGAAAAACATGGTGAAAATGAGACAATAATCACTCCACCTTCACCACATCTGTGGTCATGTTTCTATTTTATACTGTTGCAAACATACCCTTGGTTCATCAGATAGTAACAGCTGCTAGTGGGGGGAAAAAAAAAGAGCAAACAACAAAAAACATACCACCACCACCACCAAGAAACATTCAAGTGTTCAGGTAGATTTCTCTATTTTTTAGTAATTCTCCAAGAATGACAAGTTGAATACATTCCACCTTCCACCCTATGCTTTTTCAGTTTTTGTTTTGCTAGCTTTAATGTCTAAGAATAAGTAAATAGCAATTGCTGCTTTCATCTTTGTGTCCCATATGAGGAATGAGTGTATGCAGCAGAGTCCCTGTCGTGGTTCCTGTCATGAATCAAAATGATTTCACCTGTCACTTTTAGAGTTAAAATTTGTAGTCTTGGTACTCGGAAGAAGCATTTTACTGGGGATAAAATGACACGGTTCCAGAGCAAATTTCAGCTAGGAGGACTGGACTTGTGGAAATTTGCGAACTGAAGAGTCCTGATGATTTCCTACAGCAGATTTTGCGCTAAACTTTAGTTGTGATGAACCATCGTATAGGTGCTTTGAAGGTGACTGAATAAACCATGTGGAATTTGAACCAGGCTCCAGACACACTAAATCTAATGGAGTGTACAAAGTTGCTTGTTAGATATAAGCAAATAGCAGCCCAGCCTTCCGGAAAGGTGACCAGAAAAAGTTCTGAGTGATTGTATTAGTTGATTAAATGCTTATTACGAGTGTTAGGTATAGTTCTAATAATGCTGGCTTAAATACAAGAAAACATCTGTGGTAATTTGTCAAGGAAAAATGTTGCCACTTGTTTCTGCCTTTTTTCTTGTGTTGCAGTTTAGCCATATAGTCTTGTATGCACTTCAGAGCTAATTCAGAGTAGACGTCTAGAGGGATTGAATACAGAATTCAGATTGAATTTCTAATAACTCCATGCATGGACTTCCTCTCCTGATTGCAGAATGGAGGTCTGTTGTCTGAGTGGTTTGGAAGTAATTATTCTGGATGTACCTATCACTCATTTCTGTGTAAGCAAGTCCTTACTGCTGCCAAATATGTTTTGCAGATGGAATATTTGTATCTGGATAATTAATTATTCATACTTTCATAATTTATTATAATTATGAATTAATTGAATGAACAAAATATTATTCTTTCTTGCAGTGAGGGTGAAGCTGGCTTAAAGACAATAAAGTTGTACTATTCCTGATAGTATAGACGTATAGGATAACTAGGCAATGGAAAAATTGGAGATGAAAAGGGAGCAAGTGAATTTGAATTTCTGTTATTATCCTGAGACAGCATACTCTGATACAAGAAGGTAGTACGGAAAACATATTTATTGTTACTTACTGTTCACCACAACATCTTAATGTTACCAGCTATGTTTTGGGTGTTTCAGAGCTGGAGTTTATCATTGTTCCTGCTTCCTAGTGGCAGGCAGCTGCCACCCTGCAGTCATTCCTTTTCTCCCTCCTTCTGCCCTCCTGCTTGGCTACTCCTATCCCCCTGCTCCTCTGCTTTTTCTGCAGGATCTGGGCACACATGGGAAGTAATGCTTTTCTGTCCTGCTGCTGCTACAGTGAGGGAGGGAGACTGACTTGCCTCTGGTGATGGGCTGACAAAATCAAAGTAATATTAATTGTCATAGATAATAGCAATCAGAGTATAGTAGCTACAGAGTTTTTGGCTTAGTTGATGCCAGAGGGAGATTCCTGCTTTTCTTTTTTCCCGTCTTATTTGTGTGACTTGCCCCTCAGCATTCCTGGCCCTTCTTTGGGTGGGTAGAGAGGATCCTGCTTCAGAAGGAAATTATTGATAGCAAGGGAGTGCACCTTTTTTCACTCCATTATGACCACCACTGTCCTTGGACTGAGCTACTTGCTGTTGAGCTATGTTGCTCATCATCTCTTCTCAACAATCAATAACCAATAAAAAACATGGCAAAGAAGTTTCAAAAGATACTAGTAAATCTGAACTCCTCTTTAACTGCAGTTTGACAGGAGCTGATGCTATATATTCATAGCCAAAACTTTTGCTTTTTTTTTTCATCTTGACTCAAGACATTTCAATTTAACCTTTAAGGTTGATTTCTCCTTCATTAGGCTGGGGGTCCCATTAACTTAGAGACTCTTTGTCCATTCAATTTGCTCAGTTTTAATTGAACTAGTTTCTATTATATGAACAAGAATAGATTTTGATTTATGGGAAGTTTTATTCCACGAGGAGTTAATGTTCCCATTGTCCTTTGCTGCCATCAGCAATCCCAATGAGTGTCAGTGTTTGGTAACTCAAGTCGATAACTTGGGTGCATTATGCTAGTAGCATGTAGAATTAGTCAGGTGCTGCTTAAAGTTGTTTTAAAATTATGCAAGATAGAGCATAAAATGTACAGAATTATTCTAGTGCATTTAATTAGTATTAAAAACAAGACCCACATTTGCATTCTTTCTTTTTGTATGTAACTATGCACACCATCTGATAAGCTAGAATTGTGGAAGGTCATCTAGAGGAAGAATGGGATAAAATTTTCCCTGTCTCTGAAAACATCTGCAGTTCTAAAATAAAAAAGTAGGAGGAGGGGGAGAGAGTGGAATGAACTAGAAATTCTGACAGGGACATGGGTTGCTTACAAATAAGTATAAACACTCTCCATAAGACAGTCCAATATTGCAGAATGGGTGAACTGCATTACTGGAACTGATAATTGATGCAGGATAGATTGATTTAGGGATGCTGATATCAACTCTTTATTGGGAGCGAGAATACAAACACACCAACATGCACTCCTTTCAGACCTTGGGATTGTGCTGAGCTAATTTTTCAGTTGGATATGATTGTTTTTGGGCGGGCAATATGTTTCAAAACTATCCACATTGTGGCTGAGCACTGTACTAGCAGCTTGCATATTCCAGCTCCTGGCAGTTCATCTTTGGTAACTTCAGCTGTGAATACTCTGATCCTAGTGTTCATACTGCAAGTACCAGTCGAGCTTGGGAATGATGGTGCTGTAAAAAAATGTACTGGATTGTTTGAGGCAACTAATCTGTGCTTGGTATAGCCTAGTTGGGGAAAACACATCTTCACTGCAGCTCCTCCAAGATCTATTAACCAAAATTTCACCATGATGGCCTTCTTTGCCATAACCCCACCCAAACCTGGGCAGGAGAGGCCTACATGTTATTTCCGAATGCAGGATATCTAAGTGTCTGAGACAGGCAATTTGTACGGGTATTCTTGTACAAACCAAGTAGACAAGTCTTAAATGTGATGTATTTTCTGAAGCCTAGAAAAATACTAGGTAAACAAATCCCAAACCTGCTTGAAGAGCCAAGAGCTATGCTGAGCATCTGCCATTCCCCCGGGTGAAATTGTCAGCATCTTTTAGAAATGCAGACCGAGTTGTCACTCTTGTTGGGATTTTGCTCAGGTTTATCATTCATTCTTGTAATTAGGACCTCCTAATTCCTTTGAGAGTGCATAACTGATACCATGTTAGCAGAGTATTTGTAATAGACATGTATTTTGGCCAACTTCCTAGACATCATTTTTTTGTCTCACACCAAGCAGAGGTAATGTACAGCTATATACCATTACTGCACAGTGCCATTATTTTCCTGCATTTTCTGTTTTCTGGGAAGGCCAGAGATCAATATAAATCCAATTTAAATCTCTAAATATATTTAATGCCAGTAAACCAATAATACCAATTGAGGTGCTTATATAACCATCATTATTGTACTCTTTGGTTGACTAATTTGAGTAAAGTGAATGTAAGTACATCTATTAAAATCTCTCATATAGATTTAAATTCAGTGTTTGTTTTCAATTCAATGTAACTGGATTATAATCACATGGATTAGTTTCCTTTAAATTTGACCAAGATAAATGCTAGATAGACTATGTTGTGGGCTTGTACTTTGCTGTCTGTAAATAGCTTGCAAATCCTTTTGAAATAGTAGCATTAATGGTGACCTTAAGAACAAAAACATAGATCAGAAAATTTCCTATAGGCACTTACATTTATCTAATTTAAAATAATAATAATAATAATCAGTCACAAATCACCTAAACCCTCGCTTTCAAAGGTAATTTAACTCAACAGTAGTGGTCAGGTATTTGTCTCCAAAGAACTTTCTGCAGCATATTTACTACTAATTTAAGAAAACATTAAGAGAAGCAAACTGAAATGCAGTTGTTAAGACAATGTGTTTATATCGAAGTCCCAGTTCTGATATTGACATTGGGTACCAACACCGGAAGTTTTTTAAGTCCTGACATGTAGATGTACTGACAGCTACATAGAGGGCATGGCTGTTTTCTGAGGAGAGGCCTTGTATGGAGTGGATCTCTGCATGGGTTGGCTCCTCTTCTTCAGCACAGAAGACTACAACATTAGGGGAGGCATCTTTGTGAAACTCTTATATCCGACAGATTGATTTTAAATTAAAAACATGCATTTTCTTGTGCTTCCTGATGTGTCTCAAGGGGACTGCTATGTCTATAGGGACTATTTTAATGTAAAATTATCTTTCCTAGCCTTGGTGTGTCAGTACCTCCTACACAGCATTCCCTTTTATTGTATACATAAAACTGTCAGCCTTTAAGTGCTCATCTTGAGAATGTACAAAGATAGCTGTAATTCGTCAACAAGTTTAAAGTCTCCAAGCAACTGTCTCCTTTACCATCACACTTATTGTAGTTGCTGCTCTGTAGATCATCCAGTGGTTTTGCATACAGGTGTGCATGTATAGTTCTTTCAGTTAATTATCCCGACTTGCTTTTTGCAAGGAATAGGAATCAATTGCTAATTGTACTGTGACATGTGTCCCCAAGATTTAAAAAAAAAAAAAAAAAAGTGATTGTTCCAGGCTATCCTCAGTCAGCTATCATTTATGTGAATTTAAGTTTACATTGGTACGGTTGGTGGCTCAGTAAATATGACACTATTTGTCTTCCCCTGTTTGATTCTTAAGCAATCAGTCCAATAACCACAAGTAGGATGGATTTTTTTTTTTTTTTTGTGTTACAAACCTGTCAAGTAAAGGGATATTTTTCTAAGCAATTGCTCCATAGGAGAAGGGGAAAGGCACAAAAAGACATTCAGTCTGACCTTGTGCCATTGAGTCAGGGCAATATGCTGCAGGAAAAAAAAAAAGCTGTCAGCAACCTATTGTGTGAAATCCTTTGCTGGTCCTCGGGGCCTCATAGCAATGAAAATCTGTGCCAAACAGATAACTTGCTTTCTAATCTTCCGTCTGGTTTATTTGTATTAGTGGCCTAATATAAAATGCATTATGTCTGACAGGACTCAAAGCAGATGCTCTGTGTGTAAAACGACATGTCCACCAGCCCTTCCTCCATAACAAGAGCCAGAACTGGAGCACAAGTGAAAGTATCCACGTGTCTGTTATCGGTAACAGGGCCGTGTCTTTCTCCCTTATGCACTGCACTGACTGTGGGTTACACCTGGCTGAAGATCATCTGGACTTATTTTGGGAGCACCTCAACAAGTGCACCTCAAGATTTGGAGGATCTGTTTCCTTTGCTTATAACTTTTGTTGCTGCTGCAAAACAACACACTGGTGAGGGCACCCTGAATAACTGCAGGCTCCTGAGTGATAGGCAACCATTGTTGATACAACTTCAAGCTTCGATTACTTCAACAGGTGCTTCTACTATTTGTCCCAGATGATGCTTTTTCATTATTTCCTCCTCCCTTTTCTTCTGTTTTCCTCCTCCCCAAGCTTTCTTGAGTGAATGCCAGCAATGCTCAACTCTTCGATAGCAGTGAACCTGCTATCCAGTTAGGTGATGGGGGATTTAACCTGCTTTGCTCTGGAATTTAGACTCTAGGGCATGATACTGCTCAATACTGCATGTTTAAGTTTTTTGTTTGTGTTTGAATGCTGTTTGGAAGGATGGTTAAATTTACACAGATTTAGGTCTCAAGAAAAACCCATTGTGTGTCTAATTGATTATGTAGGCAGCCATTTGATAGGCAAAAAAATAAAAATAAAATTCTGGGAAGACGATGTACTATTTTAGGTCTGTTTGTTCATAAAACATCCTGATGCTGTTCTATGTAAAAATTGAGAGGTGTGTTTTCCCATAGAATTCAAATTTATCAAAGTTATTAACCCAGTGCTGTTCAAAGCAACTAAGAACTGTACAAATGTCTTTTCTTTACCACTTCTCCACCATTCTCCATTTCCAAAGTATGAAGATATGGCTAATTTTCGCTGCCGATGCATAAAGTTAAAAATGCCATTGTGCTCTGCTGAATCGAGGACTTTTAGGCTCACAATCTGATATACATGAAGCATGATCTCCAGTACATAAGTATTTGCTATAGTATTTAGTGTGTACTAGGAAAGATTGATCACTACATTGGAAATGAGGTGATGAAGTTGACAAATAGAAGAACAAGAAGGTTTTTTGTTGTTGTTGTTGCAACAAGAAATTGGCAATTTGCTTGTTATTATTTCCACTTGCTTAAAGATGCTGATGCTTTTCTATTTTTTCCCCAGATATTTTCCTCACAAGTAAGACCTTGAAAGTTCCTTAATATTTTGAGGTTGATGTAATCGTTCGCTAACCTCAGATTTGAAGATAAAAAGCACCATCTATCCTACAGCATACAAAAAGAAGTTGCATGACCATGTAGATTGTCGTGACTGTCTTCTCTTCAGTCACAGATTACTGGCAGAAAGATTTTTGCTTCAAGGCACAAGGAAAGGTAATTCAGACTGTTGACGTGTTATTGAAATGATAAACCATATCTTGATTTTCACAGAAAGAAATGTCAGCATATCAGCCAGGGATATCTTATGTCCAGGGAGAAGGATGTTTCTGGTTATGGGATATTAATATCTCTGTCTTTTCTATGGATCATGTTTGAGGAGATATTAAGTCTCTGGATCTATCTTCATCTTTCTCAAAGGCCCCATCCTGTGTGTGAATATCTTCTGTTGGGCTGAGCAGCTTGTGGGAGTATGCAGCAGTCTTTTACCTCTAATTTCTGAAGGCTCTGTCTGTTTGTTGAAGGTGGCTGTCAGTCAAACACTGTAAATCTGCCCCCTGATCAGTCTGTGGCACTGACAACAGCTCTGACTGTTGTTGGACATGCAGCTGTGGACCACATTGACTTTCTCTAGATATCTGGTGTGGTGGACTGCCTCCAGGGAGTCAGGTATAGTATCAGTGTGGATGAGTAGTTGTCTTTGTACACAATAGGCAAACCAATGATGACATGTGATAACCCATGAGTTACATGCTAGAGGTGATTACTAAGCAGTCAGCTGAAGAAGAGGCCAGGGAGTTTCTTGTGCATGCAGAAGGCAAGTTATATGAATGATATATGTAGTTTTCATCAGCCAGGAGATTCCCTTTCTAAACTCAAAACAACCTGTTGTAGTTTCTGAGTCATGCATCACTTGATAACAAAAACTCAATATGTACGTGTGATCAGTCAAGGATGAATAAAATGACCAGCTTCTATGTGAAAGTTGAGGGATGAAGTCTATGACTCCTCTGATATAATGTACTCTCAGTTCTCTTGGAAAATGGGTACTGGTTACACCATCATGAATTATTTCCCATTGCTATAATTTCTTGTCCTGCTTCTCTTTCATCTTACCCTCCCCTCCTCTCTTAAAAAAAAAAAAAAAAAAGAGGTATTTTTTTCATAAAGTAAGCATTTCTGTGATTTATCTCCCAAGGGAAAGCACATCTGTCTAAGAAGCTTTATCAGAAACATTGTTCAGTTCTCCTTACTACTCAACCAAAGATGATTAGTTGACAAGTGCATGAGATAAAAATTAATCTGTTTAGGGCCTGGGCTATTTGAGAAATGGAGAGATGTAGAATGAGGTTTATTTTTTTTTCTCAATTTTAACATTAATGAGCATTTAATGTGACTATTATCTCTAAAGAGAGTAGGAACATTAATGAGATAGTAAACTGGTGTGTCAAGAATTTTCTGAAGCAGAGCAATCTTTGTAAACAACTTGACTTCAGGCAAAATAGCCAAATTGCTGTCATTTGACAGTACATTATATATCAGCCAATGATATAAAGCATATTGTGCTCTGGGAAATTTCTGCACACGGTAGATGCAAATGCAACTTTGACCTAGGGGACAGGGAAAGAGGTGAGGAGTGTTTGGTGGTGTGCAGATCATGCAACTGCAGCAAATTCAATGTTTTAAGTCAACATACATCCCATTTCTGCCCTATCATTTATATTGTGGAGCTGAAAAGAAGAATGTTGATTGTACCTGCCCATGGGAGATTGGAAAGAAGCAGATAATGGAGGAAAACCTGTGCGTAATTTTGTTGAAAGTTCTCCTCATAGCAAGGTTTTTAATCTTTCCTTGCCTCCTCCAGGCAGGAGCATATGTTTCTATTTCTGAAGTCCAAAACAGATCTGCTTGTGAAGGTCTAAGCAGAATTATTAAAGTAAAAGGTCTCAAAGAGTCACTCTGTGTAGTTCACCAAAGAGAAAGAATTGATTTGATCAGTTTCTAAGCACTCACAGAAAGCTGTGACATTGATAGTGATACATTTCTTTGGCTGATTAAAGGGATATTGAGTTTTAATGGCTAGAACACAACTCTTTATTTATTTATTTTTTATCTATATGCCAGATATGGCTGGCTGTTGTAATAGGGGCCACCAGCAGCCCTGGATGGAGAAAAGATGGTCCAGGAGACAGACATACCTATAATGCTGCATAGGCCAGGCCTGGGTGCTGGGCCTGAGCTTACATGGATCCTGGGGAGGTGAGCAGGCCTGTGTGGCTGAGGGTCCCAGCTGAGGCCACTCAGGGCAATGGCAGCCTACAGGTGCCCTCAGGGCTGTCACACTTGGAGGTGCTTTGGTTTAAATTGGACATAATGCATGGGAATAGGGCTGCTTAGGTTCTGGTTGGGTGGTTCTTCCTTTTTGTGTGCCTGCCCTGATAGTGCTGCATGTATGGGGGGAAATATTCAGACTGGCTGCAGCTCCCCAAGGGTCTGTTTGTCTTTCCTTTGAAACTACAACGTGGTGGATTCAGCAACATGAGTTCTTCAGGTATAGTGATATTTTTTATTCTGTACTGAGTGTGGTACTTCACAAAATAAAGCTGTCTTGTGAACTTCCTCTGTGTCCTCAGGAAACGCCACCATTTTCTGTGCTCTGCAACTGCTGGGCTGTAGCCGTCCTTCTTCACGTTTGAGGTGGTTTTGGAAAAGGGGCTCTTGAGAAGCTCAGATACCGAAGAGATAAGAAACAGAAGAAGGCTGTAGGCAGTCTTACCCGCCCCCCCCCCCCGCATTAGTCAAGAGGGATTAAGGCTTTTAGCACCTGGGCATATGCACCCCATAAAGGTCTTTGTGGGGCCAAAAAGCTGCTAACAATCAAGCAGGACTATTCTGATACTTGCCCTGGGCAGTGGGGAGCCAAGCCTAGGAGAGATGTCATGGAACAGCTCTGCTCTGGTAATTCCTTACGTGGCACAGAAAAGCAGCTGAAATGCAGAGGGGAGAAGCTGTGTTTGGTTGTATAAGTAGATACTCCCAAAATTCATCCTGAACTTTCTTCTTGCTGAATAGCTCCAATAAGGTCACTGAAGCAAAGCATATAAATTTCAGTGAACAGAATGTAGCCAAGCTGAAAAAAGTCATTCTTCTGTAAGTCGATAGTGTAATATCCAGGATTTAGCACGTGCAGATACAGTATTAAAGTTCAACAGAAATAGTTCCTGTGACCTTGAAAATGGGTTATTCTGTAGTAAAGATACAAGCAATGCTATCTGAAATGACCTGCAGAGTCAGCAGATGTATAGCAGCTGGTGAATACAGCTTTTAGCTTTATAATGTACTTGGAAGTCTAATCAATAAACCTGACTTTGGGAAATACAACCTTTTCTCCTCCCTTTGCAACAAATATGATTTATATTCCATTTCAAACCAGTTTTAAAAAGTACCTTTCCTGTTTTCTAAACCACTGGATTGGTAGGTACAAGACAGTTTTTTTTTTTTTTTTGTAATTCTAGTATTGAAAACATTCAAATACCTATAATTTCCATCATAGCTATGTCTGTGCTAATAAAACACTTCCATGGATCCCCCTGAGGCTTGTTTTTGAAGGCTGGGATTTCTTTTTCTTTTCTTTTCTTTTTTTTTTTTTCTTCCATAACAGTATTTGATGAGGTTTTACTCAGAATTTGAAGTTTGTAATTATTTACTGAGGATAAAGATGCATGTCAGCGGCTAACTTTGTTAATGCTGATATAGATGAACACAGACATGGGAAACTTGGGTTTGAATAAGGTCTCTTAAAGAGAAGCCTGCTGATGATTGTTTCCATCTAGTATGTTGAAGGTTAATGCACTTCATCTTTGTTCCTCACCATGCTTTAACAGGCTATCTCAGGTGTTGTGTAACTTCATAGGCACTCCTAGCCAGGAGCTGCATACAATTGCAGCCTTATGAAGGACTTGGAAAGCTTTCAAGCCTTTCCAAAGCTTTCTACTAATGATTCCGATTGCAATCGCACTATATCCCTGTAGGCAAATAGTCTGTTGCATGACCCTGTTGTGGGCTGATTCCCACCTTTCCCACTGTATTAATTGCTGAAAAGACCCCATAGGCTCTAATGGGAATCCTTGCAGAGCAAAGTGCTAGCTAGGTGAAGAAAGGAGGCAGCCCTCTCGTCAGATCCATCACCTTCCTAGATGGGATAGAGAAATGTAGGGTTAACTCATACTTCCCTTCAGTTATTGCAAAAGGGTGACTCACGAAAGGATGAAGACAAGAAGCAATATATGCAGGGATTGGGGTGGTGGGAGTCCCTGTGTGCTGCTCCTGTTAATGATTTCTCTTCTCTTTTTCCTCATATACTCTCTGATGTTGGGCAGCATTAGAGTCAGTGTGTCAGCTACTAATATTTTGCCTGAAGAAAACTTCCAAACAAGCCAATATAATGTTTCCTTCTGTTTTGAGGTTACTTAATCATTTTAACCTTAAAAAGAAAATAGATTTCCTTGATACAAAATTTCAAAGTGTAAAGTTGAAATGTTTCATGTGGCAGCTCTTAAAGAAAAGAATCTCAAATTTTTCAAGCATTTCTACTTCTCCTTTGAAAGTGTTAAATACCAAAAGTATTCGGTGGACTGGGCCTGTATCTGTAAATTCTGTTGGTTTTCCTGGACTGTACTTTTCTGATTTTTTACCTTTGGTGACCATTTCTTATTTATTAATAAGTAAACTCATGTGCAGCCAGGTCATCAGTCTCTGGCTTCTGCAAGTGATAAATCTAGTGTATGTATCTATTTTTAAACTTAAATGCAGGCACTTTTTGGATGCTTTCTCTCTTTGTTTTTAAATGAAGGAGATTAATATTATCATACCATTTTTTCCCCTTTGTAAACCATATGGGATTTTCTGTTTATTACTAAAAACATCTGGAAAACACTTCAGAAATACTTTAATTTCCTTAACAAGGTTCATGTATTAAGCATCCCTTTCCATCCTTCTCCAAAGGTCGCATATTGTGAAACAATCTCTGAGTGAGTTCACAGTATCACTCAGTTTATCTTTTGAGTGCTCATTGCTAGTCTCGGTGGTAACCGGGAAACAGTCATGCTGGAAGTGTCAGTCTTGATACCGATTCTTAAGTTTTTCTGGAACAAAATTTGTACCGTTTTAAGTATGTCTGGGGTCACCAGTTTTGTGCTGGCTTAGCAGCCAGATATCACTGTCTCTGAGGGGACCAATGGGAATTTGTTTGCAGTCTTTTATACTAGAGTCAAATCAGTAGTAGACTTCATTATGGGTCGGATAGTAAGACATTTCTTAACTACTTTGTGTGTGATTATTGCTAGTGTGTGGTTTGAAAGCTCCTAGTCAGGATGGCTCTAGATATGTATATCAAACTGTGAGGTCCCAGCTTTATCATGTAAGGTATTTGCTTTGGCTCAGCATCCTCACTTCAGTTTTGTGATACGAAACAACCTCAGGAGTGGCCATCTGCAACGTATAAAAGCCCTCTCCACAGACTATTTGAAAACTTCAGACTTCTTGGGGTTTATTTTTCTGTGGCTGTTTGTCAACTTTTTTTAAATGGTAATTTTTCCTGGAGAGGACTGGGTTTTCTCAGACCTGTATTGGGGCCCTGGGAGCACTAGCAGGCCTTGGGGGCCCTGACCGGCCTCCCTAGGCCGCGGGATGCTGTCATAGCTGCTAACAGCTCTGGACTCCTGCTCTTTCAGGAGCAGCCATCCCTTGGGGTATCCTGGCAGCCTGTGCAGGACCCTGGCAGCACAACCCCATCTGTACCGTGCCTCTGGAGAGTAATGCCATTTTGGTGAGGCAGGGTAATGGCTGTTCCCCTTTAGGATTTAGGGAGGGTTATGTGATGTGGCAATGTGTGTTCTTATTGGTCTTCTGGATTTATTTCTGCATCGATAAGGACTGCTTTTTTGATGTGAAATGCTATTGGTTCAGTGCATATATAAAGGCAGTTGTGCACGTGGGTGTGTTGTTAGCTCTCGGATGCTGAAGACAAGATCTTGGGAGAGCATTTCAGATGTCTTGTTGGAGTCTGCAGGTGTTTTGTCCTGTGGACAGGAGAAACAAGATTCACAACTCTGTAACTACTGTTCATATTGTCAGAAAAACTTAACGTTTATGGTACCTTCTTAAAGCTGTATAGTACAGGATTAAGACTTATGATATAATTCATGGACATGGATGGATCCCAGGTCTGGTAATGGAAAACAGAGACCTTCAGAATGAGGTCATTGCTTTAGAGACTCAGTTGTACAGCTAGTTATTACCAAGTGTAAGCTTTACTGCTGTGAAGGGACCTTCTTCAACACATTCAGAAATACACTCCTTCTTTGGTACTATGTAGCTTTGCGCTAAAGCTCCAGTTAGGTTTAAAAATGACTGTGTACTCAGTGGTACATATGAAGTAAATCTGTCTTGGGAGATAGTTGTCCCTAGCACCTAATATTGGAAGGGTCATAGTTTCTGGGATCTGGAAAGCAGAAGGGGAAATGGACTTTGGGAAATGTAGGTGGTGTTATGAGTTACAGGGGAACTCTGGCAAGTTATCCTTTAAAAGGATAACAACTCTGCATTTGGATTAGGTTTCTTGTACATGCTGGAACGTCACAGCCAAGTGGCAACCAAGTCTCATTTCATTGGGGTCTGGCAAGATTGAAATACAAGCAATGGAGTTGGGTAGCTATTTTAAAATCAATAAGAATTTAAAGCATATCTAGTGCACACAGCTAATGCTTTTATGAAAAACATGTACTTATTTCTACATGAAAATATTGCCGAATTATTACATACTTTTCTGTCACTAGTTCTCAGAGTTATATTTTCTGTCTTTATAAAGTACTGTTTTACAAGTGGAGATCCCAGAGTTCAGGGAGATAGTGGTTTCTTTGCAGCTTAGGAGAGCAGCATCTAGTCTGGGAAGAGGATCTAAATCTCAAGTCCATGTTAAGTGCTCTGCTAGGCTTCAGTGCTATAAGTGTAAACATGAAATGTTAAATGAGTGCATTCTCTCTATTATGGGGAAAAAAAGGAATGTTCTTAAAACACGAAGACTGCCTCTTACTTTCTGAAACCTACATTTGCTTTCAGTAGACTTTATTTTAACTGCTATTTATACAGCATCAAGTGCTCTAATTGTGATTACCTGTCTTACAGGACGTAAGCATTCACTTAGCTTGATTGAAATCAAACATTGTGATTTGTGCAAAACAAGTATATCATGAACCCTAGACTAGCTATCTGTGGGCGAAATCTCCTTGTTTCAAAGCGCTTGAGGGAGTCATTACATTAGACAGACAAAAAGTCTTTTATGTGAACTTTTCTGTTTTCTCTAAGGGTATGCTTTCTCATCAGATCTACAGGATAACTTAAGAAATCTAGCCTAACTTTTTTCTCTTTAACTTTAAAGGATCTTTGGCTTAATGTTGCTCAGCATAATTTTCCTGACATGCACAAATTACAGGGTTTTATGTTTTTTATTATTATTTTAGAGGAGACCTGCAGAGTACAGGACTATGTTTCAAGCAGAGAATTTAGTCACTAAATAGTTCCTTAGTTCTGGGCAGATAAGAGTGTAACCAGTGAGTGCATCAACAAAAACTTTGTAAATAGCCTTTTAATTCTATAAATACTTGTATGTAGATACAGTCTTATGCAAGTAAATAATCTTGCTGACTGCTATAGGGATGCTTGAAAGCTTATGGGTTCCTTTTGCAGAACTAAAGCTTAAACTGAAAGGAAATATTCTAGGTGTTAATCTCTGTCTAAAACCTCTTGAAGCTGGATATGTGAAACGAAGGTGTTGCTTTTAACTGAGCCAGGAAACCACCTTTGTTCCAAAGCTAGAACCAGGATGAGAGCCTGAGTCTCACTTGGAGTCCAGGGATAGCTCTTAATATGGTAGTCCTGTCATATCTGTTAGACTAACTTTGCAATATTAAGAGAATCAAGAAGAGAGTCTGATGTTAAGCCTGTTGTAAATTAGATGTTCCCACTCCTCCTAAACTTTTTGGATCCTGCTGATAGCTCATAGTCTTACAGATATAGAGACCTTGAATGCTGTTGAGGCTTGATGTTATATCAGCTTTAGGAATCAAACCAGCATTGGCTCTGCTGGGCATTGGAAAGGTCCTTTAACAAGTGAAATATGCAGTGTGGAGCATGAGAACCAGATGTGGAGGAGTAGATACGTGACCTCAAAGATACGTTTGCTTTTAAACAGAGGAATAGGAAACATCAGCAGAAAAAGGGTACATAAATAAAGATTTATTTCTTTGACCATGTGGGCTGTGATATGATGATAAATCTCCATTTGGTCCACAAGCTTTGAGACACTGAGGCACTTGCAGTACTCCATTGCATGAGTATCCATCTACAGTGAATAAGTGCTGAAGTCCTTTGTGCTTTATTACAAATGTGACTATTAGGTCATGAAAAATATTGTGCTGCTTGTAATTAATTTACTGCCACCAATCAGATTTGAAACTTTTATGGCACAGAACAGTAGTTGGCCACAACACTACTGAAACTTACGGGAGTAGAGGACCTGGCCCAGTGCCCCACTGCCTGTGAATAAAAAAGTAGATTAATGTTGTCAAACTCTCTCTGTGTACCACTGACTGGAAATATTTTGGCCTCTGTTATCAGCTAACCTATTTGTCAAATGCTTGATTTTAGCATAGTGCCATTAGTGTATATTAGGATAACAAAAAATCCATATTTTTCCAAAATAGTGCATCCTATTCCACACAGGAAAATAAGGTTTATTCATCAGTACTCTAGTCTTCTCTCTCTGACAGACCAGAAACTCCTGATGTAAGCAACACCTCAAGTAGAAGTCAAGTAATCTGCATTGTTGAAAGTGCTTATTTTTTCTACTAGGCCACGTAAAACCTGTTTTTCATTTCTATACGTAGTTTTTTGTTGTGCATAACTAGTATTACAGTTTTGCTTTCAATAACCGATCGATGCTCAAATTCTTACTTGCGAAGGTGACTTTGTTTTTTGAGCTTGTTCCCTCCAGGTCAGTGTCCCTTCTTTTTGGCAGTGGGTGTAGCTCAGTTACCAGGTCTGAACTCTGTTGTGTTTTCTATGCGTCAAGTCACCCTCATTGCTAAGCTTCCTTTCTGCTGGGCCAGTAAAAGCACCCCTCCCACCTTTCTTGTTACTCAGCAGCTTCTCCATCAATTATTTTACTCTGGTAAAGCCTGCATGTGCATCTATCTTATCTATGAAACTGCAGCTTCACTCAAATAGTGCAGCTTCCAGTAGGATTTTTGGAAGAGAGCTAGCAAGTCTCTGCTGAAAACACAAAGCAGCAAGGGCAAGAACAGTTTCCTCCTGCCTCTGTCACCAGTGGCTGTGGCAGTGGTCCTCAAATAGGTACTTGTTTTCTGCTTTGCTGTCAGATTTCTGTGCATAATATGAGATTTTAGGAAAGAAACTTTGTCCTGGTTTCAGGTAGGACAGAGTTAATTTTCCTCCTAGTAGCTGGCAGGGTGCTATGTTTTGGATTAGAATGAGAAGAGCACTGATAACATGCTGATGTTTTAATTGTTGTAGAGCAGTGCTTACACCAAGCCAAGGCCTTTTCAGCCTCTCTCTGTCCTGCTAGCGAGCAGGCTAGGGATGCAGCAGAAGCTGGGAGGGGACAGACCCAGGACAGCTGACCCAAACTGGCCGAAGGGGTATTCCATACCATCTGACGTCATGCTGAACAATATATAGGGGTGGCTAGCCGGGGTGGAGGGGGGGGGCCGGCTGCTCGGGGATAGGCTGGGCATCGGTCAACGGGTGGTGAGCAATTGCATTGTGCATCACTTATTTCGTACACATTATTACTATTAATACTATTATTATTATTATTGTTGTTGTTATTCTTTTCCCTGTCTTAATAAACTGTCTTTATCTCAACTCACAGACTTCACTTTCCCATTTCTCTCCCCCATCCCGGAGAGGGAGGGGGGAGGGTGAGCGAACGGCTGTGTGGTGTTTGACTGCCAGCCGGGCTAAACCACAACAAACTTAAATAGTGAAGATGAAGTAGCAGGTGGCAAAAATAATGGGTGAATGTTGGGGGGGGTAATACGTGCAGAAGAGTAGGAGAAATGATTAGGTGAGCTCAGAAAAAGGTGGGGGATTATGGATGACATCTTGGGATGAGAAGGGAGATAGTGAAGGATAATGAAATGTTAGTCAAAGGGATGGCTATAATTAGGTACCATTTCTTCTTGGATGGATAGCTGGGTGAGTTTGGTAAATACAATGAAGTACTTCTCTCCTTGAAGTACATACACCATTCTTGCTAAAGCACTGGTCAGAAAATGATTTAACCCTGAATGAGGAAGTGGTATCAGCTTTTATATTCCAAATCAAAAACAAACAAAAAGCATGACCGACAAAAACTTCTTCCCTACAGCAGACCCATGTTCTCTTTCATCCTCCGTTGTGTGATCATGTAAATGAGCCATGTTATGTAGAGGGTAAACCCAGAGGGCAGAGTTTGGTCTGCACTGGCGAACACTGGGATGTTTGTCAGCATTTGATTTTTCACTGGCTAGTTTTTAAAATTACTGAATGATATTTTAATTGATTTCAAACTGAGTGTCATAGTTAATGCATGCAGCTGAGGAAAGGAAATGTACTTGTGGCCTGTAACTAGAAGGGTAATACTTGCGTTTTTATTACTATTTTTAATAATATCTGTCTTCATGAGCTAATATCTGATGCAAGACTGGAGGCTTAGTCAGACTTCTCTTGAGTACTTTGAGGTTTTTCAGTAATATAGGTTTAAAACGAATTACTTAGAAGTGGAAATCACCAAGAGAAATTTTTAAATCCATGTTGCCTGGAGGTTATTCTTACTGTTCGCTGAAACTGCAGTCTTGGAAAATGTAGCGTACCGTCTGATCAATAACAGTTTGTTAATTTGATCTAAAGACTGTAGGTTAACATAGAGGCTGGTGGTATTTCTTACTGGCTTCTGGAAAAGTGTCAAATATGTTTGGGATAAAACTAGTAGACTTATACAAGGCTTTGTGTTTTCACAGACATTCCTCTAGGCAATGCTTTGTGGGGAAGAAGGAGGGATTGATATCATCAGGACCTGGCTGAAAAATCTGATTCTTTTCTATCAGAAGAAACTAAAAGAGCATTCTTGACAAGTGTCCCGGGGGGGGGGAACAAACATACCACCTTAAATAGCTTTTGCATTCTTTGTTTCATTTGGAGAACACTGGAAGGCTTTCTTTTAAATTGTTTTCTTAATAACGTTAAACCAAATGGTTTTTGTATTACATAATAATCATAAATTGAGGTAACTATGGGAGTCTGGCATGTTCTTTTTCTCTAAAACGTTTGAATAATGCTGTTTAATCCTCTGAATGTTTTACTTTTCTAAATAACTTTGCTGCAGAAGAATAATTGAATTAGTAATGAGCTTTCTGCCTGCTATACTGTTTAAAAATATATATTTGCATTGAATTCCAGGGAGCTGACTGGCAAAAGTGGGAAGGGGAGGTGGCTTTCTCAACTTGAAGTTGTTGGCTGTACTTTTGTTTAAAAAAAATTAATTGAAAAACAGGCTGAGCTGCTTCAGAAGCAGCTTCAAACCTGTTTGCTGCTTTCCTTTAGGTGAGCTCAGCAATCCCTTTTGCTACTGACTGTTGACTTGCTAATGAACAAATTTAACAGATAGCAAAGTTCATAGCATGTATAATCATAACATGAACTAAAAAGTGACTTTTTTGATATGACAGCTTCTGAACATCTGACTTTATTGTATAGGTTCTGATTATTTGAGGTTATGAGGAAATTCACTGATACTTTATTTACCTGATTATTGGAGAAAGGCAGCAAAGCAGACTGTAGCATAACTTGTAGCCTGCTGTTTGGGAAGGTGCTCTTCTGAGGCTCTTGTATGTTGAGCTCTGCTGTAGCTGTCTGCTTGGCATCCTGGAGTGACGATGGAGATGTATTTCCTCCTAAATGGCCAGGGATCTTTTTGGGAGCATCTGCCAATTTTTCCATCTTTTTCTCTTCCAAACTCTTAGAAATTTGAAGCATATACTGAAGGAGTCAGCAACAAAGCTGTAATAGGTAGAATGTTACAGGAGAGCAGGTCTTGCCCACATGCTATGTAGATTTGGGCAAAATTGTCTTTGTGGCTCAGAGTTGCTCAAGCTCAGCAGCCATCCCTTCAACAAGCTCCCTTGCTCTGCTTTTGCTAGAGATAGGGCAGTAGCTCCTCTGATATGGGAGAGGGGAATCGACTGAAAATTAGGGATGGAAGGTGTCGCTAAGACTATCCCTCCTCTTGATATAGATTCAAAGGAAAATCTGATATCTCTGCTCACAGGGAGAGATGCCTGGACAGGGTTTACAGCCCAGCAACCCCGTAACAGCAGGGGTGATGTAAGCCAAGGCAGCAACACTGAAGCTCAAAACCTGATGGATGGACTCTCTTGGAAGCAAGGGCTTCTTCTTTCCAATTTGTTCAGTTTGGGGACCTGACATGGTCCCTTCCAAACTGAGGTAGTTTCTTCTGTGTAATTTTTTCCAACAGACAATTTTCTTTTGGAAATATCTAACTGACAGACCTGCAGAGGTTCTGGCAAGAGGTGGATTTCTGTTGCTTACCCTGAGTAATCTGAGCTAATGTTGCTTTATCCTTGCACTTAATCTTGTTGCTTTTTAGTTTTTTTTTAAATTTGGATAACTAGTTAAAATCAAAACAATTGATGTTGAAGGTAGAAAAATACAGCCAGTTCAAGAACTGTCTTTGCAGTACTAAATATATTCAAGGAAGAAGCTGCGTATGTTATCTCTAGATGTATGTTTGCTCAAGAAATCCTTGTCTGTTTGAGGTGTTACAGGGTATAAAAATACATGGTAGGCAGTCCTCACTGAGACTAAACTGCATTGGGTAACAGGATCCATTTACCTTTTGGTCTGGAAATTTAGATTTGATACTAGATGTTGTGCTCAGGATGTGTAGCCAATTTTATGTCATGAGCCACTAGACACGCTAATACGGAGGAAATTACCTATGAACTATTTTTAACTTGCTTTCTCACACATATTTACATACATCCTTGATGGGTATGATTTTTTCCTAAATTATCTTCTCATAGAGTGAGCAAAAACTTTTCCTAGCTTTTATGAAAACAGAGTCTGTGCTTTACATAAACCCTAAACTTATCCTTCTCCTGGGAGTTGGTTTATTAGCAAACAGAGTGATACATCTCGAATCTCTGGGGCTTGGCTGCGGCTGGGATTCCTCTGCTGGGACTCCTACACTTAAGTTAGGAATGCATGACTAGCTCTTGAAACGTATGTGTAACTTAAGCTGCCCAAGAGAAGGCTTTAACATTTTCCAGTTCAATCTTTTTGCAAAAAAATAAAACACCACCAATCTTTGAAGGTTCCTAGTCCAAATGTATAAGTTTATTCAGAGGGGGAGGGAAAGGGAGGCTTTTTTCTTCAGAACACCAGGTCCTTTGAAGGCCTCTCGTTTCCTTGGCTCCTGAGAATCCATTTCTGAAACAGCCATCATTTAAAGTGACTTGCTTACCTTGCCTGGAGGTATAGGCTAGTTTTGTGTAAATGATCGAATCCTTGAGGACAATAATTACTCTATGGTGATGACCCTTAGAGTTAAACAAGCTCTTCTGCTTGTTTAACGACTTAAAAATGTGGTTATTATAATAGCCAGTTTTTGTATATATAATTTTCTATCTAGGAAATTTAAATAAAATGAAGTAAACTTACCCTGTGGTAGAAGATATTAAGGTTGCAGGTGAGAAAAGCAAGAAAAGAATGAGATTCAAAATATTTTATTGTGAAAATGTGTGGCGGGAAATGTGATGTTAATGTTTTATTGCTTTAAGGCTAACCTTCCTTATATGGTACTTTGAGAGATCATATTTTGGCATACTTGACAACATAGAGGATTTGAATAAAGAAATATAGGAATGGAAGATGAGGTCAGAGGTGTACGTGTCCGATGTTGATGGGCCTGACTTCTAATGGACTGGAGAGTGGTCAGTACTTGACATCCAGTGAAAGAATATGAACACAAGCAGACATCAAGTGAGGCTTTTCGCCCTCTCCCAATTGCTTTCAGCAGTCTGTGGCTTAGAGCCTCTGATTCAAAGGCTGCATCCACATCTTTGCATTTCTTGGTTCTTGTAGGACTTCCCAACACGTTGTCTACAGAGAAAGCTGTCCTAAAGCTAACCCAAAGGCAAATGGCAGATAGCAACAGGCTTGGCTTTTTTCTTTTTTTTTTTTTTTTTTTTAATCTTGATACAATATTACTGGATGCTTTTATGCTTTGCTTTCTGGAGGGAGAGCAGGATTGACATTTCCTTCAAAAAGGTGTTGCAAGACTGCAGCATCCTGACCATGAAAAATGACTGGTCTGAGGGATGGTATGGTTTTGCTCAGCTGGTCTACTATTGCAGGGTGGCTCTTGCAGCTTAATGCAAAGAAATTGGTGCTCTCAGGCCAGAGAATTGGTGCGGAAGTGCTGCTTATTGCATTTCCTAGGATACATCACCTCTACCTCTCTTTGACTTGTCCATGGTAAAATCCATTTAAACCTGTTTGTAGTTCTGTCCCTCTTGATCTTCTGTTATGTACATTTTATTAAAGCTGTGCTTGTTAAGGTAAATACTGTCTGTTTAACAGGCTTAGCAATTTTGCAAACAATTTGCCTGACAGAAAAATAGTACTTAAGAGAATTGATATACTATAAGGCAAATATGGATGCTTGCACACTTCTCAAATTTAGGACATTACCTTTGTTAAAGGGTTTTATGGGAAGCATATTCAAACTGTTTTTGTCTGATTCCAGGTCTTTCCCCCTAGTAGGTACTAATTTTAAATGCATTAAAAATATTCAATTTCAAAAAGAAAATTAAGTGATTACCAAGGGGAATTAGGCACTTTAAATCCTTGTAAGTTTTAGTATGCTTATATGTTGAGAGTTCTGAAGCTCAGGTGTTTATCTAGGAATTGACAAGGATGCCCAATAATGACCTTCCTGAAACAAAATTCTTTTGGTGACTTTCAAGCAAGAGAAGGAAAACCTACTTTGTGAAGTCTTGAAACTGTATTGCTACCTCTTCGTTTCAAACAACCCATCTAGTAAAACAAACCCAGATGATGAATGTTTGTTTAAGTAACTTTTTGATAATCTGGGGGTGACTAATGTGGTAGAAAATCAATCAGCAAGCCAGGCCCCTGGGAAAGTAACATGAAATAGCACTACCAAGCTGCAGGATGTGTGTGCAGTACATAGAACTAATATAAGTGGGGCCTCAGACTCTTTCTCCTTCAAGATTTCCTTGGCCAGTATGACCCTGCCAAACACTATTTCTCCATTTATTGTTGTCTGTCCTGTGACCTGCAGAGTCCTGAAGACCAGGTGGTGAAACAGACAAAATTGGTCTTGGTAGCTGTTCTGTCTACTTCCTCTGTGCCTGCTTCTTCCATGCCTCCTTAGAGGAACAATCCCTCCTGCTCTCCCACTCTGTCCCCTCGCTGCTGTTAGCAGATATCCAAGCATTGCTGAGATTTGCTGCCTTCGGTCATGTTCACCCTGGCCACATCAGTGAGCTCTAACATGGCACCTGCTCATGATGGGGACAGGCACTGATATTCATCTGTCCTCTTGTAACCACAAATCATGTCCAAGTAAGCAGGAGGTAGAAAAACACTGTCACCTTCCTGCTTTTGAAAATGCTACTCATTTAAGCAAGGAAGATTTGATGCTTGCTGCAGAAAGTAACTGAGTTACAAGCACAGACCTGGTGCTGCCTAATGTGCTATGGATAAAACTCATTTTCCCCTTCTAAGCTAAATGTATTTTATTGAGCTTTCAGGAAACTTAGATATTGTCATCTTATACTACATAAAC
Organism: Cygnus olor; assembly: GCF_009769625.2. Lineage (NCBI taxonomy): Eukaryota > Metazoa > Chordata > Aves > Anseriformes > Anatidae > Cygnus > Cygnus olor. The sequence continues at coordinate 40,268,317 of NC_049170.1, read as the reverse complement.
ATTTCAGTGAAATGCAGTTAATGTTCTTATAAGCTTATAATGTTTCATCTAAGTACCAAATTAATAAGACATTCACGTAATGATCTTTCTTGCAAGATAAGGTCAACAAATTTAAAATGTCTAGACGTAAGGTTGCTTTTTTTCCATCTTTTTTTTAATCAAAATTTCCCTTACCCCTGTGTGCATGTTTAAATATGTTTTGATACTAAAAGGAGAAGATGAACTTCATTGTGGACTTCTTCCTTTTATTTTCTATCAAACGCTCCTTACAAAGGGACTCTTTCTGAGTTTCCATAAACTATCAGCAGTTCAGTCATGACCATTTTTCTAAGCTTTCTGCATTGGCGACAGTGGTCAATGCAGTTTTTCAGGTCAAGTGGCTTATCTAATCTATTTCACCAGCATCCTTATCAGTCAGAGGTTTATTTTCATTCAGTGTTGGCTTCAGAGGCAGATATCTATACAGACAATGTCTAGGAGTTCTGCAGTTCTTAGTTTCACTTTTTTTAATTTACTGTGATTTATTTTTAAATTCAGTAATGGCCTCAACTGTTGTGGCCTGGGTTTATGAAATTTAATTGCCACCTGACTTGAGAAAGGGGTTCTAAATAAAATATGTTTCTGTTTAAAAAGTTAATAATGAGGTGAAAACACCAGTTCAATGAAAACCTACTTATAATTATGGACAGAATATGCTGAGGAAGGACATTTTGAGTGGTCTTGGTGTGAGAGTGAGGCTTTCGCAAAATAGATCAAATTTTCTCTTAATGATTAACTCTGAAGTGTTATTTTGAAAGAATAGCTACCTGCAGCTGTATGCAAATCCTGTGCCCATGTTAGTGAGAAAGAACAAAATAAATCAATCAAAATGGAGTTTTATTAATGATTCAAAAGTAGGTTCTGCAAAAAGGATAGCTTGATGTAAGCAAACAGGAACTACAGCAGTGTGCTTTTTTTTTTTGTCATCTTACTGTATCTTGGCTATCAGGATTTAGCTGCTTCTGTATTCTCCTAAATCTCCTAAAAAGAAGTAGTTATCCTTCAAAATGTGATATTCCTGAATGGTGCAAAATATTGTACTCCAACTGTGTGGTTCTGTAACTTGATCCCTTGAAATATCATATATTAGCTGTCACACATGTAACATAGCATTGTATTTGCCGTTGAAGATTCTTCAGTCTCTCCTGAACTAGTGTAACAGGCTATGGCTCGCTTGTTTCTAGTGGTTTTATAAATGCCTGTGATGCTGTGTAGTTCTTGTAGGCTCTCCTGGAGGTGTTAGATGCTAGGTTAGAACATGCCTCAGGGAATACTGAGCTTGGCTACAGCTATAGCTGTGCAACAAATATTACCCATATAAAATAATTGCACCAGGTTTAACTGTCTGATCTTAAAACTCTCCTGATCTTAAGATGCAGGGTGACTTTGTTTCCATAAGACCTTTCCCAAGTTTCTAAAAATTCAATCTGTTCAAGCGTTCCAACTCGTTTTCCACTGACATTAAGAAATGTGTTTTGTATAGATGGAAGATTGTTCTGAAGCTATTTATGGATGCAACACCTAAAAATCAATACTTGAAATAGGCTTTAAGGCAATAGTTAAGCCCATTATGCTTTAAACCAAAAAAGACCACATCCAGGGAAGCCTTCTGAAATGATTTAGAATGCCATAACCTTTATTTTCTCTTTCATCAAAATTGCTTTGCCATCCACAGAATGCCAGGAAATGTTACCAGATTCACAGGATCAGTAGTTGCATTTTCATGTCAAACATACTCTGTTTCCATTTTTGAAGTATGCTTCCATCTTTCGGATTCTACATGCTTCTGGGCTAGACCCACTTGTGTGACCTTCTGGCTTCTACGGAAGACCTTTTTATGGCTTCTACAGTGAATCAGCTCAGTTTCATTTTAGTTTTCAAATTAAAGTCTTAATATTCCAGTCATGATGTGTGACTACGGTCTGTGGTACTATTTCTTATTACTACTTTTGTAGTTATGGGATGTCTGGATGAGAGATTTTAATTTCAAGGGTGTTTGCCCTTGGGAAATTCCCCAGAGAAATATGGAACTGCTTGGTTTCTGGAAAATCAAAGAAAGAATTCTGAGAAATGGGAGTAGACAAGTTGTTCTGTTTCATAATGAATGCAGCAGGACAGCCAAACAGGAGTTCATAGATGAAGAGGGAAGGGATGAGGTAATGGTTTTGCCGTATGTTGTGTAGTGGTGGGTTTTTGGTGGTCAATTTGAGCACATTTATACTTCTTCCTGGCTTCTACTGTTACAAAAATGTGGAGACTTATATTTTTAAAACCTTCCCCATTTAATCCTCCAATTAGCGTTAGCAGGGGTCATGGTGTTACTGACTTTTTTTTCTTCTTTCTTGATTTTAAACACATCCATCAGGATACTTGTTTAAGATGGTTGCATCTTACATAGCAGGCCCATCTCAGAAGTGAGATTTGAGGGGAAAAATATTAAGTCCTTCAGAAGTTCATGGAGCTGGAGGATGTCATAGGGAATCCCTTCCATCACTGTAGGATAATCTCTTTCTTCTGAAGCTGGAATCTTGCAAGTGTCTTTCATGGTGTCTGTATACAGAAAGCGGAACACTTGGAAAACAGTCTTTCCTTTTCTCCTATCCTCTTCCCCCTTTCTTCCTAAAGTAGCCAATCTTTTGCAGAAGAATGGTATGACAGGTCTTCAAGAACTAAGTCTTTATATGGTGGGAGTCTCTATCAAAAAATACCGAAGACTTCTTTGTGCTGAAACCTCGTGATAGCTTTCTTTCCTTCAGGGGAAAGAAGGCAAAATAAAAGCATCCAGTCTCATGGGTGCAGAGTATCTTTGATTTTAGTTCCTGACTTCTCTGAATACACTGTTTCTTCCACAGTGAAAATCTTTTGAAGTTTTTTTTTCTTGGCTCTGAGTCAGAGGAGCATGGCTAATCAGAATGTTTTTTTCATTAACTGATTTGATCATTAATCTTACTTTTTTTTTCAAATGTAAGCCACAAAAACTTTACTTTTTTTCTTGTTTCCTGTGTAGTATTATTTCTGAAGATGTCATATTGTTGTTTGTAGATTACGCCATTTTGCTAAGCCTGTTTTAGGAAGGTGTCTCCCTCCTTCCCTCTCTCCCTTCAAAACTTTGAACCGAAGCCTGATGTATTTGAAATTAATTGACCCAGTCTTTTTTCTTAGTACTAGTGCTGTCAGTTGCTTTAATTATATCATGTGTCCTGCTCAGTCTGTGTTGCCTGATTAGCCCCGGATATGTGATTGATAACTCTAGGAACAAGGCGGTGGTGGGAAACCCAGGATCTACAGATCCCAGCTTTAGCTGGAAGAACATACCCTAGCCCATGTACTTTAGTACATGGCTCATAGCTATCATTAGTACATTCATAGCTTTCATTTGTAAAAATTGCACTATATCACATTGCTGTATTAAACATAAAATAAATAACTTTGGAGACTCTCTGCTGTTGGAACACTTAACACCTTCCTCCTCTTTGTATTTCTAGAAAAATTTGTCTTTGACTTTTGACTGCAAATGCATGGATAGCTTTCTCTGCCTGTTAATGGAACATTATCTTTGCTTTGCTGCTCCCATGACAATGACACTTTTATATAAATGGCACGTGTACTGTACATGTGACTTCTTAAACTTGCCACTTGAAGTAAAAACTCTTGATCAAAATGAAGTCTTTGACACATGCAAATTGTAGTTAATCCTGTCTATATAACCTTTGGTCATTACTGCATTACCTGAGTTCCATTTCCATAAACCAACAAAAGAGCCATGTTACCTAGCCTTGATTATTTTTTTCGGTATTGGGAAGATTTTATAACTAGTCACTTCTTTCACCCGGGATCACTGAACATAGTCTTGCTCTTTGATTTTTAGATTGAAATTTGAAAGTAGTTGGCTACTTAAAAAGTTGAAGTGCAGCCTTCTCAATAAATGATTGAGCATCTTATCAGAGATATGTTCCATTAAAACAGTTAAAGGATTTGTAGGGTTTTTTTTGTCATTTTCATCAAAATGTTTTCCAATTGCAAATTCTACTTTGTTAGAAATGAAGTGTCCCTGTATTCTGCAACGCTGACCTTGCCAACGTTACTCTTCCTGACATGTGCAATGTGCATTACAATATGTGCTCTACTGATGTTCTGGCCTTTAGGGCGATGTCTACATTAATAAACTACGCTGCTACCCTACTGACAAAGCCACTCTACCAAAAAGGGAGTATAGTTTAACTGTGTGAATGCAAGCAGCACTGAGCCGTTCGTCCTCAAGTACACAAAATACAATGTGTCCCATTTTCCTTACTAGTGTAGGCATAGCTTGTGTTTGTTCTCTGAAAGTGGGTACGCAAATTATTATTTGCGTGTAATTTTAATTTGGTGGTAGATAAAGTGCCTTATGTTGATTGCACTGAAGGTATTTCCTTTTTCTGTGTAACATGTTGATATTACACAGGACTGTGGCTTTCCTGCCACATATGGTCCCGGAATTTAAGTATTCCTTTCTGGACCTACTCCGTACCGACTTTCCTCAGAACAGTGAGTCGAAAAAGTGTCCCAGATGAAGTTTTGATTTGGAAAGGAAAAGTAAGACTTCAAGGGCTCCCACAGCAAGTTTGCTGTTTCAAACTGTTTTTGTGTAGGAAGGGAATTGGAAATTGTTGCATTGCAGTAAAAGCTCCTGAGATAACTGGTGTATGAGAGGAACATGTGACTGACCTACACCCACAAAGCGGATCGGAAGGGTTCTCTTTGTTAACTTTGAGAGCGGAATTACTCCTTCCAGAGGTGGAACGGTGGTTTGGGAATAATAGCAAAAACTTCAGCGGGTTTGTTTTTGCAGTGGGTCAGACCACGTGATAAGTAGCTCACTTCTCAGTATGATAGTGTGTGGTTGTATTTCTTTTTTTTGGTGCCAAGATCTTTTTTCATAGCACTGTATCTCCTTGGCTCAGTGGAATTATTGTAGATTCATTTTACACATTAAGAAATGACTAATAATCTAAGGGAGCCCTCTCACTTAACTAAAGGAGAAAATATGCTCCATAATTAAAAAAAAAAAAAAAAAAGCTATTACTGCCTTTGCTGTTTTGATACAGGAGCTAGTATGGTTATTAATACCTATAAAATGGATTGTATCCTCCTTTCTATCTTGCTATCTATGCTTTCATTCTAAGTTTAATAGACTTTAATGAATTTTTCATAGTAGAATAACTTGCCAGAAGGTCAAGAAAGACAAAAAATAAAGCTGGGAATGGAAGTCATCTAAATGTCCTTTTCTTTTGCATTTATGATGATAGTACTCCAGGCTAGAAATTCCCAGGAGCCAGTTACCAGCAATAAGGAAGGGAGGATGGAGGGTTAAAGATACGTGAACGCAGCATAAAGCACAGAGGAATTACTGCCTTTTTCGCTAGTCTGAGAAGTTTCCATTTGATAGGTTGACAGACTTATAAATGCTGTGCTGCCTTAAATGCTTTCAGAATGACTTATCCAGAACCTTTTTACTGACTCTTAGCATGTTTTGATAATCCCTTGAACCCATGGTCATTTTTCATTGCTGCAAAAGCATCTTTTCTGAGGCTGAATTGCTGACTGGTTAAAGCTAGTAGGGCAGCAGAGCAACCCAAAAAAAACCTTCAGGCTTTGCAGGTCAGACACAAGTGCTTTGATTGCTTAACATGTTTTTGTTGTTTGTTTGAATTATTAAGAGAAATTTAGTTTTTATAAAGTTCTTCACATGGTAACTCTAATGAGGTTCTTATATAGCTAAAATCACGTCAATAAAAATGTGAGGGCTTCTCTTTGTTTTGAAAGCAGTATTTTTAAGGGACTAAGAAACGCACAGCAGCAGGCATTAAATGTAGCCACTCAGTGCAGTCACAAATTGCTCTGCTCTGCAGAAGCACCTGTGTTGGGTTTCTTTGCTGGGACCAGTGTGGCATGCTTCATCTCTTGGCATCTCTGGCTTTCCAGAATATCTGAATCTGTTAGGGTCTAGTCCCTGTGCTCAGTGGGAACTGAGGTCATATGTTGCGCTTAAGTACTGGGGCTGTGGTTGCAGAAGACGGCGCATGCTTTACGGACTGCATCGACAAGATAAACAGACTGTGTTGTCTTAGGCATAATAAAGATTGAGGAAAAACATGTACCTCTTACTTTACTTAACAAGAAGAAAAATTCTTTTCTCTGATAAATATTACAGGAGTGGAAATATTACAGTGTGGCAGGAGTGCATGGAGGCTGAATTTCAAGCTGAGAATTGTTCTGCCTCTGTTTCCCAATGTAGACTAGTGAAAATGAAACGGCATGATGAAGACTTATCCACTTCCTTTTGCTGGGTCTTGAGGAACCAGTAGTGGGTCATGTGTTTGCAAGTGCAGTCTTTCATTTGGGGTTTCTGGCTGGCTTGAAAAATCCATGCTTATCTTGATGTGGTTACCACTGTGATTCAGCATCATGTAGAAGTATCTCATTTTCAAATCCAAGCTTCAAGAGATAGAGAAAGTAAATGGTTGGCATGTCTTGCTTATGTGGGTGGGTGATGGCATCTTGGGGATAGCTGGTGTGTAACCTGGGGAGCAGAGAGAGGGGAGGGAGGAAGCCAAAGGAGGTGGAGGACTGTGACGAGCAGTGAAATAGCTGTTCTGGAGTAGTGTGGATGTGCAATCAATTCCTCTGCACTAAACCTTTACCTTCAGGATCCTTTGAATGACTTAAATCTTGCAGAGCAGTCTTATACAGATATCCATGTTTTTAGGGCATCTAAAAGATCAAAATAGAGAGACCAAATTACATAGCCTCTTCCTGCTCTGTTCTTGTACTATGGTGTCTGTTCAGGGATTTGGTGTGAAGGTAAACAGGTCTGTAGTAAACAGTGTGTATTAGTTTCAGGTAACTTCTGAGTTGTGTGTGTAAAGAGCTTGATTAGTAGATCATGTATATATCTTCAACGTAAACGACTTAAATCTTTTTTAACAAACTCAATGCTGCTAAGCTTCCATGTAACAAGGTAAGAACTAGACAGTTTTTTTTTTCTCCTGACACTAATACTATGCTATTAAAAAAATGTGTGTGGGGGAACCCTAAACATTTCCTCCTCTTTTAACAGAAACTTCTCAATAGTGCCAACTGCTGTACAAACTGTTTTTTTGCTTGACAAAGGTTTCACTGGCTTCTGTTTATAACTGAAAATAGTTAGCAAAGAGTTTGAGTCCTTGCAAAATATAATTTTATATTCTAAACCATGCTAAGTGCTACTTACTTGGTCAGAGGATTAGCAGGGGCAAGAGTAAAGTATCTCCTTAAGACAGGGTGGTGGGAAAGGACAGTAATTTACTAGTAGTTGTGAAGAAATAGTCTTGGCAGTATCCTGTCAGATGAGTTCAGGTGGGAGTCTTGAGTAGACTTTCATCTAAATGATCTGAGATGGAAATTCTAGGAGTCTGACATGACATCTTGTTTCAGTAGTATAAAAATATGGAGAGTATGGATGTGGGCTTGATTATAGGTTTGTGGACAAAATCACAACTGATCCAAAAGATGGAGCTACATGTCAGTTGCACAAAAGTGTCTTTCTGCTGTGAAAGGGCAATATCCTTACAGTTTTGTATAAAATTGGTACTTCTGCAGACTAGACTAACTTGCTGTAATAGTCTTTTATTGCCTGAAGGGAAAAACTGCAATAAGAATGTTACCTTTCAGAGTAAGCATCTCCGAGTGCAGATGAAGGCAGAAAAGGAAGGGGGTGTGACATAACCTGACTTTTTTTTAGTAGCTAGAGGAGGTACGTCAAGCCATGAGCCCTTCAGAGCGAGGTTCATTGGGAGAAGATAATTTAATATAGCATTTGAGAGAGAAGATTTGTGAGGTCAAATGCTCAGCCAAGATTTATTCCTGCACCAGTCAGCTGGTGAGGCAGGGCTACAGTGAAAGAGCCTGACTCCTAAATTTTTTTTTTAACTTTTAAAGCGATTCACGTGCATAAGTAATTATGCATATTATTATACTATAAGGATTATTAATAAGGAATACTTTCAGGATGAAGCATTCTGGTTTGAACTAGGTTTGGACACTTTATTTTTGAATGTGCCAGAAAAACACTTGGCAGATGGAGGAGAATGGGATAGAGCTGCTTTATTACAAGCCTTTCTTCCCAGTGTCTAACGAGGTCGCTTTTCTTAATGCCCTCTGCCAAGAGAGTTGCAGAGGAATGTTCCTGGACTGAGGCATAAGGACCATGGCCACTCAATTTTCTCGTGTATGTTCTGTCCTCTGCAAGTAGGATTATCCACTTTAATCTTCTTCCCTTCCAGAATTATTTTTATTCCTGGCACGAGTGATCTGTGCAGATGTAGAAGAGAAGACTGGAGCTCCAAAAGTCAGAATAGTGGGTACAGAGAGGTACAGACCATTAGGACAAGCTCTGCAGGAGCCAGAGGAGTTGCGCCTCTGTTATACGCTGGATCTTTGTACTTCAGATTTTGCCAAGAAGTTGAAAAAGTTGCTGCCGTCTGTAAAACTTATTAAATGATTGATTCCTAGTAGCAGAATGTACTGGGGTGTGGGTGGATGATATATCTGATGTAATGTGGTTTGAGACATCTGAAATAATAAAAAACAATTATATATTTTGGCCTCTTGACTGAAATAGCAAATACCTCCTTCTGCATAAATGAAATAGGTAACAGTGCAGATAAGTGGATGTCTTGCTCTTGCTTCTAAAGAAGTTAGAAACTCAGGGACTCTTTGGTTTTAAAATAAGTATTTAAAATGACCTTTGACAGGAAAGCTCTGAACCAAATGGAATTGTCTTGGGGAGGCACAATGAATAAAATGCAAGGAGAAATGGGGCTTTCATGACTGTCATTCAGTAATAAATAAAAATCATTATAGGTCCAATGATCAGAATCACTTTCATCATATTAAGACATGCTCAACAGTTCTTGTTGTGGCAAGCTGAGTGCTGTCTTCCTCTGTCAAAGCCATGTACACCCTTTATTTCTGTAGTTGTAAATTATTTTAGTGGCACTGTAGCTCAACAGAGAAGTAGACTTCTCATCTAGAAAAGAAATATATTCTGTGATATGCACAATGATAACTGCCATGGGTGCCCTACTTTTCCATGATGCTATCAGGTTGGAAGTTAGGAGAAATTTCTTCTCAGAGTAGTTGGGCATTGGAACAGGTTGCCCAGGGAGGTGGCAGAGTCAGAGTCCCTGGGGGTTTTTAAGGAAATGCTGGACTTGGTGATTAGGGACATGGTTTAGTGGGTGATATGGGTGGCTGGGGGACAGTTGGACTAGATGATCTTAGAGGTCTTTTCCAACCTTAATGATTCTATGATTCTATATAAAAGGTGATTCTGTAAGACTGTCAGTGAGCAGTGCTGGTCTTCTACAACTTGTAGGTTTACTGCAGCACTGATGAGAGTGCACTAATCCAACTACATGGGACTTGAAGTACTACCACAGACTTTTGCACACGTTTTGTTTTAAACTTCCTTAAGCGATAGCTGTCCAGCAAAGCACTTCTTACTCATGTGAGCACTTGAAGCTGATTAGTGTCATACGAGTACTCTGCTGTCAGCTGGCGAGTGTGCTAACCATTTCATGCCTTTTCCAGTAGACAGAACTCAAATTATACATACAGGTGCTGTGTTCTGGTCTTATGGTCCTTCACAACACATATGACGGAAAATAGCAAAGCTGACGTTTGATATGCACTTTTCCATGCTTGTTTAGCAAGCAAAAGCTGGAATTATATCTTTGAAATTACTCTTCAGATGCCATTCAGAGAATATTAGGAATAAATTACACAATACAAGACTGAAGATCTGTGACTTTGGCTTCCAGCAAAGTCAGCCTTTAAAGTCAAGATCTGTTTTCTGAATCTTTCTGTAAGGTGCACAGCTGGGCAGCTCAATAAGTCCAAGAGGGAGTGAGGAGCAGGGTCTTATCAGACATTTACTTTCATCTCTTTGGCACTTCATTCTGTGAGACTGTATATATAGAAAGCAGATTGGTGTTTAAGCTCCCTACAGACCACAAAATATTGCTCTTTCTGCTATCTTCAAAGACTTCAATAAGGAAAAACTGCCAGTCTTTCTCTAGAATGATTACTTGGAAAATGGTGTTTGAAGAGTGAGGGAGGATGACATTTTAATTTGAGGAAACCTTTTACTTCCACTTATCTATCTAATCAATTGATTCTGCTGTCATTAACATTGCAGTGTGTGGCACAGAGGTGGCAATCGTAAGTTTCACCTTGAGATGGAAGTCTTTATATTCTTAAATACAATATTTTCCAATTGTGAAGAAGCATTCCAGCATAAGTACTGTGGAAGTTATTGTGAAGCAATGCAGTCCTGTGTGGGTTGTGTCCCAGTAGTGCATGGATAATAGTGGGTGCTGTCAACCCACCCAAGATAGCAGGCCATGTCCCCAGGCTTACTGCAGACAAAGGATTTTTTCCTTGCTTTTTACGAGGTATAGTGTTTTAGTTGGTAAAGTCACAACAGGACCAGATGATCTTAACTTCTGAGCCCTGGAATGGTCTCAGTTTAAAGCGTTATTCTACAAAATAATCTGGGCTTTCTGGTCAGTTTTGAAAATTAAACCATGAATTTCCATGTATTGGAGGGAGGTTGGAGCATAGCATGCTGTTGGTATTTATGATCTGGCAAGTGCGTCAGAATTTCAGGCTCCCTAGTGCATAGTTAAAAGTACCAAGAAAAAAGGTTTAGTCCTAGGGACCTAAATCTGCTGTATAAATTGCAATGGCAATTAAGATGAGATTACCTGTTCTGGCCAGTGCTCCAGGTAGTTGAAGGAGGAGCCAATTTAACAAGTCAGGTATGCAGCTGGTGCTACAGAAGTGTTACATGGGGTCTGGTGCTACCTATAACCTGGAGCCTTGGTGGATCTTTTTTGCTTCAAACTATTCTGCTCCATGTTCTTCTACTTTAAATCTGCATAGAAGAACAGTAGGGCAGAGCTTTTGGAGACAGTATTTTCTCAAGAAAAGGGGGCTCATTTTTTAAATAACAGTTCTAACAATTATTCTGTAAAGGTGCTTGAGGCTGATTTTTAACTGCTATGTTGTGTGTCAGATATGGTGTTGAAAAATTGAAAAAGTGTTTTAAAAGTCGAGAAAGTGTTGAAAGTTGAAAAGTGTTTTCAAACACTAACCTCTTTATCCAATAGTTTATTCAGATTGGGGAAAAGAGGTGTAGGCTATATGCTTTTGAGTTGTGAGCATGCAATTACTACAAAGGAAAAAGTGGCCTGTTACCATATTGTGACTTGTGGCATCCCATGATGCCATCCTGAATTTGTGCCATACTTATTTTCTTCTGTCACTATAAACTTTTATATCTCACTGAATCGTTATCAGATATACAAGAACATCATTTAAAGTAATTTATTGAGTCCCTTTTAAAGAAGACAATAAGCTTGAAATTGTGCCCATACCCAAAATGTAGATGGATATCTCTAAATCATTTAAATTAGAGGAAAAAAAATTGCAAATCAACATAAATTTGCACTATTAGAGATCCCTGGAATATTAGAGAAAAAGCTTTTAGGTCAGTTTTGACTTAAGGGTGTGTGAAAATGCAAGCAGTGAGCTATTTCAGATGTTTCTCTGAGCTCAAAAAGCAAGACTTTGTTCTTGCCAATAAAGAGGATTTCATCAAATATACTCAATTTCATTGCAGTTTCTCTTTTATCTGAAATAACCTTCTGAGCCCATATTTTTTTTTTCTATTTCCTCAGATCAGAAACGATAACAAAATGCTTCTGGAAGCATACTATGTAATTATTAAAGTAGCCATGGAAAAGCTTTTCTCTGTGTTAGTCTGTCTTCTGTGAATGAATGACTTACACAAACTTGGAGCAAACAAAAATTATAAAAAGAGAAAGATAATTTAAAAGTGGAGTCTGTTATTGCTTTTGCAAATAAGTTGCACATACGTATATGTGAATTAGCATGTTAGTTTTTTTAAGACTATGGATAAGGTAGATATGGAAGAAAAATCTCAGAAGCAGAATTATGCTTCCCCTTTCAGTTCTATCATTATAAAAACAAATATTTTAATGCAGTAATTTTTATCAGAATTTTCATTTGACTAGGTCATGGATTTCACCTCTGTATCAGTATATCTGATAGATTTGAGATGTCCTAAAAATATAACAGTAGCAAGTGGTTAAAAAGAGCACAATGTACAAAAATATACTATTAATATTTATTACAGAAGAGAACATTTGAAGGAATACTTAAAATACAGTGAGATATACTAAAATAACGGGTAAATAAAGGTACTGTTTAGTATAGCTAGGAAAAATGATAGAGGTAGTTTTTTCAAATGAAAGATATGCTTTGTCTAGTTCTTTAATACATAACTTTTCCAAAAAAAAAAAAAAAAAAAAAGCCGTTCATAGTTGAAGTAGTGGTGCCTTTTGGGGCCCCTCTAGAGCTTGATTCTTCTAAACCAATGTTGATAAAAGCAGCTATAACATACAAGTACAACTCTATTGCACCAAATAAATTAGATGTTAACTTATTCCTAGTTAAATTATTGTAAGCAATACAAAGATAAATTAGTTCCCATGGTATTAGTCCACACTTGCAGTGTTGCAATCTAGTATAACTGTCAAGACTTATTGACAAAATGTATTATTAATCTGTGGAACTAAATACTGTAAGCTGTGATTGAGGTAAAGACTATATCAAGCTTCAAAACATATTGGACACAAGGCAGGTAACATTTGCAGCTTAGTCAGCTAAAAGAACAGCTGCTGAGTTTTCAGCTGAATTTGGTTTGTGCTTTACTCACTTAACAACATTATAAGCAGACATACGGACTCATTCCTTCCTAATTCTTGCTCAGTAATTCTTCCCATTCACAAAGCCTGGTATGAGCTAAGGTCCATGTTCCTTCAGATTTTATTGATTTCATCTCCATTTGATATTGGAGTATTTACAGCTAAGAAGGGACCTAATAAAAGTACCCCAACTTCTACTGGTGGTCACTGTCTCCATGGCCTTCAGAGGATAATTGCAACCCACAGTAGACTGCAGAAATGCTGAAACAAATGTTATTTGTATAAGCAGTTGAATTAACTCTTACTCTGAATTTAGCCAAAGTAAAGTTAGATTCTCTTGTAGTATAAATGGAGTAATCTTCCAACAAACCTACAGTTTCCATTTTGAAGTCTGATTTCAGCCCAGTGAGTATGGTTTTGTTTTACTGGAGGAAGAAAAGGCGGGGAAAAAAGGGGGGTGGGGGTGGGGGGAAGCGTAGGGGTGGAGGAAAACAACTTTATTATTCGCATCCACTCCTTAACAAGCATGTTGAATTAGACACATGGATCACCCAGGTTTACTTTAGCAAGGATGATATGGAAAGGCATGGTGAAGAGAGGCTGTGAGACACCTTACCTTTAGAAAGAGCAGTATAAACAAAGCAAGTGCTCGCGTCATGTGCAAATATGCTTTATACGCCACTTAATTTATGTTAGAATTGTAAGCGGGGAAGCTTGAAACTTGATCTCTGTAAAAGTGATCCATCTATTTCTGCTTTCAGCTTCTAATGAAGATGAACAGTGTTTTAATTTGTGAGATGGCATTCCTGCTTCTGACAAGCGGTAGAGGGAGACCTTTGTATTTAAAACAAAGGTTGAACTTGCACAAAGTCTGTGGTTTTGGTCAAATGACTAGGAAAGCAAATCTGAAAAGTTGAGTTATAACCATATGCTTAGGGATTTTTACAGGTATTCCTAGGGAAACTTATCACATTACTCAATGGCCTGCACAATAATCTTATTTTATATTATTAGTTTAAGTACTTTTAGGGTGGTTTGCCTGCGTTCTCAAGTCAGTAGGTCTTTCGGCTGCCCTTAATGTTTGTGGATCCTGAGCTGTGCATCTGTGAGGACAGACGGTTTTACCTGCTGTCTTGGAGGGGTTGTGCAGGAGGGTGCAGTGAGGGGCTGTTCTCCTCCTGACTTGCCTCACCCAGTATGCCTCTAGTAAAGCACTCACCTTGAAGGATGCACTCCACCTGTCTCGCTGTGCCATGTTCACCAGCTTAATTTTTGATCCCATGTTAGTCAGCACAATTCACTTCTTTAAACCATGGCTGACATTTTTATGGTGGTGGCAGTGATAAATCGAGAGTAACTGGATTATTTAGGATTATTGCTTCTCACTTTCCTTTCATTGTCCTTTTCTTGGTCGTTGATGCCACATAGTTGTAGTGAGGTCCTGAGTGGCCTTCTAGTAGCCATCACAACCTGCCTTTCTTCCTCTCAAATGAGAGGAGGGAAGCACTGCGGCTTCTGCATGCAAACCATAACGGAAATGCTCACATCTATCACATCAAGATTGGGTTTATATAACACACATGCTTTGCTGTGGACTAAACCTTTTAAATCAACCTTGAGTTGATGAAAAATCGTTTTGATGCCTGTGGTGCCTGGGACTTCCTTGGATGCAATTCAAGATGCTGGGTTTCACCTACAGATCCATAAATGGCCCTGGAACTTTTTCAGTTGACAAGATGATTTGTTTTTTCTTCCCCGTCAGTATGAGGAAGTGGAAGGCTATAAACAGGATCAACTTCTGTTTAAGAGTGAGAGATGCTGTTAGCCCTTCTTTTGTGGGTAATACATTTCTTTTGAGGGTTGGGAGGAGGTAATGTAGAGAAGGGGAAGAAGATATACCCTTTTGTGATGAATTATTGCAGTTTATTTCCTGGCTTTGCTGTGTGATCTTGACTTTGTTTTGCAGCTTAAATGTACAGATCTGCTCTAGAGAGCAGATCTGTGCCAGTCTCTGCCCCTTCCATATCTCTTCTGCTGCAGCTCCACGTAGTGATTTGAAATAAAATTACATACCTAGAAACTGACAGCCCACAAACTAAAGAAAATCCTTTCCCTCTTTCTCTTTACGTTGAACTGGGTTGTAGAGCTTGGGAGGGTCTTAAATTATTTAGTGGGATTTTATAGTTACAGCAGAGAAATAATATCTGTGGTCTTTTTCATGTTATGAGGTTGATATTTCTAATACTTCGGAAGACTATGGAGGGGATGGGGGAAATCCTTACAGAAACTTCAGCAGCACTGGTGGATTTAGTTGGTTATTAACTAGCTGGAGGAAAAGGCCAAATGCCCAAAACACTGGGTTTTTTTCTATGGAGGCCAGTGACAGTACAGCTGTAAATGAATTACCAACTGCTGATTAATTGTTGTATGTGAAGATTAGTCTGTCTTCCAAGCACGTTGTGTTGCCATGTGGTGCATGGGGGGCATGTTGCACTGTAGGTGGATGCTCCCCTCTCCCTCTGAGCCATTTCACCAGTGGTCATTTTCCTGTGTTCAGTCACCCTTGCGACCTTTCATGTCGGAGAATAACACAGTGAAATTATTAGTGGTTCTAGTAAAATCACTTGACAGAAGTTGATTAGTCGTTAAAACAGTTGTCTTCTTGAGCATCATGTGATTGTTAAATGGTTTGGTAGTAATATGTCAGCTGGAGATAGGGCAGAAGTAGGCCACCTACTTTTGTGGAGGCTATGCAAGCTGTCATTGAATGATGAACACAGGGAATATGGACTGAAGAGAAAGAACAAACTACTGGTATCTCCAAAATATCTTTCTCTCCATTTTCACAGAAAAACAAAATGCAAGTGGAGAGAACACAGAGAAATGCAAAGGTAAGTAATAAGATCTGAAAGTTAAAAGGTTGAGTAAATTCAAATATGGTACACTTATCTGCAGGCCCATGATGCATTTTTAGTATAGAACATAAGGAAATGAACTACATTCATTCTGGAGGTGATATTTCTTTCCTGCAACTTGTTTCTACGTGCCTCTTCCCCCAGCCCCCCACCCCACAACAGTTCTCCTGTGTGTGACTTTTCTGAACACCTTAGTTGCAATTAATGCCCTAGAACTTAAGGGACCCTTCTGCTAAGGGGAGGGTGCGAACTTGTCCTGCTGCAGGTTTTTAAGCCTCTGCTGCCAGTCTTTTGAGCACTTTAGTCTCTGCTACAGAGCAGTTCTGGCCAAGAGGATATTTCTTTTTACAAAGCAGATAGGAGCGATGAAGTCTCCGCTCTACTGTGTTCAGCTCTACTTATCTTGCTGGTTTTAAGTATGTGTTCAAGAAGCTGACTCTTCCAATAAGTTTTTTTTTTTTTTTTCTCCTGCTGCCTTTGCAGAGTGTGTGATTGGCAGCCACTCACACAGCATTACAGCCTGGAGACTCCAGCACAGCTGTGGCAACCCTGAGTTTATACTTGCAGAAAATTAAGGATTTATAGCAGTTAGAAAAAATTACGAAAGATATATATTCTATATTTTTTTTCCTTTCTACAAAACCTTTACTTCTCTTCACCTGTTGTCTGTATCTCGAGTTTTTTTTAGCTACTTTGCTCTCAAAATCAGTTTCCTTGGACTCATTGGGCATTGTAAAATAATGGAAAGATTTGTATATAATCTGACTTTTTTTTCCCCTTAGAAATGATGATGTGAAAACTGTGACCTTCACATAGACCTAGCTTGTTGTCTGCACATCTCTTCCTGAAGTGCCTGCCATTACTCTGGCCTTGTAACAGAGTGCCAGATAGTTGCAGGGATATACTCTTTGTGACTGTATGGTTTTGCAGCACACACCTAATCCATATTTAACAGGAATTTAATGTGTCCTGTGGAGGCTGACAGGACTTATCTCATATATTGTCATTACCTTGAGATGGTTTCTTCTCCTCCCTCAAGGTTACTTAACAGGACTTTATTTGCTTCTGAGTCTGCTATGAAAATATTAGCTCTTCCTTGTAGGTGCCAGAACCACCGTTTAGTGAAGCAGACCCTGCTAGTGGCTGTGGAGGTCTCCGAAAGTACTTCAGTCACATTGTCCCAGACCAAGATGTTAGGGAACAATTTAAACCTAGGCAGGAATTTGAGACAAATCAGCAGGTCTACATTTACCAAAAAAGAGAGGGATAGCAGAAAACAGGAGGGGAAGGAAGGGACTCCCCTTTGGGCAGCTGATTTTTCTCTTCCCTATCACAAGTTTCTACCTGTTTCTTCATACATTACTTTTGTAATGAGCAAACATTGCTCCTAATGAAGGCTTGTGTGAGAATTCAAATGCAAGTTCATATGAGCTTTGCAAAATATATTATAGAACTAAGTGCTCCTATGGATTCTCGACTTTTAAGAAAGATTTTGGGCAGGACATCAAAACCAATGAACAATCACTTTTAATGCAGTCTAGCAGCAGATGGTCTGTAACAGTGTATGGACTCACTATCTTTTTTGAAGTCCAAAATGATATTAACCAGCAGAAATGAGGATAATGAGGTGAGCAATTTGTTTTATGACAAGCAGGCAAGGAAATTTGTTTTTTAATTGGTCTGCCATGTGAGGCTAAGGTTAAAGCATTTAAGAATATAAAAATTTAGGTTTCAGTGGGGTTCAAAATGTCACTGTTTTGTACTGCAAAAATAAACAGAGAGATTTAGGCTGAAGTTGGTAGGCAAGGATCATGGGAACAGTTGCGGTGAAAACACTGAGGTCAGAAGAATTGGTTTGGGTTTATATGCTGGCATGTTAATGGTTGTTTTTCCATAGTCTTCTGTGACTGGCATAATGAAGCTTTCTGGTGCTTCTCTCAATACATATTTAATATCTACTTCTAAGAAAAGTTGGAATCTATTCTAAGAATGACTCCATTTCCCATTACAAAACCATACATATATAACTTAAGCTGCAGGAGAAATGTATTTATATGAGTTATTGAGTTTTCATACTTTTTTAAATTGCATAATGCATCATGAAAACTGGAAGAAATAAGCCAAAGGAATGTTATGCCGACTTCTATATATGGTGATCCTGGAACATAATGGCTGTCAGAAAATGACTGTGGAAGAATGTCAGCATTGTATGACAAACCTGCTGCCCCCACTCACGTCATTGCTTTTGCCTTCTCCAATGCACTGTGAAGTCACTGTGCTAAGACCCGATAAGAAAACATGTATAGCACAGCCCTGCATCCTTTATAATGCTGTATGCAGCTGCAGCCTCCCACATTTTCCACCCTGCTTTTGTGAAACTTGCCTCAAGAAACTTGCCTCAAAATTCAATCCTTGGGCCCATCAGCCAGTGCTTGTTCAGAATTATTATTATTTTAAGAAATCTCTGTGCAGCTTTTCCTGTCTGCCCCTGCTGAAGCTGCTGTTTTGTTCTGGTTTCCCTCATGAAAACAGGTGATATGGGAGCAGCTGGGAGCAGGGGATGGGTCATCTCACACCTTGGGAAGCAACGGTCCTTATGCTGCCTGTTGTCCCAGGGAAGTTGTGTGCTCCACCATGCTCCGAGTGAAATTCCCACCCTGAGGATGTACAGGGTACCTGCAGTACAGGGCAAATCATCAGAAACAGAAGTTACATTTTCCTCTTGAATTAAAAACCAAAAACCACAACTTCCATGTATTTTTGAGGAACAATAAGTAGATTCCAGTTTTGTATGTACATTTACATACCACAGCTCTTGACCGTTTGATACAACTTTCACATTGTTTGGCATGTGATACTCTGTGATACAAAAATGCCCCTGAATTCGGCTGCATCTTCCTGCAATGGCCACTTGTTTAGTATCTTACCACATGAAGTAAAAAGTCACATGCACAAAACTTAATTTTACCTATATATTTAATTCAAATATGAAGGGTTTTATATGACTGTACTACTGTTGTGATTGCATCTTTGTTAAAAATCTGGAAGCCTTGTTTTTTTGCAGGGTCTATGGGAAGGCACCAGCTGACAAGTTACTGATTGAGCTGGGAGTGGAAATACCCCAGATTGACTAAGAACCCATGGAGACAGGGGCAGCTCGGGAAGCATGGCTTTTTCACCCACTGCTGTTTTTTTTACTGATACTGTGCCAAGTGCTTTTTGTAAACCTCTGGAAGAACTGGAAAGTGATACAGCTTATCTTTCCAGTGCCTGATTCTTGCACCAGAGCCAATGTTATTACTGGTCACACTGCTGTGTGTCCTGGGGGCTGCTGCTGCCAGCCTTTATCCCTTCCACATCCATGACAAGCACTTCTCCTGCAGTCCTTTCATCTGAGAACCACAAACACATTAAAAGTTGCACAAAGTTTTCCTGAAGTTCAAGTGAGTTCATTTGGAAAAAACAACAAAACTCATGCTTGCTAAAGTTGTCTTTACCACTCTTATATCAGAAGAGTTTTAATAAATTACCCTCTCCACCTTGCCCCATCTTCTGGTGCGTCCTAGAAAATAATTCTTGATTATACCATTAGAAGGAAGATGTGGAAGAAGGACAATAAAACTTTAAAACACAGTTGTTGGTAGTACTGTGCAGCTGCGTTCTCCATTAGTTGAGGCAGTAGTGTGATGGGCTGTTAAATCAGGCTTCTTTCACAACCCGATTTCTTGTGATCTCTGCTGCGCCAGCATCTTCTCACCTGAATGATCGCAGCTAGCTTCTAGATCTTCAGGGAGATGTTAATAATGCACATAATATCATTGTCATTTAAGTTGCTCTGTCTCTTTCTGCTTGTTTTATCTTTTTTTCTTTTTGAGCCTTCTGCTGCCACAAAAAAAATGGGAATGAGATGCTCAAAACCCTTGACAATGCACTTGAGAGAATGCTTTGCTATCCTTAGAGCAGGATGGTAAATAAACCATTTTCTGTCACATTTTTCTATGCCTCCTACAAATGTCCAAGGGTACATCCACTTTATAATCAGTGTTTACATTGGTAACAGAAGTTGAATCCTTCTTGTATGTAAAGGTATTTTATACCAGCAAGTGGTCTTTTCTGCTTTTGTTCTAACTTCTGGTCTTACATTGTACAAGTGGCTGTGATGGGGGCAGGAGTTACAGGAATAGTGTCCTCTGAAGTAAAGATAGAGGAAAGCTTTATAGTACAGTGATATGTGGCTAGATTCAAACAGCTGAAAATATAGTCCTTTGGGGTTTGCTTTTGTTTTTTATAATTAGAGAAATTTGCTTCTCTGAAGCAAAGAATGCTACCTTGCCCAGGGGGCAAGGTGATCTTACAAAATGAAAGCCTTACTAGATTTCAAAGGCATATATGAAGATCGTTGATCATCTAGTACTGTGATCGCATGATGTCTACCTAAGTAAATGTCACAATAGGCAGATAATAGGTTTAATAAACTATTTAAAAATACGTTCTTTCATGATAAGTGCCTTAGACTAGATCTTTTGGGTGAAGTTAAAATGTTTTCTTTCTCCACACCATTTCGTCTGTGTAGTGCCAAGTCTAGAAAAGATAAGACATGAAACAACGAGGTATCATGCATGGTCTTGTCATGACTTAGTCATGCAAGATCTCATCTTATGCGTCCTTTCCAAGGCTTGTTTGTATTTTTGCCAGCATGCATTCTCCCAGAGCCATTTTAAAGAATATTTTTTAACATTATATAAAGATATTTATTTAAATCATTATACTTAAGATTTTAAAATCCAGTAAGTG
The DNA here is from genome assembly GCF_009769625.2 of Cygnus olor. Classification (NCBI taxonomy): domain Eukaryota; kingdom Metazoa; phylum Chordata; class Aves; order Anseriformes; family Anatidae; genus Cygnus; species Cygnus olor. Next base: position 40,247,757 of record NC_049170.1, on the reverse strand, counting down.
ACATCTCTGTTCACATATAAAGAATGCTGAGCAAAGTAGCCCAATTATTCTACCAGACAGGCACTGTGAGGTTTCTTTCTGAGGAGCTGGGTGAATCTGTGCAGCTCTCAGCCCAGAGCAATAAGCTACTGCTGTCTCCAGGAGTTGAACTGGCATGCTACATTTGATCTTGCGTAGACTTGCTCTGCCTGATGCAACTCACTAGCATGTAAAGTAATTACATTTTTGCGCTATTAGAGCTGAGAAGGGGTTAATTTGTAATCCCATGTGTGTTTTCAGTATCAGCTGAATAATGAGAGGGAGGGTAATGAGAGAGAAAGAAAGAATTTTATCCCAGATATTTTACATATCTGAGGCATAAGCTCTCCAAATTGGGAGATGCATATGAGATGGAAGTCTCTCAGTGATAATTACGACTTCTTCCCCAAATTAAGAATGTTTCTAGCCTTAGTGGTGTGTGTGTGTCAGCTAATGCCTAATTTTACAATATTCTTGCATACAGTGTTTTCTGGGTAGATTCTGTAGAAATTCTTTATTTCCTGGAAGCATGACATTCTTTAGAGTACCGTTTTTATGCACTTAAAATTCTGAGATCTTATTTACAACAGCTGATTAGAAAAAAAAGAAAGATGGTGTTAGTGTGAAGACACTCCCTGGAGACTCAAATGTGATTAATAAATAAATATATTGATACCTAAAGAATGCCACATGAAGTTGCTATGTAATATGAGCTCAATTACTGAATAAATACCAGTACATCTCTCTTGAAATGAAATAGTGAGGTTTATGAATATGATTGATAAAAAGCCACTATATAGTCTATCTTCTAGACCAGAGGAAACCAGCCTTTAGATTGTGGATTGTCACTTGTGCATGCAAATAGTCGTGCATGCTCAGTTATGGTGTAATCAGCTGCAATTATGATGCTGGGGTTTGAGGCTGAACTTCTGTCAGATTGACCAGGTTATTTTATGATGGTGCAAGCCTATTTCAGCTTCAAAGTGCTGCTCTTATATTTTTTTTTCCATGTAAGCTTTGTGCTCCTGGGAATAGTTTATATGAAACTATAGATATAAGCAAGTCCCTTGTGACTTGTGTTCTAACATTGTGATGGGATTAGATTAAGTTTGCACAATCCTGATTCTCATTAGGAGCCCTGTCAGAAAGCTGGATTCATGTTGTGCCATTTTCCATCCTCATTACCGTTTTTGTCACAAGAATGAAATTTTTCATCTGTCACACAGGCTGGAAAAGACAGCAGCCTGCAACTGTATTGCGATAACCTTTCTAGTGCTTTGCAGTTTGACAGTCTGTGCCTTTCTGCTTTGTTCTCTTTAATGGTTTCTCAGGCTGTGTGAGGAAGGGAAGGGATGGATATCCATCTCAAGGTGTTACACATGATTAATAGTGTTGTCTGTATTCAGAGGACTGCAACTTTCCAAACTGAGCTCGTTACAGAAAGAATAGCAGATATTAGAAATGCTGCTAGTGTGAACCGGGTGCTTTCTCCTTGGGCCTGGTGCCCAAGAATCTGAGATGGGGCTAAAAATATTAAAATAACTAATTCATACCTGTTTCCACAAATCTGATTGCTTTGGCCTCCTATTATTAAATGTCCCAAGTGATGGACTTCTCCTGTGAAACAGATATAACTGTCAAAGTTTTACAATACTTAGCCTAAAATTTTCTGTTCTTAATTTCATCTCATTATCATAGTTTATGCCCTTAAAAACTACCCTGTTTTATTAAATTTCTATCCTTTATGTTTGTCACTTGACCAAAGAGAGAGTGCTCTCATTTTAATTATTTCTTACAGTCTGTAATGAAAGTTTCGACAAAGGGTTTTTAAATAGATATCCTCCACTTTTATATCCCATTTGTAATATCTCTTGACCTACTCTATTTAAAAGAGAAAATAATTCATGGTTCTGTATCTATATTCTCCCTGTGGTGATATCCTGATTAAACTACCTGTATGATGAGGGTAGGTAATAGTACTGCTTTTGCAAGGGCTCACTACCTGAAAGATGCTAGGATGCTGTGTATTGAAGTTAATAAATTATTGGCTGTGTAAGATAGCTGCTAAAGCACAGATGCCTGAACGCCTCAATTGTAACCGCAAGTGATAACAAAAGTGGTAACATAAGAGCAGTGCTCTTGTAGGGAGAGAGTAGGAACCACAATGTGTACCTCTTTTGGAGAAAGCATTTTGGGGAGAGCTTTCTCACAATGCACCCTTGTAAAGAACGATATTGGACTGTTTCTTGGCTTTTTTTTTTTTCCCCCTCTAGCAATGTAATATTTTAACTGGCTGATTCCCTTCCTAAACTGCTTATTCTATCCACAATCCCCTGTATGAATGTGTCACATCATACAAGGCATTAAGTAAAGGTCACCAGGCTTCATAAATTCTGTAGTTTGTCAAGTCTGTTTGTGTAATTTTTTGTGAACACAATGGGTTCTTGCAAATAAATACAATTTTCTTGCATTTAAATGTAGCAGCTGTACCTGCTTATTTAAATAACTGTTTAACAGCAATTTTATAGCAAATGTGAAAATATGGGAAAATATCATACTAAATTCTTTCCTGAAAGGGCCTTTACAGAAACAAAGGGGTTATTAAACTTGTCTCTCTGTGCTTCTAAATGTCTTCATGTAAAGGTGCATTTCTTTAACATCTGGAACACAAAGTTCAACTGAATCCCTGGAGATTCCATCTCAGACATAATCTATTTCACCATGACCTTACATCAGCGAGCCCTTGAACTTTGCCTGCTGGCAAGGAAGATCCCATTCCATCTCTCTCTTATTCTTTCACAGAGCTGTTAGTTTCCCCCAGTAGTGATTTTCTTTTTCTCTTTTTTTTTTTTTTTTTTTTAATGGAAGGCTAGTTTCTCTTCTTAGCCACCCCAAAGCCTTGCAGCATCATATAATGTCTTTGTCCTTCCTCCTGCCACAGAGGAAAAATTAGCCAATTCAAATTTTTTTGATAGTGAATTATATCCTCCATAATATCCTATTTACTCTAACATAATACAAACAAAAAGAACATCAGTTAATAGTAAAATTTCACCCCAGCATTAAACCATTTAACACCACCTACACATAAAACAAGAAACTCAGACTCTACTACTCCTGTAATATGTATTATTTACTCTTTAACGTGTCCTATTTAAAGCAACATGTTGATACAAAGTAATGTGCTTAAAACAAGTAATTATTCTGATCCATTTCATTATAGAAATGGCTTCTAAAAGCCTTCTTCTTATGGTCTTGTTTCCCATCTAATTTCCCTTTAGGAAGGGACATATCTATATGGAAGAGGAACAAAAGCACCATAATAAAGAGGTAAAATCAAGGTAACACAGGAGAAATTAAGTGGCAAAGAAAGAGGCAGCCTTACCTTTGTAGGAAGGTAAGCTGTCCCGCTTTATTTCTTTAGATTACATAGGGCAGATGCATGTCACTAGGATGTTGATTCATTAGAGGAAAAATGTTGAAACAAACTGTAATGCAGGCTGCTGGCCTACTGTTTTGGCACTTGTTTCTATAGATTCTTAAGACTGTTTCTCTCCTTTACTCCATGGCAGATTTCATGATGGAGAAATCCTAAGGTAAGGAGAGAACTCATCTTTACAGCTTCAGATTGTTTTGTGGGGAGTGGATGGTGTTGAGGTTGGGAGAGTGACTAGTGTGTGACTGAAGACACACTGACACCCTCTGCTACTAGTCAGGCGTGTTCTTGCTGCCAGCTCCTATTCAAAGAATTGGAACGAGATGGGATTTTTCTGCTTTTAAATCCGTACATGAAAGCCTTTGACTTGCTTTGGGAATACTTAGGAGCACAGTTGTGTATTCAAATATATTCCTGGTAAGTGGACATGGGACTTAATTGAAAATTAGTCTGGGAAAAGGGTAATGTATGCGTCTACCCTGATCAAAGTGTTTTTTTTTTTATTTTTTTTTTTACAGCTATTGTACTTGGGCATCTCAGAAATAACGCTACTGCAGTTAAAACTGTAAAATAAAGAGATGTATTGCTGAACTCTTGTGTTATGCAGTGTTAAAAAAGAGCTGATTTTGCTTACTTCCCTGATGAATCATTATTTAATTGTCATGATTCATAAATTCTGCATCTATATTAAACCATTGCTAAGTGCCCACATTACTGATTTTGGCTTGATTGAAACAGTAGCTACTGCATTAAAATCCTTGGGTTTTGCCTGCTGAACTTCTTATTCCCCAAATCCAAATGCCATCATCTAATTCAAACTTCATGGAAAATGCTAGAGTGGAGTTGGTTTCTCCAAGCATGTTCCTTCAGATTATGCAAAATTATCTTGCATGCTTTTTCACGGGTATAATGAATTTATGGTTATTTAGGGAATACATAATTCTCTTTGACTTGCTAGATGATATAAACTAGTAATATATGTTCTAGTCCATAAAATACACTTAAACTGTGCAAGGCTTATGACAGTAATGATAAAAGACTGTACTGGAACATGCACTGTCACCATTTGTGACAGTTGTTTTGGACAGTACTGTCTAAAGTTCTTCAGTGATTGATGGGTTGGTGGCTTCTGTCTTGGTTAATTATTTGTCATCAGATTTCTCAGTCAGAAAAACAGGGTGTATCTGTCTAAGCACTTTCATATTTCTGAAAAATAAGGAATTTTATAACATCCTTTTTAATTTTTTTTTTCCCTACTGAAGGGCAGAGTTTGAAACTGCCTGTGACTTAAATTCACAAGGACTTGTGAAAGAAAGAAATACTTCTGTAATTCCCATCCATTTAACACAAAGGGTTCATGCTGGTTCCAGTTTAGGAGAATGACTGCTTTTAGGAGCAGGCTGTAGTTTTTCTTTTTGGTTCCCATCCATGTTCCACGCGACACGGGCAATTTGTTTCCCCCCTTTGAAAATCTTTTAGAAGAACAGAATTGGAAAATGTTTAGTTCTTTGATTTTTGTCCTTTCAAAATGACAACATGATCCTGTGTTGCCAGTGTGTAGAGGACAAAAGCAGTGGTGTGGAGGGAGTGAATTATTTTTAACCATATCAACTGTTTTACAAATGGTAGGCCTAACCATTCAAAGGCAGGCTGGCATGAGCTGCTGAAAGGGCCGATGAGCAGAGACAGAAAGATATGAGGAGGAGGGGATATCTGAAGAATCAGGCTGGAAGGAAAGGTGAGTTAAAAGTGAAATTAGGCATTTGGAGAAACAGTCTTGTCCCACTGCTATTGCCAAAGTCCCACGGTCTCTGTAGCACCAATTTTTTCACTCTGAACATTTGAGGTATTCATGTGTGTGTCCTGTAGATGTTACTTGTGATAAATTATACTAACACGTCAGATCAGTCCACTGATGTAAGCACTGATTGCAATTGCAGAAATGAATCCTCAAATATTTTATAGACCCAGAAGTATTTATTCCATACATATGTATCTTTTTCTTCTTGTCTCACTGTTTTGTGATAGCTGTTACCCTGAAACAAATGTCTGATAGACCTGAGCATTCACATTGATTCTCTTTATATTGGTGAGGGTTACATCTAAAAATGTCATTTGATGGACTCCCGAGATGTTTCTTTGTCATAACTTCTTCTGAAACAGCTACTGAGGATACTGTGGAGTAAGTTCCAAACACACCTGATATATAAACAATGACACGGAGGTTTGTAAGCTGTTATACTGAATATATATATATATATATATATATATAATTAAATCTTAATATTGCAGCAATCAGTGCAAGAAGATAGCAATTCATTTATCCATCGTTTGCTTAACTTAAGAGCTCTAATACTCCACTGAAAGTGGTTTCTTCTGTCCGCATTTGTGCTGCGTAACTGCTGGGTGGAAGAAAAGTAAAATTTGCATAGAAATGTCAATTTTTAGGGCCCTTAACTGATGAATTCAGCAGACAATCTGTGTCATTTAAAACCAGGCCAAATCTTGTAATAATCCTAAATCTTTTGGTGGAAAGATGATCTTTGGTTGTTGTGACATGATGGTAGTTTTGATACTGATAAAAAGCAATTGGTAAAATTCATCACACGGGGAAAAAAAAAATCCATAGTGTAATACTTCTTATCCTCAGGGTATAAGAGGCAAGAGGTAATAATCATGGGTAGGAAATAGGCCTAGTCCTCAGATCCTCAGAGATGATGTTTCTTTTGAATAGTTTAAAAAAAAAAAAAAAAAAAGAAAGTGGTAGCTTGAGGTATTTTTTTTTATTATTATTTTTATTTTTTCTGCTGCCTTGTCAACAGAGCGTTCCAGTCTGGAATTAGATAAGTACTGATGGTTGATTACAAGTGCTTTTTAAGGTAGAACTCATCTTTTAGAAGCTGTTTTAGGAACCATAGTGTTTCCAGGATCATGCTGTGTATTATACATGATGTGACACCACAGATCAGTTTTATTTAAGTAATTGCTGGTTAAAAACAAGAAGTTGATGTATTTTTTTTTTTTTCATTTTTGTGAGAAAATGCCAAAAGCCTTTAGTTTGAAGAGTATCAAAGAGGCTCTGGTAACGGTGGCCAAAACAAGATAGTCTTCTCTTTCTGTATTTTAGAGTTTTATTTTAAAGATGTTACAAATCTTGGATCAATAAACATAAGTCACCACCAATTCCAGTTCTTCCTCAGAGAGGAAAAAGTGGCATCAGGAATACTAAATATTGTTTAGATTCAGGTTTAAATAAAGCTTTCAATTATGCAAGAGAATAAAGTGGCTTTTATAAATCTAGAACTATGAAATTAAGTGCTCTTGTAACTTTCTTGGAACATGCTACTCCTGCATTTGTACAACACGTGCTAGAAATTAACTGGAATTAAGAAAATGCAGTGCTATCATCATCTGAGGCGGGGAAGGATTCCTTGTCATAAATGGGTTGGTCACATGGCATTGGCTAAGTGCAGGATGCTCCCTGCTGCTCTATGTGCTTACTGTCAATATTCATCCACATCGCAATTTCCATTTCAATTCCAGACCTCAAAATTACTGTGCTCTTTTATAATACACTCCTGGCACTAAATCATACTACCTACTGATGTTTAGTGACCTGAATGAAATTGTTTCGATGTAATTGACTGGCGTGCTTTGTGTATAGAAATAAGTCTGCTCAGCAAAGGCTAAATTATGTTTTTAAGTCATGGGGAAAAAAAAATAAGGCTTGTCTATTTTAGATCTTGAAAAGCTATGTGGGCCCATCATTTTCATCCACAACAAGAAGTAAAATGTATTGGGGAAAAATAATCTAACCTTAAAAGCTGTTGCTCCAGAATTGCTCTCTAGTGGTTTTCCCCGCTTTAGTCTTATAAACATTATCCGCTTGTGATACACTTCTCTGATCAACACTGTGCTGCTCCCAAATAGGAATGCAGCCTCACTTTCCTTATGGAAGTAGGTTAGGCATGGTTGCCAAAAGGAAGTGCAGGATACAGCAATAGAAACATGCTAGGTGGATTTGAGTTGTGTGGTGAGTGTATTAAAAACATGTGTTGCATAACTGATGTACTGCTTAGAGGTGCAATCAAAGTACAGTATTTAAAGCTTGCCTGGAAAACTTTTTCTACTAAACTCTCTCTTGACAGTGTGTCTTCCTATTCTGCACCTGTCTTCAGTGCCAACGAATTCTATTACAGGCACAAAATGTTTTGTCTTTGTATGAAGAAAAGCAATTAACGTCCTCACAGCCTTGGGAAGATGTGCATATTGATCTGATCAGAGAGAGAGACAACAGAGTAAAGAGAGCTGGTGAAGTTTTGTCATGATTTTTATGAACTTACGTGGGAACTAACTTGAGAACATGCTTTTTTTTTTTTTTTTTTTAGAAGTGCTTTATCAGAGAGAAACACTTTAGTGTTCTCTTTCTCTCACACTTCATCAGAGCTGGTCCTCTGCTGTCATCACATCACTGGCTTGGAAGGATAAGGATGGAGGAAAGTGATTATATGGGAATAGGAAGGAGTCCTAGCCCCAATTTCTACTTTCATTGAGAGATCTCTTTTTGTAAGATAGTTTCTAATTCTGGTTATTGTAGAAAGAAATCTCCTACTGCATGAGTGTCTTTTTCCCTGTCTGGCTTACTGGATGGGTAGCAGTGGTCTTGTTTGTGTTATTCAGAGAGAGAGAAGCATCTGGGTGATAGCCACATGTGTCTGGTAGTTCCCTTGTAGAGCTTTTCAGGCTAACTTTTTTTACCCTCTGGAAGGGATCCAACATCTGCCTAAAGTGTACACTTTTGATAATTAAGTTAGCTCCTGCAGAAAGTCACGAAGCTTTTGCTGAGGAATACAGTAATCACATCACTTAGGTCTTTCTGGCTACCAGTGGCTGCAAGAAGGCTGTGAGTCAGTCGCTACTTGCTGTGTCACCTCAGATTTTCATCACGACTGAGAAGCAGCTATAAACCTCTCTGGGACCTGGCTGCCCCTGTTTGGGCTCATTGCCATGTGGCTAAATGTTAGTTCTCCTGACCCTGCTTCCTTTTTCTTTGTAGCAGGCCACTTCACTTCAGCAGGAGAACTGATATAGTTTGTACAGCTTGATGTAGTTTATGGACAAAATTCTTTCTTCTGAAGCAACTCCTTTTCCTGATGGTAGAAGTGCCAGTCAAGAAGTCTGAATAACTTTGGCACAAAGTCACAACTCTTGTGATTTTTTTTATTATCTTCACTCCCTTTTGCTATCTTTGAGTTGTTTTCATTTTGCTTTAATGTTTTGGTTGGGGTTTGTGGGGGATTTGGACAGAGGTTTCAAATCTGTATCCCATGACTGTAGGTTCAGACTTTTCCTGGAAAGCATAGCCTCAAAGGAACTAACCTGTTTGTTTGGTTTTAACCTCCACTAGGTTTGGGAGCTGTCTTCAGGAGAATGCTTTTTTTTTTTTTTTTTTTTTTTTAAGGAAAAAAGTGAAAAATGAACCTCAGATGCATTCTGTGTATATATATTTAAGAAATTCAAATGTTTTAAAGAAATATAATGCTTGTAAGTATATGTGAAGCTGAGCATTTCTCCTGGCAAAGGTATAGTAAGCATCTGATTGAAGTGAATACTCATGGATATCCTGTGTGTGTATGCCAAAACAAGCACAAGCATCTGACAAAAAAGGAAAGCCTTTCTCCAGAGTGTGTAAGGCAAAGGCCTGACTCTCTCATGGACGTGTTGTTTTTCCTTTGAGCCTTGGCTAAAGGAACTGATATAACTCCTGTATTTTACTCTCTGAAGGACTCCAAGGGGAGAAATCAGGCAGGCACTTAAAGGCCTTGAGGAGGCTTTTGGGCTTGTGGTTTGTAACTTTTCTTTCACTAAATAAGTGAAGCTGCTGGAGAAAGCCATGCATTTTGAGACAAATGTTAGCAGCGTGCTGTGGAGGGCAGGTCTGCAGCCTTGTAGGTGACGTGGGCCACATGGGCTGTGTTAATGCAGTGGAGAGGGATGGAGACAGCCCCATGCTCTGCATGGTAAACCTTCCCTCACACCTTTGTACCCTGCTCCTTTCTACCACCCTTGGTAGAGTATCTTGGGGGGCTATGAGCATAAAATTCTTTGCATGCATTTCACTGGGATTCTTAAACAGTGATTTTCTTGAAGAGGATGTTCACATATGTGCTCTACACTAGAGCACTAAGTACTGCCTGCTGCAGAGAAAATGGCATCTGCTTTGGTTTGTTGATGCATAGAAGTATTGACTAAAATGTTGACATACAGTATTTAAAAGCAAACTGATTATCTCAACGCATTCTGAGAAATATCCTAGGTTAGATAATAATTAAAACTACGATTTAAGTCAGTCTGTTCAGCAAGTGTCTTTTTCAATCCCCAGTGCCATCCTTCTTCTAAAGAGTACTTGCAGAGTTTTAGCAGTAATTGACTGTTATTTGCACTGCTTAGGTGCTCAGGAAGTAACCTTAAACAGGTGCAAACTGCATGCAGAAACATATTGCTCCCTTAATTTTTGGTGGTATGGAATTGGTGATATGGAACACCTTTGAGTGATTGGAATATGAATTATATGTACATTCCTTAACATGTAAGAAAAAGATCTCTTATGTGCAAAAATTCCAAAACTCAGGCAAAGATTACTCTGGCAAGATAAGTTGGGCTGTTATTAGTTAAAACGGGGCTAACTTGCTCAGAATCACTTTTTCCTTTTTTAACCCCCGCCTCCCTTCAGCACAGAAGGTGTGCCTGGGGCTTCTACTAACTAAAACTTTGAAGACAATGAAATTGCAAGAATGTTGGGTCAGTAAGCTTCTCTTTAAATATCTCATTATACTTTACGGCTAAAGTTAAAGGGGCTAGTTTGGTCTGTAGGATTGTGGTTGTCTGTGCAGCCTATAATTGTCTATGTAGTCTCATCTGTCTCCTCTTAAATGTAACTAGAAAGTATGAATTTGTACTGCTTTGCTGCAGGTTTATGTTTGGCCCCTGGACTGTCCGTTTCATGACATTTTTCAGGTGATGCTTTCTTGGCTATTTGGTGCAGATAAAGATGGCTTACATTCTTCAGGTGTAACATTTTTATTCATATTTTCATAGCGTTTCTGCTGCTGTGTTAGTAATGGACACTTTTTTTTTACTTCCCCTTTCCTAGAGACTATATATAAAAGAAAAAAGGGTACGTTTTCCTTGTCCCATCTTGCCTTGCTAGCTCTCACATAAATTGTTTTGTGTTGTGACTTTTCTAGTATTTCTAAATGCTTGTTTCTTAACCCTATACTTCCTGCATTCCCTGCTTCATCTGATTGCTTTACTACTGCTTTTATATGATCAAAGGTAAAAATGTCTCCCTTGCATCCTATATCCTTGAGTGGATGATGCTTGTCTCCACAATTGCCTAATTCTGCAAAGTGCAAGCATCACACATCAGTGAAGAATTTGCATGTCCTAGGGAAAGCAGGACATGATCCTTCTTTACCACAGAAAGGTTTCTAGAAAAGCTTAGATTGACAATGTGTTAGCTATTACTCAGTTGAAACCTTCGATCCTAGGGATGTGCAGTTTCAGTGGCCTCTTATATAAAGGTATTAACAGTTAGTTTTCACCAGAATAATTATATATATGTATACATATATATATATATATATATTTTCTTTTAGATTCCTTCCCCTCTTTATGCCTTTCCCTCAAAGGCAAATGGATATTCTACTATGATAGGTCTTTTGCTCTTTCTTTGCATTGCTTTGTTTAAACACAGTCACTGATGAACTAATGTTGCAAACCAAAGTGTGGTCACTTAGATCATGAAAAAGTTGATCTTGCCACAGTTGGACACCTACCAATAAGTAGTTCAAAGCTATTTTCTTCTAGCTCGTGGCTATCTTAAGATCTTTCCTATGCAAGAAATCAAGTCATAAATATAGTGGATATTTCTGTATGTTATTCACTGCATCCAACTTGTGGATTGGCTTTGTTGTCCAGTTGCCTTCCTACAGACATCCATTGAAAGTAGGGAGACATGCCAGTTTTACAGCTTTCTTCTACCGGAAACCAGTTACTGTTTTCTCCTTTGGTAGCATTTAGTTGTCTGGCACAAATGCTGAGCCACGGAGACCCACTTCTGTACTCATTTTCTCATCACAAACCTGTACAAAAGGGAAATATTTACTTTCACCCACAAGTTGTTCTGTTAGTCTTGGTTAATCAACTTCTTTGTGGAAGTGCATTGGTACTGGCAAGAACTGCATTGTAGCCTTTTTTTTGACCCATTTTAATTCACCTCTAACTTGGATGCTAGTGAGAAAAATATAGACCGACTGTTGTCCCAAGGAAAAATCATATGTTTTGGAATGGCACTTTACACGTACAGGGTGTAACAGAACAGTGGAGAACCTAAAAATACATGCTTGGGACAAACATTAGAGAAATGAATAATTGTTTGGACTGATCTTGAGGAAAGAATTTTTATGACAAAGAACTATATTAAACAAAGTCCCTTTATCCCCCCTTGTAAGTAGTTATGTATGGTGTCAAGCTCCTTTTTATATTTAAGATGGTGTTATTCCTTTCAAATGGAAGTGACTGAGGACAGAAAAAAGACTGATTAAAGGAAAAATTATTTTCAAAATGTTAGACAATGAGGATCACTTAAAGGCAATAATGAATTAAAATACTTTTCCATGTCCTAACATTCTGCAGCTGAATCTGTACCTGCATTCAGTGGAAAAAAAAAATCATAAATTGAAATGCTGTGTGGAAAGAGCCATGTAAAAATATGATTTATAGGAAATAAGCTTCAAAGTTACTTCTCAACTTCTTTTCTTCCCAAAAAGCTGGGATCAAAAACTAGGTCAACAAGCCCATTTAAATAGCTTATTCCATAGTGTGGTTTAAATTAGTGCTAGTGACAAGTATATGAAGTGCTGTGCATTTTGTGTGTTTTTTTCTTTTATAGCATATTGGTTAAATTTAGAATTGTTCAAAGTGGCAGTTATACACAAGCCCCCAAGCAAATCCTCAGATCTTTCAGTCAGCAGACTTAGTTGTTGTTTTTTAAACATATAGCATGTTGGCATTGTATTTGCAAACCAGGCATTTTATCTGAACATACAATTAGAGTAATGAGCACTAATGTTGGTGCACTGGTAGAGCCCCCTTGAATTAAGGAGCTACAATTTCAGCTCAAAGGGTAATGCATTTATATGCTCTGAGCACGTGACTCTGACTCCCAGCTTTGTCTAGGAATCCCTCCAGAATGGTGATTTTAATCTAGAGATAAGTTGAAACCTTTAAGTATCACTGAACAGAACTGCCCTTGTAACGTTACTTAGTAATGATAGGTCAGGCAGTTTCGATCAGACAAATGGCCTGAGATGAAAGAATGATTGTAGGCAAGCAAATGGCTTTTGCAGAAGCTCTGTTCTTGCTTCAAAAGCCATATTTTGGCTTACGATCTCCCTCTCTGCCTCTTGAGAATTGCCAGAAACAATTCTGGCCCTCACATGCAGAGGCACCTAATGCCAAGGTAAAGGGAGAGGTTTCCAGCCCAGCTAGAAGCCTTTTGTTACTGTGCAGCAGGGTTCTCATCTGTGCTCTGACTGTGAAGATACCAGCAGAGCCAAGTGAATAATGAGGAAATCTACTCACTAATGTTTTGACAATTGCTAAATAGAGTTTTGCTTAGATCATGTTTGCACCTATTTTATCTACTGTAGAGCTTTTTGTGAAAATCTGTGGGAGTGAAGTGTTTGCTCAAAAGAATACTTGCAGGGAACTATTTCTGGACTGTATTCATGATTAATTTAATCAAAAAGCAGTTTTTCTCACTGAAAAGAAGTAGCTGATTAATGATTACGTCATAAGTGAGGAAACAGAAACAGAGAATAAATCAGTGTGTTAAATTGGAGTTCATTCCTTTTCAGAGCTCTACATAATTCAGCTGCAGCAGCATGTCTTTGGTAGCTTTTTTTGTATCCTGTTCTCCCAGTAATGATATCCTTGTCACAGTCTCCCTCCTGCCCTGCTCTTGTATGCCATTCTGTTTTATGTAGATTCTCATTCTGCTTTCGTTGTGAAGTATATGAGTAACTTGCAAGTGCAAGGTACGTGAGGTGACTAGCATCCATCATACTTGACTTGTTCCTTTCCTACACGAGGAATTAGATACTTGGTCAGAGTGATTTGTTTTGATATGATTGTTTTGTTTATGGGAAACAAGATAAAGGAAGGGTGAGCTGCATTTGGAGTGAGAATTGATACCATTTGGGATAGTCACTGATTCCTCTGGGAATTTGTTTGAGGCTCTATGGCAAAGCCCCATATCTCAAGCCTGTTAGCTTTGTGTTATGTTTCTGTACTTGTACATTCCAGCAAAACTTCTGTCACATTTCCAGCCTTGCTTTGCTCTTGTTTCTTCCATAATTGTCTACTAATTGGAATGGACATTTGAAAATCCTGAGAAACTGAGGCATGAAAAGAGCTGCCAACAGTGAAGTGCTTTTCCCCCCTCGCTGCTCATTTTTTTCCTCTAATGTTGCTGTTGGAGAGGCTTCTCATTTGTTCTATGAAAGGTGAGACACTGGGAAAACGAAGTGAACAACGAGGGAAGTGACTCCCTGTTTTCTAAGCCATCTATTGACTCTGATAAATTCCATACCAAGTGCTGCCAGTCAGGGCTTACAGTACCCTAAGAAACTACAGTAAACTTTGCTTGGAAATTACTGTGTTGCTCGAGTTATACCTAAGCTTTAGCAAATAGTCTGTATATGGAAAGGCACTTAAACCCATATTTATGTGATTGAAGCATGTGTTTAAAGTAAGCAAACAATCGAGCAGGAATATCAGGAATAATTTTGTGTCTTGAACCTGTGTTGCAAGCCTATATTAATAGAATCCTTCACATAAAAGGGAGCATTGTGTGAGTATGAAGATGAGTTAGGTACAATACGACAGGGCTATATAATACCACAACCAGTTACAAATATAAGAAGTCATTTGAACATATATTTTGTGCAATGAATTGATCTGACAATGTTTCACAAATTTCTGTAAGAAACTTAATGTACTGCCTCTCTGAAGAATATTCATAAGGTATGATGCTATCTTGAAAGGTTATTTAAATTCAAGAAACCCTTTAAGAAGTAATTAAGTTTTAAGACTGTTTTAAGAGCTTGAGAGATTTAAGAGATGAAGGAATAAGCCTTTATTTGAAACAGTATCAATTCATGTTAAATCTGAAGGATATTTCAGGGCTATCTCCTGTTTAGTATTGAAAGAAGAACTCTAAAGATGCTCTGAGAATTTACTGCCACAAGAATATTGACAAATTACTCTGTCTCAGAACTAACAGACTACTTATTCATGGGCTGAAGATGAATTTCCTGTTTGCTTGTACAAGAAAGCAGCAAGCAGAAAGGTAAGAAAGCCTAAAAAAAATAAATTCCACAATATGGCATGAAGACTGGCAACAACCCCCTACCATTCCAGCGCTGTGGTGACCTTGCCATGACTGCATGACCAAGACTGAAATTATGATGTTCCACCAGGAAAGTGTATTAAAATTAAGATCGTGTTTTAATTTGAAATTGAAAAATGATTCTAAATTAAATCTGTGGCAAAATGCTCGGTATAAGGTAAATGTGCTTAAAGCATTGCTCTATGTAGATCTAACTGATTTTGGACAATTACTGAGACTTAACTGGAATTTAATAGGCATATTAATGAATTTCTCTCCCCAAAAATCAGAAACTCTTGTGTATCAGATGCCATATGACTCAAGTACAACCACAGATATTTGCTTTTTATAATATACTAGATTTTCCATAGTAAACAGCTTAGATGTCTGCCTTCCATGCATTAGTGGGATTTCCTTGCTTATCTCTAAAGTGTTGTTTACCTATCATTTACCCTAAAATATGTTTTGTTTTCATTTTGAATGCTTAAGTATTTTGACATTAAGGTTAACCTCACTGTCAGATGTCCCAACGATGACTAAATGTTTTCTCGGGAAGAAAAAAAGGTGTAAATGCTGAAGATGTTCCCTATTTGTCTTTTTTTTTCCTCTTTCTTAGCAATACCACAAAAATCATAGTTAGTTAATACTAAACTCATCACTTTGCTTCATTTTGATTGTGAAATTTCCTGAGTTATACAGCTGACTTCATAACAGTCCAATCTATCATCTTTCTTTGAGAGAGAGAATCATTAAGTTTTCCCCTGCTGTGTCTTGTTTCTCTAGGCCCTCTCTGGTAATTTTCTGGATAAATTTCTTGATGCTGAACCGTATGAAACACCATCTTCTGCTCCTCACATCTCATATAGGAAACTGAATAAATATCCTAAGACTAATTATTAGGAAAGCATTTCTCTGTGAATAAGCTGAATGAGCAAGGCTAGCATAACTGAAGTTGGATCACTGGCTTATCTGCAGTGATGTTACCCTGGATGATCCATGTAATTTTGAAGTATTTAAACTTCTAAATTGATCTCTTATTGTTCACTCTACCTCTGTTACATCACAGCTTACTTTTTGCCTCTCTCAATGTTCTCATGGTAAAAGGAAATAAATATGCTCATGCTTTAATAAGCAATTAAGCTTTTTGTTATACCGTTAGTCTTTCCACAGCAGTGAGGACAACTGGACTATCCCAGCAACAATTTATTGCTACTTCTAATATAATGAGATGACTCTAGGTAATACAAAATTTTCTATTTCATTTTGCATGCTCTTGATATGATGCCTATCTTAACCTTACAGCCCTGGAAAGAATCCAAATCATATGGAGCTTGACTCTGGAGAAAGTGTTAACAACAGGGTAAGTTGCTAACTGCTTTGGTTTTTCCCGTTCTGTTTTGATAGTGAATCAAAATGGCACTCTGTGGTTCCTGGCCAGAAAAAAATCACAAACAGCTAAGGCTTTCACTCATGAAGCAATTTCAGTTAGTTTTGCATAGAAGTAGTTACTTTAAGATACATCCACGTAATATTTACCTTTTTGTGTTTTGTAATGCTTGAAGCTTAGTACAAGTAAAACTAATAGATTTTAAATTCATTTTTTCTATTTAACACAGAATTAACACAGGCTGGGGGTGCCCAAGGAGCTGGGAGGGGACACAGCCAGGACAGCTGACCCAGACTGATCGAAAGGGATGTCCCACACCATGTGGTGTCATGCTCAGCAATAAACTGGGGGGGAGTTGGCTGGGGGTGCTGTTGTTGCTTGGGGCTGGCTGAGCGTCGGTTGGCTAGTGGTGAGAAATTGCATTGTGTGACACTTGTTCTTATTTTATTTTTTTCTTTGCGTTTTTTCTTTTCTTATTAAATTGTGAAAACTCATTGGTTGAGATAAGGACACTTACTTTTATTGATGCTCTCCCCCATCCTACTGTGGGGGTGGAGAGAAGTGAGTGAACAGCTGTGTGGTGCTTAGCTGTCTACTGGGTTAAGCCACAATGATAGCAAGGCATACAAATGAATTCCCTGGTGATTTCTCCTGAGAATCTAGGCATGATTCAATAAATCTCTCATCAGTTTGGGTGTTGATTCCCAAACAGTGATTCCATACTCTGTTTTAAACTCTGGTTGTTTCACCTTGCACTGGTGAAACATCACTTTTCATGAGCAGTCAGGGTGATCTACCAGCCACATTTGGAGACATTTTTCATGTTTACTCCTATCTGTAAGAACCAGGCACACAGCAGCTCTGGCTCCACTCTAAAATCATGATTTTTTTTTTCTCCTCCTGCAGCTAAGGCTGTGCTCCCAGAGGAGATGTGGACCTGGGTTTAATTGGACTCCTCTCAAATAGCCCTGCTGTCCTCAGTTGGGGATCTGTCCATGCAGATGGACAGGCTTATACTGAAATACCTGCAAGACTGGCTTAAAGGTTGACCTGAACCACTAACAGTATTTTGGAGTCAACAAAATCCTTAATTATCAGTTCCCTTAATGCATTTTGTTTTCCCTTTATTTATTTAAAATTAAAATTGCTCTTTTTATTAGAAAAGTCATTGCCACGGGGAAAAAATATTGCTACAAGCTAACTTGATCATAAATTCTGGGAGACACAGCATCTGAAAAAACCTATAAATTGAAAAGATTACAACATTTCAGACTTCTTGTCAGGCATTCTTTTTCTTTTTTTTCTTCCTACATTATTACTGTCCCTACAGGAATGACGGATGACAGAGAATGATGTTCCCATTAACTTAAATTGTTACCCATAAACCCTCCAGAGATTTTTAATTAATATGAAAGTTTACTAGGTATTGGGCTCATTGTGAGAGCCTGCTCATGGCTCTGTATTTTTGCCAGTGCAGTCTAGAAGTCCATAAATCTTTGTGGCTTTGGGATTCCCAATATGTCCCATTATGATGAAAAAGTGGCGTCTGATGCAGCAAGTGTAAATACTGTATAGAAGTTCAATAAAGTGTTTCATTCTTCACTGGTGAATTACAGCTCTATGGAACATAAATAAAGCAGAGCAAGGAGAACTAAAATATGAGGAATAGGTGTATATCACCCATGTTATCTGGAATGAAATTGTTTCTACTGCAGTGACAAATTATTCGTCTTCCATTTGCATTTGTGTCTTGTGTTGCACCACTTCAAAGACAGCTGTTTGGTATTATGCATTAAATCAAACAGTTAAATGATAGATTTGGTTATTCCCACAACTTTTCATGGGATAAATAAGACAGGTTGAGTCTGAGACCAAGGGCTGCAGTGCATGGTTTGTCAGTCTGGTAAAGTCTGTGAGAAGAAACAGTTATCTTTTGAAAAATCAGCTTTATATAGTTGAAAGAAATGGTGCTTTTGGACACACTCTTCCTTGGTTGACCAGGGTAAGATACTTACAATCCATCTGTGTTTTATTTGGGGTATGTGTAGGGAGTTACTCATTAAATTAATTTTGACCACTTTGTATTCAGCATGGTGCTCTTCCCCCTTGCTGGTTCACAATAAAAATACCCCTTTGAATATAAAGAATAGAGAAATGAGACTTCACCCCAGGAAGGAATCTGGCTGCCTGATAAGCTAGAGATTGTGGATGGTTCGGTATTCAATTCTCTATTACAAATAGTAATAATAATAAAAATGTTTGCACTAGAGGCAAGAAAGTTGAGGTACTTCTATCCAATCATGTGGGCTTAGTCCTTGGTGCCATTTAACTCTTTTTTTGCTTTCACACGGGACTGATTAGTTAGCTGATCAACCAGTGTGATTCTTGTAGTTATTTCTGAAGGTCCCGTGATATCCCAAGTATGCTCAGCTGTCTGGAGGGGCAGCTGGATGCACGGGGCTGTCTGTGACCTGAGGAAAATGCATCTGTTGTAAGAAGCAAGTGACCTCAACATTTCTGCGTGGTAAAATCACTTTGTCTCCATGATGGTGGTCACAGTGATGAGGGTGTTTCAAACCCAAACATCAGTGCTGCTCTGCAGGGCTCTGTTGAGGCCACGGGGGATGAAGCTAGTGGGAGGGGGAGATATATAGCAGATGTATGTGGCTGTCGTCAGGCCGCAATGATGAATGCTCTCTTCCTCATTCCATATTGGTTCTGGCACTGTGTGTAGTACAGCAGCTGCAAAAGACTTTGGCTTTCTTTATTTCTTTCTTGTGTGCAACCTTCCTTTCAACCTTATGGAAGGAAACTATATTAGAAACTACAGAATCAGGCCTGGGGATTTGGATCTTTCAATAAATACCTCCACCACCTACCCCAACAAACCAAAACAAACACTATAAGTGCCCTGGCCAAGACCTGCCTTGTTCAGCGTCTGCCCATGATGGGCTTTGCTGTTGTATTGATATATTAATCTTCCTAATTCAATCACTAGGGTAATCACTTAGCAAAAGATATGATGACAGAAGTGAAAAGGACTTCATAGATCATCAAATTCAAGCTGCTGTGCTAAGCATATTGTCACATTACCTTATTGATAAATGTGCCAGATCTGTCAAAATTGGTTAGGATGTTTGGTCCTCTTACCTGTATGAGCAGTGTATTCTAGAAATGTGTTTGTCTTATGGAGGGTCCAGTCTGCACTTATTTATAACATGGTTATATCTGTTGGCTCTTCAGTTTGTTCTGCACTTCAAGTTCAACAGCTCTTTTCTCCCTCTGATATTTGTACCTTGGTGTATTTATACACAGAAGTCCAAAGACTTCTCTGCCACTTTTATTTTTATTTATTTTTTTAAATGGATTTGGGGCCTCTCATGTAAGATTCCTCTGATTCCTTCATTCCTCTGATCTTTTTAGTCCTCTTCTGTCCTGCAGTAGTCTTATTTCATCATGAAAACAGGTAATTGGAATTCATAAGCTTAATTCTAGATGAGGTCTTACTGAGGTAATGTACAGTGCTCTGACTTCTTATACCATTTGTGATGTGTCATACCATTGTATATGTCTTCATGTCTGTACTTATGGTTTGTGATCATTGTAGTCTGCATAATCAGACATTTCCAGCTAGTGAACTCTGAGTCTTTAGTTGAAATTCTTGTTATGTGCCAAAACTTTGTCTATAGGATAAGATCTAAGATTATCTCTCCTTTTCCAGTTTAAGGGGAAGCAAGCCTTAATGTATAGATGGGAGGAGATACAGTGTGCTTTGGACATGGTCCTGACCCTCAAGGCTCAAGAACGTAGGTTGCAGTGTCTGGAATGCCCATGCTTTTTATATTGTGGATTATTTGTTGGTTTCATTGCATTTATTTTGCTTAGTATTTTCGATATCTCCCTGTTGTGTCATCAGAGCAATTTATTACTTTCACAACAGCAAGTGTCTCAATACCGTTTAGATGGATCCTCCAGTCTTCATGGGTAAGTGAGAAGTATGGCTAAAATCTGGGTGTTTCTGGGCTCAGATGGAGGTAGAGAATATAGTATGTTCTGGTGGCCTTTTTGGCATTCCCCTATGGGGTCTATTTACAGCTGGAATGGAAATACAGAATTGAAGTGAGTTCTGTTGTAAAGCAAGGTGACTTCTTCCTAGGACTATACATAGTATTTCATCCATAACTGTAACAAGAGCTGCTCTGCATACCCAGTGCATTACTGGTCTTGTTTACCATCAGGAATATAACTGTACCAACTGCATCTTCACTAAATTTACAGGTTAAATCAAGAGACGCTGCGTTTGGCTTACACACAAGATTGAGGTCAAGGCACGAGTGCTCTGTTTCTCATCCTTGCCACAGACCTGCTAGGATAAGTGTGGGTCAGACTCTGCCCTTTCCTTTCTTTGTCTATAAAACTTTTACACACATCATCAGTTTAAGTCAGTGACACCTTACAATTTGAGTTCAGCCATGACCTTTACCTCCAGAGTTTCAAAGCAAGTGGCATGTTAAGGTGTTCTGGCGATGTTGCAAAAAATGTGGTAATGATTATGTGAAGTCAGTGAAAGAAAAAAAAATTAAAAGAAAATAACATATTCTGTATGTTCCTTCAAATTCAGCAGATGAGTCACAGTGGATTTACTAAGGCTTTTTGCAGTAAGTCATATCTTGTGGCAGATACATTGGCCGTACCTGTACTGAAAGACCATAACCAGTTATTTGGGTTTTAGGAGCAGAAGGGCTAGAAGCACGTCCATATTTCATGTTTGTTGAGTTTCTCATTTTCTTTCTTATTTCTTCCAAGAGTTTTGTCAGCTTGCCTGTAGGACCAAGAGCTCTCATGGGCTGCCTTCTCCTCATTGCTCACTGCCAGGAGGGTAACGAGGCCTGACTTCGAAATGCTGTGTGAGTGGCAAGCAGCTGAGCAGTCCGATTCAGTGTATTGCTGTATACTGCACTGTAAATCTGGCAAACCTAATTATACACAGAGGGATAATGACAACTCCATATGGAATGGAAAATTGTTTGCACATAGATTTTGGTTCTTAACTCTTCTGGTCTTCCTGTAGTTAGTAGGCAGGCAGCAGCCTCCAAAACTAACAGCAATACTTTGTCCTGTCCAGCTGGCATGGAAGATTTAATTTCACATGAGCCAGCTGGCTATCTCCTTGCCTCCTTTCACCTAAGAGACTGAAATATGTCATCCTTGAGATATGACCAGACTCTTGGAACTTACAGCTATTTCTGTAAAAGAAACAGCATTATTAGTGCTTCATGTATGCATTACTGTAGAGCTATAAAAATATGAAATATACGTATATGTATGTGTATGTTTTATCTATTTTTATTATGCACAGATGTTAAAACTAAGATGTATACCAATGAAACTTCAAGTCTACAAATAGAAATCTGGAAAAAGAACCAGGAAATGAAAAAGCCAAGGTACTCGATTTTCATTTTGACGAGTCTTACTTACCCTGCCCTGCATATGTGGTAGCCTTAATTATCAGCTGGATTGTTTAAATATGCAGCTAAATTTATTCCACATATGCAATCAGAGGCATTGATATTAGGAGGATCAGTGTACTGTCATTTCCTATATTTGTGGACTTAATTTATTACACTTCAATTTAGCGCTACTGGGTTTTGTATTTATTTTCCTTTTTCTAATAAATACAAAAAATATGAAGAAAGATAAAAAGGCTTTTTGTAATAACATGCTTTATAAGTAGTCCTTCCAGGCTGTGAAAGTCACATATCTGGAACAATGAATTGAATGGGACATTATAACATTTACTGATGCTGCTGTTTGGCTGAATCTTGATTTTGCACAGGCAGCAATGTTATCAGTCTGAGCTGTGAATCATTCCCAGGAGAACGTAAAATTCATAGAGCACTGAAAGTGAGAAATGCGCAGAGAATTCCCCCTTTTGGGTGTGGTGCTAGAGCAATATTAGTGATATCTCATTAAGTTGCTTATGTTTCCTTTAATGTTATTTGTTCCATCCAGCTGTTGCTTCTCATCCTCATCCTGCTGAGCGCTGTTTCACAGCATGGGGAGTGAATGGTGTTATTCTGTGTATCCCTTTCTGATTGCTCAAAACATAGAAAATGATGAAATAAAGCAGTTTTAAAATTATCCAAGCTTGCAGGATTAAAAAAAAAAATGCATTTTTTAAAAGTGCTAACTGTGGATTCTTGTCTTGCATCTCACAAACAGCAGATGTGATACAAACTTCTCCAACAAAAACCCACAATGTCTACAATGCTTATTAGAAGCAACCAGAACCCCACCTTGTCTCCCATAGGTAACTAATGTTATTTGTCCACTGGGTGCCTGTTTCTGGTGGTACCAAGTGCCTTCATTTATATTCACTAATACAAGAAGGGTTTTATTTAAAGAAGCCTTTAAATAAGGCTAAATATTCCCTTAAAGGAAGTAAAGTGTTAGTATAACTTTCTTCCAGGGTAATGAATGAGGATTGTAGCAATGAAATCTCTAGAATCCACTTACTGTGATTATTCAATTCATGAAGGTAGTATTTCAAGTAGTTAAAACAAAGGGGCTACAGATTTTAGGTTATTACGTTCTAAATTAAGGTACCGCTCCATCGGTTTTCTCAGAGCAATGTGTACAGTCTTGCCTAATGACTATTACAAGGAACTATTTTTTTGTGGTTGAGCAGGGCAGGGAACTGGCAAGAAGGGTCTCAGAGGATATCAGGTGCTGCTTGTGCTGGGATTGCTGATCACGCATTGCTCAGTGCTCTCATCTGTTCTGAACATTTGTCATCTGCTCCTGCGATCTCCATCTTCTAGGTGAAGAAAATAGTCTCTTAATGCTTATTGCATCTGGCATTGTGAATAATATATGTTAAGGATACTGAGGATGGAGCCAAGTAAATCACATGTGATATCAAGAAAAGAATGCCATCATATAAGACTTTCATAAGCTGACTTGGGAAGCTCATCTACACTGTTAACCTTATAAAGATACTGAAATAAAAATAGGGTGTTCGCTCCTGATGAAATGACCTAATTAAATTCTTCACACCTTTTGCAAGTTTTAACTGTGATTATTAGTGTCAGCAGTGAAATAGAGGGAGGCAGTTCTTAAAGCTGTCTAGCACCCAAATTGTTTGCAGTAGCTTTTCAGCCACAGCCGCCTCCAAGGGATGTTATAGTGATATACCCAGGAATGTATATAACAGTACTGAGCACAGCAGATCTCTGATGCCAAGTAAAATCTCCAATAATTTGATTCTACCCATAAAAAGGGATGTAGTGCAATTACTAAGTCCTAAGACTTCCAGACAATGGATTACATTGTGAAGGTGCTTTTTAAATTTAAGTGAAATCTGTTGTTGAAGATGAATTCCCTGAAGATTACTAGCAAATGCATTGCTTTTGTGGGATATTCAACAATTTGGATGGTACAGACAAGATGACTTTCATTCTAATTTGTCTTTGTACATGGTTTATAATATCCCACCAAGTTACTTCTGGGTGTGCGATTTTTCATGCTAGTTCTTCCCTCAGAAGTGTATTTTTTTTTTTCAAAGGATTTCAAAGAAAATCATTTTTAGCTCTGAGTGAGCTGAGCGTGAAAAGAAATGTTCTGACACACTTTTATGCTCTGGTTGCTCCAGAAGCGTTTAAATTTGAAAACTGCAATTGCAATGGGTAAGTCTCGGCCTCTCACATAAAATGTTATAAACACACAGAAATTATATTAAAACAGCATTAATAAGGTTGCAAAGTTAAGCACTGGCCAAAAACCAACAAAAAGTTAGGCAATGACAGAATGAACATTGCTAGTGAATCCTTAATTCAACCCTGCTCTGTGCACAAGTTATGACAACTTTTAAGTGCTGTTTTTCTTGTGCTTTCTCATCTGGTATTATTGTCCATTACTGAGTCTCTCTTATCAAGTTTCTGTTTCCAGATTGAGTTTTCTCTCCCAGAATTCTAGCGTTACCCATCCACACTTATTTCCGTTCCCTCCCTGATTTCCTTGACTTGCAGTCTTACTTTTACCTTTACTCCTGAATCTCTGTGGCTTTTTTTTTTTTTTTTCACTCTGCAGTTTCATGTCACCTTCCTGCCATTGGCCAGTAAGAAATGAAACTGTAGTGAATAACAACACAATCCATGTCATATTTCTTATGTGCCTGTCTTAAGGTGTGATTTAACTATGAGAATCTGTTTGGGAACAAACTTTTAGAGGGGATAATTTTCCATACTATGCCCTCAGTCCAGTGTATTCCATTCTTTTGTTTTGCAGCTCCATGTCATTGCTATGCTGTCCTTTGGGATTTCCATGGGGGTTCTGCTCTAATGCAAAGCCCTTGAAAGTGGGTAGAGCATGTGAGCTCCAACAGTGGAAAGGCAGAATGTGGCTGGTGAGAGCTTGTGCTCTACAGTGATGCTCAGAGCAAGACATCATGATGCCGGGGGCCTCTCTCTTGCTACTGTCTCCTGCTTTGACTGATTGTGGTTTTCCCCTTCCTGCCTAGAGCAGCAGTCTGAAAGAGTGGATCACATCTGCCTCAGCTGGGGTCCACGTGTCCAGATCTTGCTAGGACTCCAGGAATTTTTACATCAGAGGCAACACCAAGTAGGTAATTGCCTCGTGCTCTCCTCTACAGCTCAGTCAGTACACGCTGCTAAGCTACTGCTTCTGTAGGTGAAAATGGCCTCTAGAGTATTATCTTGTTGTATAGCTAAGGTTGTTATCACAGAACAAGTAAGAAAGAATTCATTTTGTAGCAAAATGCCATTGAATCTTTTGTTGTTGTTGATGCTCTTAACTCTCTTAAAATGATCACAGCACCATGCCACAGTTCTGTTTTCTAAAAACTCAGCATATCAGTATTTAAGTGTGTTAATAGATAACTTCTAATAAAAATATTAGAAATGTCTGTTGGAGGAGGCTGTCTAGAAAAACTGATATTTACATGTCTATATTTTGCCAAACGTATGTAAGCATGCAAATGGTGTGCAACTGTGAGCCATGTGCTCTTCTCACTCTGACTTCCCTCATATCTGTTTCCCACCCTTTCTTTCTGTCTTTTTATTAAACTGACTTTTTCCACATTCTCCTAGGTTAAATTAGTTTAGGTCTATGGGGAAGGTTATTGTGTATACATGGCATCAACTGGAACAACCCCCTGCAGGCTTGTGGGACATTGCTGGCCTGTGCTCCGTACTCCTGCTACTCTTGATGATCAGCCTGCCGGGAGGTACAAATGCACTGAACAAAGCAAACCAATGAGCCCAGCTCACTGGGTGAATTTTAACCTTAATTAAGTTTGAGAACTTCCAGAGCTTTCTCACTGATATTGTAAAAAGCTGACTTCCATCCTTAATTTTATACAGGATAAGTAGATCTGGCAAATTTGATCCCCAGATGTTCAATTCTCAAAGGGGGCCATCATTCTGTATTAAATAAAACTGGGAAAGAAGGAGCCTGAGGAAGATCCGTAGAACGATGAAAGTTTGTTCCAGTTCAAAGTTGTTGTTGATACTGGGTACAATCCAAAATCTCTTGATGCCAGAGGAAACGTTTCCACCGAGGTCACCAGATTTGAGATCAGGGCTAGCGTACTCAGTGTGCTGCTCCTCTGGTGTGCTCTGGTACCTGATTGCTGACACAGCCCACCTTCCCAGGTAGTGTTTTTAGAGATCTATCTCCTAATGCTCCTCTTCTTGATACCACACATGGTGGATGCCCACTCCTGTTTGTGTAATTCACCCTAGTCAGCTTTTTCTCCTCCCAGGTACTCTTTTTTTTTTGTGTGTGTGTGTGTGTTCTTATAATAATAGTAGAGTAATAATGAAAATCTGCTTTGAGAATCCAGGCAATGCCATGAAGAATAATGGATGAATCAGGCTTCTAGTGATCTGCTCCAGTACTGCTGTATGTCATAAGCTCAGGCACCAAACCTTGGTCTCAGCAAACCCCACAAGAGTGCAGCCAGCACTGGGGCTGAGTGGCTCCCTTGCAGAGAGTTAGAGCTTGGTGGTTTCCATTTGACTCTGCTCATCAGGAAAACATGCCTTGTGGGGCAGTCTTGTAGCTGAATTGATTTCTCAGTTGTGTCTTATGATCCATATTGCCCTTTGGTGTTGCTGATCATACTATTTTCTCTTTTGTTTCATCTGCCTGTTTTTTATTATTATTCTTTTTTTCCAGGCTGTCTGTCTTTGTGCTGCTGAAGCTTCCCATTTTCTCTTCCAATTTGCTTTTAGATGGAGTGGGATGGAAACCCTTGTCAGATAGCCTGTCTGGTGGTTAAAAGATGCCATCGCCCTTAGATAGATAATCTCTTACCTCAATTCGGTGTCCCAGACATGAAAATACTTTTCTTTCTGTCAGAGCAGTGCAAAATATTTAACTCTTTCCAATATCAATGTTTTGTCTGTGACTTTAGCAACTGTTGATAACAGATTAGCTGCTATGGTAAACTTTGCTTTAAGGACAGTGTTATTTTGGGGTCTGAGCTGCTATAGGTAATTTTCTACCTTTGAATCTGTTTTGCCACAAATAAGAAGGGAATAAAAATGCTGGTGGTCTTTCTGATATGCTTTGAAATTCATTGCTGAAAATTGTTACTTTAAAGTTAGACGTTATCAACTATAATTATAATCAAAACCATATGACCACTATGCGTGAGAAGAAGGCAGCCTGACAGGCTGTAAGTGTAAAGAACTCAGGAAATTCCAGCCCTTGCTGTAGATGGGTGACACTGCAGGCATTTTTTAGCACCAATATTAGCTGTTCATTCTGTGAATAAAGTGGAGAATGGGGAGAGCTGCAATGCTACATATTGAAATTCCTCTCTGTATTTAATTTCTCTGCTGTGATTTTGCATTAGCATAATCCTTTGACCTAAATGTGAAAGTATTGGCAAAGGACTGAAACCTGAAGTCAGGTTTGGAGGAGTTTAGAGCTGAATAACCTGCTATATTTTGCAAAGGGCTTTAGACTGGGGAATGTGGGTGAGAGCAAATGTATACACATCTGGAACTGATGAACCTGAGGATATACAGGTTCTCTTCTGATATCTATGATTTTTACCCCTATTGAACAGTTAGTTCTATCTTGGACCATGATAACCCGAGTGTCATTGTTGGGTATCTGGTTACTTTAAGACCTTCTGTCTAAAACACCACCTTTCCACTGGATTACAAAAATAAGAAGGCTTTCTTATCTCATATTCACATCAACTACAGTTGATTGCAAACTAATTTTAACATGTGAACACACCTGAAGCATGAAGTGTCAAATGAGAAAGCGGATCTTTGTTATTTGCAGATTTTAGATATGTGAACTAGTGAACTGGATAAATCAGCATGTAATTCTGTAGATGAAAAAGGTTTAAAATCTGCCTCCAAAATTTCAGCTGCTTCTGCTAATCTCACTTTCCTTGCCCATCTTTCCTGGACACCTGAGGACAGTCCAAGGATGTGCACAGGCTACTGTCTATAAATCTACATTATAAAGGTTTGTTCATCAAAGTAATGCCTTCTCCCTTATTTGATTTTAATTTTATGATTTATTGGTACTAGTCCTTGGCATCAGTACAGTAAATTATAAATAAAAATAAAAAATAAAAACCTTGACTTCATTTAATAGGTGTTACATATAATATCCCTGATGTGATTTTCTTTATTTTTTAGAAAAGAAGGAATGTCTTTATTGCAGTTATACTGGCTCAAGCTCCGTGGTGAAGGAGCAATAAAGTTGGAAATTGCATAATTCATCAATTTGGAAATGCTTGTGCAACCTAGTTCTGTTCTCCTATTTGTCTGCATCATGATACTAGCTTATTGCATTTCACTGCCATTTTATAAAAAGCTCAGAACAAATGCTTGTTTACAAGTGAAGCAAATTAGAGTCTACACTGAGTTGGTATAAATCAAGATAGTGAAGTGAAGACTCCCTTTTACTGAACTGCAACCATTTCTTGCTACTGTCAGTAATAATAATAATGCAATGACTATAAAAGTAGTTTCCTGAGGTCTTAAAAGGATTACAACCGTATTGGGCCACATTTCAAAAACACCTGATGAATTGCTGTAAATTTCCCTTGAAAGGAGATTGAATTTGGGGGGACACAGATCACAGCCAATATTAGTTAGAACACCATTTATGAAGTTTTTACGGTTAATAAGTAACTGTTCTCACACTGTGTTCACTTCTTTGCACAGTTCACACCTAGGTATGGCAGGAACAGCAGCAGGAGGCCAAACCCACTATGTGCTTGTATGGAAGCGGGAGGTGGTCCTGACACAAATGGGGCATTCAGAAACTTGTTTGGGGTCCCTTGTGTCAGCAAGTGCATGTATAACCCTGTAGTTTTTGACTGCATATAGCAGTCTACTGTCTCTCTGAGCATGGTCCAAGTTATGCTACCACTGGTTGATGCAGCTCTGTGCTACCAGTCTTGCACAGATTCACCAGGCCCTCGGTGTCCTGAGTTTACCAGTTCTTGGGAGACTCTCATGCAGCCTCATGGCACCGTCGAGCCCTTTCCTGCAGATTTGTGCAGAGGGGCTTTTCAGTGGTGCTGAGATGCCGCCTGTAACCGAGGCAGATTGTGTGTGGGAGAAAAGATGCGATGACCCTGTTGTGTAGCTAGGGAACTGGGCCACAGCATCTCACTGGCTTGTCTCATTCCTGGCAAGAAGCCTGTAGCAAGGCTGTGAACTGAGCCCAGCATATCTGTGTCCTCCTTGCTCGGTGCTTCTCTCTTAAGAACCACAGTCATTGCACCTTTCAGCTCCTATTCTTTTTCCTTTGCTGCGAGATACACAGTTGCAGTGTACTTGCTTTCCTGGATTTACTACCACTCTGGAGGTGGGCATCAAGATCTGAGGAAATCCTTAAAATATTTGTGATGGAGTCTCAGAGGCTTGGCTGGCGCACCCTTAGCCTTAGCCTGAGCTGTTTGTTTCTCCTGGTGAACCAAGTGGAACTTCTTCCAGTCTTGAATGCATGAAGTGTGGGTAGAAAAGGAGCAGCCCAAGAGATGTGCTAGGTGTCCAAGAGGAATGGTTGCTTAAGAGAGTCTGTTCCTCGTGGCTCCTCTGCCCAACATGTCTAAATTATTTAGAGAAGAAAGAATAGGCTGAAAGTTTGCAATATGTTAAATCCAAAAGGAGGGCTCAAAATGATTAAGAGAAATGATTATTGAGGCTGTGTTGGGGTCAGTTTTGCAGGGGCCAGTTTTGCAACTCCCTGTCTTTCTACTGTCCCCCATCCCAAAAGCTGAAAGCAACATTTGACAGACCCCCAGTCTGGATGTTGCTAGTATTTCTTTAGTTAACATTGAAAAATTTTGTACGTGAGGATAAAAATTTTGACTGCATTGGTTTGGTGGTAATGGTGTCAACATTAGGGTCTGCTGAGGATATGGAGTCATGACTAAGCCTAACTCTGTAACCTTATGTTGACCTTTTCTCTCATTAGGTCATTAGGAAAGCTCATTAGGTTTTATAGAGAAAAGACGATGTGGAAATTGCTTTTATCTTTAGGTAAATTCCTTCATGTAATATGGACTATATGTTTAGAGTTTATAGACTAACTGTGAAACATTGCTGCTTTTGAAAACACCACAGTGTGTTTTGAATGAAAAACATCTGGGCCTGGTTCTTTTTTTGCTCTGGCGTCTGTTGCTGTGCCAGTATGAGCCCGCAGTGACTGTAATGGTTGCAGGATTGGACCCTTGGTCAAAAAACTATACAGCTGGGAATTTGATGTATTTTTATCAGCTCCTCAAAAGAGAAAAGCAAAGTCCTGGCTCTTTCCTTATCTGAATTAAAAACTAGGCATAGGGTGAGACTAGATCAGTCTGTAAGATCTGTTACCTGTCCCTACAGCACGTGATGCTGCGCCATGAGAGACTGTGCTCTTCTGAGCTTGCCCAGGCCTTGGAGAAAAACTCTGGCAGCTGCAGATGACTTCTTAGAGCAAAGTTCAGGAGACATGGAAGCATTTGTGATAAAGCTAAAAGAGAGAAGTTGTGAAGACAAATAATTCTTCACTCTGTGCCTTGCATTCCATTGAGAGAGAAAGAGAGAGAGTGGTGCTCTGACACCAAATGAAAAGCATAGAAATTCCTTTAAACACCAGTAACTTCTATCATTTGTAGGTATTCTTCTTTGAGGTTTCAATGTTAATGTGAATTTTGTTTCAAAGACTATTTAAACGAGGTTTTGGCTGAGTAAAGTTTGTTTCTCTTACAGTCAAAATACACTTCAGATTAGAACTGAATATTTAAAGTGGCTTGACAGTGCTGTTTTTTCAGCCCACTTTATGCTAGTGGAAGGGAACTTCATTTGAAGCTCCTAGCCTTAAAAGTATGTTTGAGGACTCTTAATTCCTTCTCCTGATATGCTTAGGAGTGATTATAATAATAAATTGAATAAGCTTATTTTAAACCATACTTACAGAAGGACATTATGCGGAACAGGAAGGAGTTAGATGCTCAAACTGTATGTAATTAACTGAATTGGAATGCCTCCTTGAGATGAAGGTTTGATGACCTCTATATCTGATAAGTAAACAACCTATTTTTGGCACTGTTGGGAAACAAGAGAGACAATCTAGAAATCTTTGGCCAGTACTAGACCTCAAATTTCCCAACTGGTTGAAGTAATCTTACTGTTTTTAAACATGTCTCTTGCAATAAAATGTTCTCCTTTTTATACTGGAAAGCCACCGGGCTTGCTGGGAATTTAAGGAAGGGGAAATGATGCCAGAACAAAATGATGCTGAACAAAAAATGTGGAGTAACATTTTTGCTGTTGGATGGAGACATGTTTGGGCTTAGAAAAATTGGTGGTCTTTGCTGAAAAGAGAAATAGTTGAGCTTTTGCTTTTGGAACCCAAGAAAGGGAACAAATTCTGTAATATATACTGAAATATGTCACATCAGGCAGGAAAAATAGGAAATGATAATTACAAGGAAGCATTGCGATTATATTTTGCTTGTGTAATTTATTTGAAAGTCATGGCTCAGGAAAGGTGTCTGATCCATAAAGTCTTGTTCTGTTTAACTATAATAGAATGACCTGACTAACATCTGAGCCAATTTCCCCATAGTGCCTCAAACTTGGAATAGGCAGAAAAGGAGTCGAGTCCCCAGGCTGATTTCATGCATAGCTAAAGATGAGTAGCCAGAAATGGAAGAAGGAATGTGGAACGGTTCCATCAAAACTCTTGATGCAGCGAAACAGGTAAATATAGACTACTTTGAAATGTTGAGAATATTTTAACAGTGGGTTTGCTTAAAGGTGTATTGAAATCAGAAGGAGATAAGTGCCTAACCTACTTTTGTGAGTTGCACTGGATTTCTGGCTAAAACTTATGTGCTTTGCTGTCTTTGTAAAGCTGTGGAAAATTGGATTTGTGTTAGGGCCCTGAGGATACTAAGAAGCCTTAATGGCCCTGACCAGTCTCACCTGGAACTTGCACTCCACACCCTGTCCATGGCTCAGGAGTATTAAGATCAACCCTGTGTTTAGCTCCTTGCCCTGAAGCTATACCAGAGGAATGCTGGTCAGTAGCACAGTCACAGCCAGTGCCCTGACTGGCCATGGAACCCCTTGTTCCAAGACTTAACCTGTGGACTGACTTTCTGGCTTGATCTTGGACCTGCCTCATCTCCATAGTATTGCCTTATGATCTGGACTCTCAGCTCTGCAACCAACTCCTCCCCAGCTGAGGGGGATGGGATGGGCCTTGGCTGGCAAGGGAAAGACCTTGCTGGCCCCTGTGGGGACCTCTGCCACTACTGGCTCACCTCCCATTAGGGAGCAGACCTGCTCTTGTTGCTTCCTGACAGCTTCTTGGTTTATTTATTTATTTATTTTAATTTATTATTATATTTTTTTCTTATGACAAAATAAACTGTCTTCAGACTTTTCTTTCTGTCTATTAACTTCACAGAGATGCATAAATTAGATCTGGTACCTAACCTTTAAACAATTAGTGCTAGATGAGCAGAAGCACATCCACAGTGAATCCAGAATTCCCCTTCATCTCTAGGATTTAACTTTTTTTTTTTTTTTAACCTAATTCTCTTCCCTGAGCTTGGCTGTTTCAAAGATTCTCTTCAGGTTTCCTCCATTATAGATCTCCATTAGCTATTCCCTAAAGACCAGATATAATCCTTTCATCTATCATGTGTGGTTATTACTGCCTGGTGCAACAAATCAGCAGAGCTTTAGCAGCTTTAGATGGATATCTATGTAATCTCTTCATAGGCTGGTCAGCAGAATCCCACTACTCACCGGTACAGTGATCTTTCATATTCATCATGTAAGCATTCAAGTGCTTAGATTTTTACTAATGGGAATACTCTGGGGAGAAGATAATAAGCTTCTAGAAAGGCAAATATTAATCTTGTTGTTTGAGGTTATACTGAAAACATTTAAAGTTGTGTGTCTTAAAATTTACAGGTTGATCCATGCTTGGTTATTTTCTTCATTGCATTCAACATTAGTTGAAAAGCACGGTCAATGAAGTAGGTCTTGTATAAGGGACGTTTCAGTAGCAGTTAAGTACAGGTAAGCAGGAAATAGACAATATATGCACTAATGAATCTTAATACCACAGACTTAATGAGAACTTTGTCATTGATTTTACAGTGGGCTCGATTTCATAGCAGACCTTCCTGACTGATAGAGGGGAAATTTTCCTAATTGATTAACTAGTTTCACATTATTAAATATTTGCTGAAATAATAAAAATAATGACATAATTTCAGTAATTATAAAGGAACGTGAAAAGTTAGATATATATGCAGATGACTCACAAATGCAAAATATGTAAAAATTGTCAGAATTATTTGGTTTGAATTGTTAGTTCAGTTTTACTTTGCTTGTAACTGCTGGCAGTAACAGTTAGTGTCACTAGCTTGTTGTTACTGAAAAAGTTAACCTGATTGCAGTGATACAGTTCAGAACAAAATCTGCTGTCAAAAACTGATCTCAACATTATACAGTGAGTCAGGGGACTGAAGAATAAAAATACTAAGCTTGCTATTTGTAAGTGGAAGAAGCCTATCCAAAAGAGTGCCTGCTACTTAGGAAGCAGCTGTAGATTTTGTAATGATGCTTTTCATAGTAAATGATGGTTTCAAATAAGTATATTACAAATAACAAAAAGTCTATAAAATCTTAAGGTTGATTGCAAAATCAACAGGGTTTTAAAAAGAATGCTCTGTTAATACTCCCTGTTTTTATTACACAAGAGAATTTTCAGTTTTTTTTTTGTTTTTTGGTTTTTTTTTTAGTGAATTTGGGACTTTCACATGTGTCAGAGTGGCAACCTGAGAGAACTCATGAAGAGGGCATGTTACCTGAGCCAGGAAGCAAATGGGCTTCCCCCATTTCCTCATGTGGAGAGATCCTAGCCTCACTTGTATCTTTGGTGATGGGAAGAAACTAGTTCGGTTTTTGTGTCTAATTTTATTGTTGGGCATCATACTGAGTTTAACAAAGCCTCTGGGTTTTTAAACGTGACTTTTAACCAAGATTGAGGTTCTGAGCATGGGGTTATTGGTGGCTGTATATAGTATGGAGGTACCCAAGGATAAACCAAAATCAAATCACCACAGGTATTTACAAACACAGTTAGTCACATGGGGCTTTATTCTCACATTTCTAACAAACAAGAATAATCACTATTCCATCTGAGGAAGTTGGTCATATCCTGTGGTGGAAGAATCAGCTCCAGGCATCGGCTCTAGCAGAATTTACTTTTGCTAGATAAATAAAACCCCCATTAGCTGCCAAATAAAAATCATTATCACATGGGTTTCCATTATGGTTGCTCAGTCTCTGGTGTATGGAGTAGATATCACCAACTAATCTCACATAAACTGCCCAGCAGGTGTCTGATAATGGCTTTAGGCTGATAGCAGGCAGGATCACTGTGCGGGACAGAGTTGCATCTCCCAGCAGTGTATCTAGCTTCTCTTGAAACCACGGCTGTCATTCAGCATCCTCCCTGCAAGGCATTCTTGGTACTCTAAAATCATTTGTACTGGTTGTTTCACCCTTTGGGTCTTCCTTGAGCAATTTAATTAATAAAACAAACAACACTTACTGTACGTAGTGCAGATTTTCAGAACTTTTCTATTTTTTTTAGTTAGTCGTATTTTTTTATGATGTACATTAATGTCCATACAGTACAGAACAGTATGATTGGGAAGACTGGAGGGCAGCCGAAAGATTTTATTTTTCTCGTGTGCATTTTTTTTCACTTTTGCAGTTCAGGTCCCCCAAAAGAAAAGGTACGTTATTTGTGTTTATTAAATTTTTAATATTTAAATGTAGTTTGCACTGCTGAGGTGGGTGCTACTGTCTGGGATATCCCTTCCAACTTACGTCATAAATTTGAATAAATGATGTAAAAACAAGGTGACGTAATGACTACTGAGAAATGATTTAAAAAAAAAATATATATCCATTCCAGAATGTGAAAAGATGTCCCAGGTATTTCCCCTCATGAATTCGAAACGGATTCCTGTGGTGGTTTCACCTTGATGCTGCAGTGGTTTCACTCCACCACAGCTGCTCTCATTCTGTCTCCTCAAGGAAGAGGGGAAGAAAATATGTTGGAAAAGGCTCAAGGGACAGGAACTGACTCTAATCTGACATGGGGCAACTTCTGGACTTCTCAGAGGTCACCCCCGCAACTGCCCTGCTGCCAAAACCTTGCAATGTAAACCTAATACAATTCCTTGTTTATCTTTGCTACAACAAGTCAGACAATAAAGTTCAGTGCAAAGAAAAGCATGCTCTGGACTTTAGAATCATAGAATGGCTTGGGTTGGAACGGACCTCAAAGACCATCTATTTCCAAACCCCCTGCCATAGGCAGGGATGCCACCCACTAGATCAGGTTGCTCATGGCCTCATCTAACCTGGTCCTGAATGCCTCCAGGGATGGGGCATCCACAGCTTCTCTGGGCAACCTGTTCCAGTGCCTCACCACCCTCTGAGTGAAGTCTGTATGTGTCTCATTTCAGTTGCTGAACAGTGCCAGAGGGACCCATTTTTCTGCAAGCTGTAGCTCTTTTGATTATTCTTTTAGCCAGATGCCAAACAGAAAACCAGCAAACATTAGATTCTCTTAAAAAAAAATAATAATGGTAATAAGGGAAGATGATAGCACATAACTGGATTGTACTTTTGCAGCTGAATTGCTATTGATTTTAGATAATGTAAAATCTCATTGTGAGATAGCCATCTCTAGCCCTTGGCTACACTCTGCCACCTTGCTTGCGTGGGACAGGATAGTACCTTGCAAATGGCTTTACGCTTTCCAAGAAGATGACTACACGTTACGTGCCTGGTTGCTGTTATTTCTCTCTGTGGAGATTAGTCCTTCTCCTTTTGCAATCATTAGCAGACATTATGTTGACTTCAGTTGTATAGAGCTGCGATGTTGATGATCACTGAAGATGGTTTTGTATTGTGTGGTGCTGTATCAACTATTTTCATGGCTATAGAAGGATCTGTTGAGAAAAAGAAGATGCAGGCAGAACCCAATGAAGCTGGAACTTATTTGAGCCTTAAATGTATTTCAGAACTAGTAGGGCTGTGATACAAATGCTTCTGTTTTTAATATAACATTTTTCTTTCTTACCTTTCACCTTCAGAGTTCTTTCCCAAGGGAGTTGCATCCTGCTTATCTTCTTTTGTTTTGCATGTGAGGAAAGAACATAGGAAAAATATTTTTGCTGATGCTTTGCTTGTGTTCCTTTGTACACAAATAATTTTCATTAATTATTGTGCAGATATTACAGCTTATCCATAGTGTTCAGTTGCATAAAATAATACTAACAAAGTTGGATTTTGTATGGCTTATTCATATAAAGAATGTAGGACGAAGGGAAATTATATTATTTCTGGTTTAATTTTTATATCACTGTGTAAAAGAAATGTATGCAGCTGTAAATTACATGTTTCTTTATATGGCTCCCTCTTACCAGTAGGTCTTTCTGTTTAAAAGATACTGTTTTGCTGGATAGCCTATAGGCATCTCACAGGCATATTCATGTTCTTTATTCTTGAAACAATACTTGTTTCCAGGCTGTATTCCCACAAATTGTTTCTCTGTGTAGTTTATGTATCTGCATAATTATGGAAATGCCACAAATAATTCTACAGGGTGTAGCTTTCATTTTCTTCTGTAGTGATATAAAACAGCATTGTAATTATAGGGCACAATATGTAGCAATATCTTGCACTTGCAAAGACAAGGTATCACATCTAATACAGTACACATCTAATATGGTAATACAGCACAGCAGCAGTGAGTTCAGACTCTGCATGCTCAGGTATACATTGGGATACATACTGGAACAAAGCAGGAGACAGAGTTCAGAAAGCAGTATGCTCATGACATTTGTAAAGCTAGAAGTAAAGAAAATATATATTCCCTTTTCTTTTTGTATGTTAGTAAAGTTCTGGTGGCACAGAATCTGTATTTTTTTTCAGACATTTGTGCTACTTTATTATTAAAACCCATGATATTAAAACACATGCCACACTGAGGTGATATTTGACTAAACATAGTTTTTTGTTGTTGTTATTTTTATTTATTTAATTATTTATTAGGATTTCCTTTCCTGTTCATGTAGCCAGATACTGGACAGGTAGTGCTACGTCTTACCTCTAGTTACGTTTGTTCTTATGACACGAAGTGCATTAAACACTGAATTCATTCCAGGTTTCTTTTTTTGTTGTTTATGATTGCAAGTAGCATCACCTTAAAATTATAGGAAGCGTGGGTGATCTGAGTTCAAGGTATGGCTTGGACCACTTTAAGTAAGATAGCACACGTGATGAGCTTGAACTGCTGTCTCTGGTAGGTTCCAGAAACTCAGTCATAGGTTCAAAAGGTTTCTGCTCCTGGGATAATCTTAAGGATGCCAAGGCTGAAAGAATGAGTTGTACTGTTATTAACAGATGTGAATGGGAGAACTCATGAATTAGATGTTTAGGAGGATAAGGAAAACGTAAGAGACTGGATGCTTGAAGAGTTTTCCTTGCATTGATTCAATGCAGTGGTAGTTGGGGTACCTGTGTGCAAGGGTCAATTTCATGAAATTAGGCTTAATCAGATATATTTGGAATAAGACATTTTTACAGAATATATACATCCTGTTAAGAGAGTCATATCTCAGAAATACCCTGTCATTCAGCAAATATTTTGCTTCTGTATCATATTTGTATAATGTGTTTTCAGTCAAAGCATTCAGCACTGGCAAAGTGGGTAAGGCATCCCAAGTGAGACTCCTAACAGTATTTTGGGAATCCTAGCAAATGAAAGGCTGTATGTGTGAAGGCATGTCAGTAATGAGCATTGGCACAAAGGGAGCAAGGAAGTAATGTTTGCACATTAAAAAGCATATGTGCCAGCACTTGATCATGAAGTCCAACTCCACTGCTAGTAAATTGTTCTTCTTTACTGGAAAAGAAACATGATCTACACTGAGAGGTTTATAGGTCCTGCATACCATCTAAGGCAGGAATTCCAAAGGTCTATCAGGCAGGACCAAATAATAATAGTATATTTAGGGGAGAAATAAAATTCTTAATTCAGTTCCTTGTCCACATAGCAGGTCAGGATTGCTTTTCTTTTTCTGTCCTTACAGAAGTAGAAACTCTCTCTTTTCCTGGTGACAAAAGTACTCCTGGAACAGGTCTGCAACAGATTCTCACTCTCAAGCAGAGCAATGGGTGTAGCTGAGCGAGTGTATAGGATCTGAATGTATGTCTGGGGCACTGTCCAGACTCTTCTGGGATGACTGTTCCGTGGGTCACTGTGGACTTTGATGGCAGGCATTACTTCCTGGAGCACCTAATGTAAATTTTGGTTCTAGCATAGCAGTTCCAGACCTTTTAGTTGCTATAGCTCTGTGTCTGTCAGAAGAAGCTACATGCAAAGTCTCCAGTGTGAACCATACAATGATTCTCCATGGGCTGTAAATAGGCTGTGCTTTTGGAACCCCTGCTCTGAAAAAAAATTGTTTTTGTCAGATGTCGCATTCCAGAAAACTCATATGTAAGTAATCACAGTATCTGAGGCCACTTATAATCAAGACTGTTTCTGGAAGTCCTTTTTGGTATATGCTCTTTCTCATTGTGTTATCTTGGCCTCTTTACCTCCTCCTTGATTTGTCACTTGAGAATCTACATAAAATGAAGAATGCAGCACATACAAAGGAAAGTTCCCGGAGCTGAAATGTTGCAGCTGTTCTGCATCTCTGGTCTCTCAAATCAGTTGCAGCTTGTATTGCTTCTGCTGATGAGAGTTAAAAGCCTTAAAAAAAAAAAAGTTTCTGTTTGCATTTGTGGCAGAGATTACCACCACTTAGCAACACAAGAGGGTATACGATGCTTGTGAGAGCTGAAAACACCATAGCTTATATTGGTGTGAGCAAGCATAGTATGTGCAGCCCTGTGAAAAAGTAGTTAGAGGTCTTCAACTTAATGACTGCTGTTAGGGCAATTAAATGTGAGTTTTAACTTAATGAGGGCTTCTGGGCTCTACAGGACATCAGTATGCTATCTGATTTCACTGCTGAAAGATATCCTAACTCATGTCACTGTTGTGTGGTTCTGAATGCTTCTTTCCTGAAACATTTCACGGACTACACAATATAAATCATTAAATGGCTGTCTTGGAAACGGATGCCTTTGCCTAACTTTTATATACTGGTTATCAGAATTCATAGAAAATTTTTCCCATGTACACTAATTGGGCACTGCAGCTGGATACAGCTTGGAGAAATGGGAAATCGAACAAATTTGTTTTAGTAGAGTTGCTGTTTGTAATGAGCTCCGATGAAGATAGTCATGATTCTGACAGCTTTTAAAAGATGAAGTTTTTATTCATTTGCATGTTACTGGACAAAATGCCTCCCCTTGCTGCCACACCCCGGTCTTCTTTCCCCTGTCATAAAATTGGTTTACAGACAGGCAGCAGTCCTGGGTGTATTATCCACATCTGAGGATGTGGACGTGAAAGCTGTCATATCGTGGTAGCTGGGCAGCTAAAGATGTTCATCTGTAGATACTTTTGGAAGAAGGGATCTGACTGTGGGACTGTGCCTTGAAGATGGTGCCTGTATTTACTCCAAATATGAAGTGCAAAAGAGAGGCTTTTATTCTGATCTGTACTGTTCCTCATGTGTGTTGTCCAGCAATGGATACACACGCAGGTTCAGAAAAAGAAAATGGGCCTAATTTCTTTCTTGCGCTTGTTTTTTAACCAACTACAGTTATTTTGCTTCATTACTTGAACACAAACAGCTTATTTAGAAATTTGACATCTCTTCTGCATCAGACTTGACATCCACTTCAGAGACATCACTCTATCAGGGAATGGCTTCTTAGGGTCAAACTCAGGATAACATTACAGCTGCTGTCTGAGTTAGAACTGCTGTGTGTTAGGTCAGGGTAAATAGTGAATATCTGTAGCCTGGAATAATCCAACCTGACACGGACAACCTAAACCTACATTATAATCAGCATGCTGGGAATTAATTCCTTGCTGAAGCGTACTGCTTCTCTCACTTGGGAATGTAAAAGTGCTTATAAACCTAATAAAATTCTTGTTTGAAAGATGATAATC
Source organism: Cygnus olor (assembly GCF_009769625.2). Lineage (NCBI taxonomy): Eukaryota > Metazoa > Chordata > Aves > Anseriformes > Anatidae > Cygnus > Cygnus olor. Next base: position 40,207,803 of record NC_049170.1, on the reverse strand, counting down.
CAGACTTGGAGTCACTCGAGCACTTAACCTATTTTTTTTTAACCTCATCTCAAATATAGAAGGATCTGTTTTTGTAGGTAGAAGAGATTGACAATAACAGTATAATATCAGAAAATCACTTTGTGAAATGATTTTACAAGACTTATTTTGTTTAGCTTGACTGGCTTTAATTTTCTGATTTGAGAAACCAGCACTTTCAGTGCTGTTTAGTGAAATGTTGTTGTTGACCCTTGTGAAATGTTGTTGTTGACCCTGCAACTTGCTACTGAGCATGTTCACCGGCACATGGTGTTACCCTTGCTCTAGGTAGCATACTTAGCTTTGCCTTTTACTTAACAGAAAATTCAAAGCTTCATCCTGTTTCTAATTCCCAAACAGTTGCAAAAAAACAAACAAAACAAACAAACAAAACAAAGTGGCAACATACAGGAAAAAAAAATCCAAGCTTGAAAAATGGTCTTGGATACAAATACTAACAGGGCAGAAAGTGATAGTCTTCCATAGCTCAGTTTTCTTCTTGATGTGTTTTTTTTCTTTGTTTTTAAGTTTCTTTTTCTTTTCTCAGCTCATTGGCAATTGACTTAAAAGGACACCTCAGAAAGGTCAGTTGATTATAGACTGAAGACAGCCTTAGTTGAAGAGGAGGATTTACAATTAGGGACAGATATAAAGATGTATAAAATGCTGTGGAACTTTCTCTGAAGTGGTTGTAATTTGTATTTGAAAGGGTCAAAATAACATTGCTTCTTTGCACTTATACAGGCTGTTTCATCTTAAGATCTCAAAGGGTTTTATGGAGTAAATTAAATAGTATAATCTTCTCCTTCACCTTTAACAAACTGCAGTGATGGAGTAGGAGAAAAGTTAGGGGTGAGCATTAACAGGATTCACAATGTCCTCTCCAATTTAGGCTGGTGTTCTGTCCCCAGCAAATGACGCACTGTCACCTAGACCTCACCAGACTAGCTATACCACATATGAGATCATAGGTGGTTCCAAAAATTGATCTAGTAGAAAACTATGCAGGAGGAAGTGTAAGAGCTATTGCCAGACAACCAGAGTCAGAGATGCACAGTGAAGCCTTTAGGTCATCATGCTTGAATTCAGATATTAAAACATAAATGGCTTCTAGGAATCATAATGTTGATTAGTTGTCTAGATTCCCCCCTGTATGTTCAAGGGACAGAAGAGGCACTTATAGCATACCGTTCATCTGACCGTTCAGGTAGATGTGCAAATATATTTCCCTCTGTCCCCATAAGCAAGCACTTTGTGTAGTTTAAGGCTGGGCTGAGAGGGAACTTTTGATGTTCGGTCTTTTGATTCCTGGGTGTGGACTCTAGTAAAAAGAGAGTTCTAAAGTAATTATGATTGTAATGAAAGTTTCTCTAACTGCTGTGCTTAGTGCTGGACTGTAGGTGGTCTTTATGCAGAGGGCACACTGTGAGTTATCTTAGACAATTAGATCCTACAGAGACCAAAGTAGGGTAGTAATGTATTTATGTCTAGTGTTTGGACCACAGCAGATAAATATTCATGTCCCTGAAGAGTCATGGTGTTGTGTGTAAGCACTTTTTATCGAATTGTCTCAGGGACTGTGCAGTCTAAAACGAAGGTGCCTCTGCAGTTAGGTGGCCATTGGAATGTGGCTTTTTTGATTGCTTTGGGGAAACAGGATCACTAAAAGCCTTGTTTTGCATGTCACATGGAGTTTGGGGTTTTAGGTAATTTGTACTATATGAAACCAAAACAAACAAACAAACAAAAAACTTTGCTGGAAATAGTGATGGGAGACACAGTACAGAAAATAGAAAAGTTCATGTTGAGTATACTTCATATGCACGTTTTCCTGTCAGAGCAACCATGAGACCGATCTGATTGTCTTGATAGTTGCCATAGACCAAATGTTAAGGGAAAATGGATGGGTAATAGTGCAGTCTGGCTTCCTTTGGGTGTTGACACCTAGTGAAAGGCTAGTGTTGCTCCTAATGGGATCCTAAAGCAGCTTTGAGGCAGCTGAAGAATTACCCAATATAAAGCAGCTACTCTTCAGGAATCCCTTCTGCTTTCTTTTATAGACCAGAGCTTTATGATTTTTATCGGTCAGGTTCTTTTGGACAAGAATCTGGCTCAAGTTTTTACTGCCCTATTCAGATAGGCTGAAGGTGTGTTGCTTGCTACCTACAATATTAAAAGCTGCTGTTCTTTCAATAACACTTTCTGCATTATATTCTGATTTTTGTTGTTGTTGTGGGGACTTCAGCCTGCATAGCTTCCTAAACAGGCTCCTAAAACTTGAGATCTTACACGTATTTGCAGAAACAGCGGGTACTGAGGAAATGGCAATTACAGTGCTGCCACCAATTTAGGCAGCACAGCAGGAATGATCTTTAAGGGTAAAGTCAGACCTACGAGTGCTCCATGTTCTTGAGGAATATTCCTTACTGCAAAACAAAACTTCTTCCTTAGAAGACTTAAGGCAAAGAAATAACTCCTTAACAAGATAATGTCTGCTGCTCTTGGTTACTGGCCTCATTAGACCTTTGAGGAAAAAAATGGTTTAGGGACAGGTGGAGTTGTGCTGTTTTAGGTATTTCATAGGGAATGACTAAGTTGTGTCGTGGTCAATCTCGTTCTTGGCAACTTTACAGTTTTTGCCAAAGTGAGAGATTCATTAGCCCTCTGGGTTTCCACTCCCTTTTGTCGACTTGCCCAAGACCCTTTGACGTATTTTGTCATCTTAACATCTGCAGAGAAAAGCCACTCATCTTCATCTGTGTAAATAAATCTGTGTAAATCTGGGTAAATAAAGTCTATTTCACAGCATGGCAAGACACTCTTTCCACCAATAAACAACCAAAAAAAAATTGTCCACAATTAAGACACTGTTTAGAAGATTGTAACACTTTTGTTTAGTTTGTGTTCTCCTTTCTTAGTTTTCACATACTTCTCCATAGCTTAGGGTTGTTTTGTTGTTGTTTTTGTTGTTTGTTTTAACTGAAAGAAGTGTTTAAAGTATTCCAGTAGAGGCTTTCTTTATGAACTTGCTCAGATTAGGAAACAGCCAGATGAGGTTTCTTTTGGGATTCAGGCAGCCTGATGAATGCACAAGTGGCTTACCACTTCTCACTCTTTCTATATTTGTATTACAGTAGCATCTAGAGATCTCTAGGTCAGGTTGGTATTGCACAAATGTGGCCCCTTTCCTGCTGAGATGCTATCTAGGTTCTTAAATTAGAGAGAGATGAAGTTTTTTCTTTTCCCTAAGTTCAGAGTTCTTGTATCCCCCGGTGCCTTACTATTTTGAGAATGGGAGCTTGCTGTCTCTGGTCTCATATCTTTTTGCTTTTTCTGTGGAGTCAACCAGTGAAAGATTTTTCTTATTAAAAACATAATCACACTAATACTTTTTTTTTTTTTTTCCTTAGCTTTAATAACTTCATGCATTAAAAAGAAAGCTATGGGGAAGGGGTAAATACCAGTACTGAGCTGTTGGCAGCAGGGAGGTTTGTGAAACCTCCTAATCAGGGTAGGACTTTGGGGCAGCTCACATGGCTATGACGTGGGGCGTCCTAACTTTTGGAGTAGTGATCAATCCACTTGATAGCAAACTCAGACACAAAAGGTACCAAAGGAATATATATCAGAAAGTGCATTACGTGCATAGTATTTTTTTTGAGTTATTCTGAATGACATACTTCGATGTGAAACCCTTCTTCTTTGATTTTACATAAATATTTCTGCTACGACTCTCTGGTTTCTTCCAGTAACTGTTAGTTGTTTCAGCTAATGCTGTATGACTGTTTAGTAATATACTATGAATCTTTTCTTTCTTTTTGTTCTTCAGATCAGACTGAACAACTCAGTGTGGGCTTCCCTAGAGTCTCAGCCATATTATTCTCTTGTTTTTTGCTGTTCCATCTCAGCTGTAAATTGTATTTTCTAGCAGTAGGCTGAGCTGTTCTTGTTGTTCTTCTTCCCACCAGAAGTCTGGTTTCTTTTGGTTAACTTAGTAACTTTTCCACTGGAAATACTTTATCAGTTTCTTAGGCATTGTTATGCTTTATTGGCCTTATTTTCTACCTCGCTATTTAACAAGTCTGGCACAGTGCCTTCCCAATGGATTTCCTATGCCTCCTTTGTGTACAAGATTTTCAGCAGTAAGAGTGTTTTCTTGTTGTTTTCAGTTTGTTTGGGCTGATGTTTTTTTCCCTGCTGTTTGACTGGCAGATTGCAATATAGTCTCCACCACTTTTCTCAAGCCCGATTATCTATTTGGTTGTCATCTCCTCCCCGAGCTTCAAATATTTTCTAAATATTAGTTGTGAAGTTCTTCAGTCTCCTTGTTAGTTTTCTCACATGGATTCAAGGTGATTTTTCCCAAGGGCATACTGAATTTTAAGTTTTCTAGCCACACTTACATATTTATTACAGAAGCCCTGTGGTGTCAAAGACGATTCAATTGGTTGTGACAGGGTGACTTCAGGAGTCTCACTGCTCTGCTGCTGTGGCTGACCAAGAAATGGGTGCTGAGACAGACTGCAAAGTATCCTGTGTGTGCCTGAAGTAGACTTAAATGCTGTTTTGTTGGAGTGACTCAGTGTGAGCCTCTCTAGCTGACCCTGAATGGTAGTCACCATATGCAGTGTACATGGTGTTACAGACCCACCTCAAGACTGACTGGTGGTGTTCCCCACCCCAAGAATCAGGAACTATATTCCATGTAGTGAAAAGAGAAATGGTAAGCAAACAAACAAAAACTTATCTGGCACTGAAATGTAAAATCATGTTCCTAAAATCTGCATTTCCCATCAGGGTGCTGTAGGGAGCAAGGCTTGGAAAGCTGAGTTGCATAGGTGCTTTTATGTTCTCTAAAACCTATAGCAAAATTGTATCTTTTGAAATGCATAGTGTATAAGGTATGTTTTGTATGGACCTGTGGCTCAGATTTCCTGGAACGAATCATCATTCCCATCCAGGTTCTGCCAGCTACCGTTACATTCAAATCCTTTCTCTATGAATGTCTCCATGGAAGGCAACAGAATAAGTCACAGGGAAGAGTGATGCTGCCTGTCTGAACTGAAGCCTGCATCAGCCTGAGCAAGTCACTGATCTTCTTACAAGCTGATACAAGTCACCTCTTGTGAGTTGGATATGCTGTTTGTGCAGTGAGATTGTTATTATAAGCTCAGCTTTGTATGTTAAGGTTGGAACATTAGCAGAGCCAAGTGCTGTACATAGAAGAATAGAGGAGCAGTGGAGGACAGGGAACATCTGTAAATTACTGGCTTTTCTGGGCTTTCGACTAATGAACAAATGCAACTTCTCTAAGTGGTTTATCTCCTGTGCTGACACGTCTACATGTTTTTATAAGTCTTTGCATTCCTTGGTTCGCATTTCAGTGTCTAAACATCTCACTTGAATTTGTCCATATAACAGTCCTAGGAAGTAAAATTGTAGCTGGGACTTGGAGAGTTAAAAGATTAATTAGATTCCATTAGCAGTTTGTGAGAGGACAGGGACAGAATTTGGATTTTAGAGGGTTGGCACCAATGCCACTACTATTACTGCTCCGATTGTTTGGGAGGGCTTTCCTTGTGGAGATTTGTTTTACCTGCCTTTCAGGAACTTGCTAGTGAGCTCAATTTTATGCAGTGCCCTCCATTTAAAGATGTCTTTCACATCAGTGCTTTTGTTTCTTTAATTGTTTGTTTATATGAAATACTGAGTTTCCTTTCCTTCTATAATATATACATACTAGAATCACAGAATAAAATAATATTTAAAGTTAGAAGGGACCTCTGGAGGTCATTTGGTCCAAAACTCCTAGTCAAGCAGGGCCACCTAGAGCAGGTTGCTCAGGACCATGTCCAGATGGCTTTTGAATATCTCTCCAAGGTGGGAGAATTTTTTCATGGAGAGGTTGGTCAAGAGGTTGGCTGATCCTGCTGGTGCCCCAAGATAAGCACTGAGGGTCACAGTTTGTTGCTTGGTGATGTCACAACCCTTCACTCAGTGATATCACCATGTCACTATCTGCCCTGCAGGTGCCAGTGGCACTGGACCCCAGCTGTGATGGGGAGCTGAGCAGGGCCTGGTGTCCCCCGTCTAGTGCCTGCAGGGTGCTGGGGTGGCCCAGCACTGGTCATGCCGGGGCTCTATGCTGCAGGGGTGATGGCAGCAGGGTCTGGGAAAGGATCGTGGCTGAAAGGATCGCTAGCAAAACATGAGCTGTTCTGATGCTTCCTGTATGTCCCTGAGCCTTGGGCACCTGAGGGGATGGGTCCTGAGTAGCTCTGCATGGGGAGCTTAGCAAAGCTGGGGCCCCAGGAATCATTGCCTGGAGATCTCCTGAGGAAGCTGGAGAAGGATTGGAAAGGATTTCTACCTGTCAGAAAGTCTTCCCAGATATTCATCAAGAACCCTCTCATCTTCAGTCTTTGCCCATTGCCTGTTCACCTCTCTGGGACCACTGGTAAGAGCCTGCTCTGCTTTCTTTTCATCCTTTCTTTGGGAACTTTTATATGTTTTTGAGATCCACTCTGACCCTTTTCTTCACTAGGCTAAAGAGTCACAGCTCTCTCAACCTTTCCTCAGAGGAGTGATGCTCCAGTCCCTTGATCAGCTTTGTGGCCCTTTGTTGGACTATTTCTGTTATGTCCATGTCTCTCTTGTACTAGGGAGCCCAGAACTGGCCCAGCTGTCCATGTGTGTCCTCATCAGTGCTGAGAAGAAACAAAAGATCACCTCTCTACTCTTGTTGGCAACACTCCTCCTAGTGCAGCCTAGAATACTATTAACCTTCTTTGCAGCAAGGGTGCTTGTATTCTTCTATATTTAAGGAATGTTTCTGTGCTCTCTCTTTGCTCCTCAAATGTAAATGTTTGTAGGTCTGTTAGCTAGGAGAGAAGCTTGAGAAAGAAGTTTCTTCTCAAAAATGTAGTCGGTGCATTTATGCCTAGTATTTTTCTTAATTTTGTACTCATCTGGATTTAGTGATGTCTTAATTTCAGTAATTCTGGAGACACCACAGTGTTTGAATTTTCAGTAGAAAAAGGGATTGGAAAAATGCTTCTCAGGCATCTGTTTAAAAATAAATAAAATGAGCACAATTTTTTCCTGTGCTGGCAACCAGAAATGTTACATAGCTGGAGACTGCCAATGGCACTCCCTCTAGAGAGACTATGTAATGCGTTTTGACTTCTCCCTTGCCATAACCTATTTGGATTTCACTTTTCCCATTACATAGTGTTGTTTTTACAAGAATATTATGTAGCTTATTAGTGGAATTGCCCTTATCTTTTCTGCGCCTGCAAAGTAAACAAGAGAACAAGTATTTTCATTGCCAGGAACTCCCTGAACAATGGCTGATAGCAATAGTGTTCTCCAGTGTGTGTGGAGTGATATCCAGAGATCTCAAGAAGACATCGTTAGTATAGGGTATGAAGATATATTAAAATATTTCGGATATGGGAGAGATGGATTCCTGCAAGATCATTTATCTCTAAGAATGGACCGTGCCAGTCTGAAAAATGGCAGGGCTGCTTTATTTCAGTTCAATCTTTGTATTGGCAGAGGGAAATATGCCTATATATCTGTATCAGTCCAGTTAAATCTCAGTGATGTATTTCTGAGGATTAGATCATGCTGAATGTTCCTTATTAACCAAACTTAAGTTGAATGGGAGGCATGAATCTACTGTGCCCGGGCCATAAGATAAGCACATGAATGAAAATGACCAAGTTAAAGATGAAAAGAATCTCTGCAACATGCTGCTCTTCCACTTTCTTGCAGGGATGCAAACGAGGTTCAGAATTGAAAGTGAGGGCAGAAAAAAAAAAAAAAAAAAAAAAAAAAACATTTGGAGGTGAAATTTGGAATGAAGCACAGTTCCTTAGAGACAGTGGAATATATCTGTGGAAGGCATTGAAAATCACAAAGGGAGGACAGACAGGTGGGGTATGACAAGAGGTCAAAAATGTTTTCTGGGTGCTGTGGGGAGGTGATACAGGCAGCAATGTGCAAAGTGTTCCTTGGCAAAATCCCAGTTCATCTTGGAATCACTCCTGAAAGACCAATGCTACATCAGACCTCCTTCATCTGAGTATGAAGTAGGAAAACTTGCTGTCTGTATAGGCACCCAAGCACTTCATAACCTGGGCCACCCTGATCCTGGAAACTCTGATAATAGACCCAAAATCAACAGGGATTTTCCGAACTTCTCACAGCTTGAAAGGTTTTAGCATGTGTTTTCGAGTGAAAGTTTTGAGATGACTTTTAAGCAGAGTCTACTCATCTGTGCACCCCTGGAGCAACGTAAGCTGCCACAGGCTTACCTCTGTTAACACTGCAAACCAAAGCATGAGGAAAAAAACCCAATAACTGTACCCTGTTCTCACCTCAGCCTCTAGTTTTTTTCTTAATTTTTGAGTAATTTATACAGTAGCATCTCCAAAGCTTGGCTCTCTTGTCTATAGAATACAAGATAGCCCCTTTAGGAAGCTTTCTTGACAAAAGATTGTACTTGCAAAGTGGTATTATTACAGAGTGTGGTGGATAGAAAGTAGGAGATGGCTTTAAGTGGTCGACTGATTTGTATCCAAAGGACTCATGCGGGAGCTATTTATACCACTAATGGTGAGTTGGAACTTCACATTATGTGGAGGTCTAGACTTCTACAATTCTTACGTTCAATTTTCTGTTGTCAAAATCTTGACACAGTACCAGCATTCTGTCCAGATTTCTATAACAAATAACTGATAAGATTTGCCACTTATAATCATAAAAATACATCTTCAAAGACCTGTTAGGTTTAAAACAATTTATTGTTGAGAATACAGACATGAAAGTTCTTTGATCTGAAATTTTGCCAGTTTAGAGAATGGAAAAACAGTCCTAGAAAACATAAATGTATTGAAATGTTTTAGAATGCAATAAATAAATTCTATTAAACTCACTAGTGCAGATTCAAGAATATATAAACTCTATTTGTTGCAGCTTTGACTGGATTCTTTGTACAGTTTTGAAAAATAGCTTTCTGAGAGTGAATTTTAGTGATTTATTAAGTTGGTTCTCATTCAGTGAGAGTGGTGAAAATTGTTATGTATCCAAATCTGGGCATTGTAAGGATATCTTTCCTGCTCTGACACTTGCAGTAGTCACAGTGCATGCCTGCAATACTAAAAAGAGAGTTTACCTTGTACAACAAGGACTTCACAATCTCATTTACATAGATTTTAAAGATTCATTTTTGATCAAACATTTATTCTGCTTTAATAAAAATCATAGCCAGCAGTCATGGATGTCTTCATTGCAAGCTTTCTTTTTAAAATGGGTATCCCTCCATGATACATAACATGGAGTTAATCTTGAGCTGCCTAAAAATTGACTCCGTTCAAGGCTCACAACCTGACTGTTGTTGAGCATGAGGGTTAGTATTTCTTCATAGGTGGAAGGCTCTCTGAGTTTCCTGTTAAATTTCAAATGCAGAGCAGGTTCAGAAATGGGAGGTGCAGTCTGGACACTTCCCACAGGAAAAAGAAAAAGAACTGCTGTCAGGAGATGAAGAACATTAGTTGCTAGAATTTCCTGTGGAAGAAGTGCTGTAGAAGAAAGATTTATTTCTTTAAGGCACATGGGTCGATGCTGAAGCAGGAGAGAAATTTGAAGGTTGGTAGTTATTGGCCATTACTAGTTCTGATTGATCACCCCTAAGGACAGATTTTGTTCTTCCCATGCATGCTCTTGGATCTGATCATCTCGACTGGCAGCCCAGCCTGTGGAAAGTTTTAGATATGTCTCTGTCCATTGGCATCACAGGAAAAATTCCCTCATTGCCAAATAGACTCAGGACAAATTCAAAATTAAGGTATTCTAACACAATGAATATCTCTGGCTTCAGTTTCTACTCAAGACTTAGATTTGTGTTTTAAGTGTTGTTTGCAAGTTGCTTGCCTTCAAACTTGCATGTATATTGCTAAAAATGGCCTGACTTGTAGCATGGCTTCCAGCCCCCAGTTTCTCTCTCATGTGTTCCTCCCTTCACAGTTTTTGGGAAACTCATTAATTTGCCTTCCTTCTGGTTCCTAACTATATAAGAATGTTTATCAAGGTTTCAGAATCCAACATGGGAGCTCTGGAGCACTTCAATTTTAGAGCTTGTGCCATCTCTAATTTTGACCGATCTTTTTAATTCCCTTGCCTTCATTTCAGCTTCTGCTCTCAAGGCTTGGAATGAGACGGTGCTTGGCTCTGCATTTAAAATATACAGAGTAAAACAATTTATAAATGATCTGTTATACTCTTGTTTAATATTGGGGTGGGGGGGTGTAAAAATGTCTATTCTGTTGTATTTTCCTGTAACAAAGTTTGCCAGTGTAAATAGGAAAATGACAGTTTAAAACTTGCATGCTTTAGTTACCTTTCTCCAGCCTCCTCATTTATCATTCCACTATATTTTTTAAATATTTCATTGCATCTTGCTAATATGCTCAAAATTTAGCTTGGCATGAAATGCATAAACTGTATTATTAATATCCCATTATTTTATGGTTATACAAGAGCAGATTTGAATTGTCACTTTAAATCAGACCATAAGTCAAAACGAAGATCTTAATAGGCTGCCTAGATCTGTATCTGCACTGAATTAAACAGTAATTTGGCAGTCTCTTCTGCTAAATGAAGTGAGATAGCTAGTTAGTATGATATGCCCAGGCAAATATATTGTGTTGCAATGATGGAGACAATTCCCTCTGGCAATTGCGCTGGCACTTGAGTTGATTCTTCTTGATACACTGATCCAGCATATTCTTAATGTTGAGGAAGAAAAAAAGCATTAGAGAGGCTACTAATGTGAATTCTAGGAACTGGGTTAAATGTTACTTGCATCACCCAAGATACTCTTCCCATATTCTTATGATGATTCTTCATATTACGTAAAAATGCCTTTACTGCCGAATGTATCTTATTGTGAATTATATCTAAACTGTCTGCTATTGGTGAAAACATTTAGTATTCATACAGAGCGCCGTGTACTTGGTAGGGAATAGACCCTGACCCTGTAGTTTATGAGGACATCCAAGCTCCATTACCTGCATTGGTGTCTTTGACGAGCAAACATGTTTCCATACGCATTTCTGTACATCTAGAAAGCAGCTACAATGCATGTGTCAAGGAAGTGAGAGTGCTTCCTACAATGCACGTGGTACCTTGTGTAGTACTCAGGTGAACCATGTACAAGTGGGACTCACCTGATCCATAATACAGAATCACTCCAGACTCTGTATGTCCAGGACTTCAGAGACTAAGAGACTGCTATACTTTGTAGTTGCTCTTTTTATTTCAAGTATTTGATGTATGTACATATTTTGACCCTGTCTTCCAAGGAAAAATGGTAGTGTTTATTTAAAAAAAATGCTATAAATGAAGTGATAGTGTTATTTATGCCTTAATGTAATTAGAAATATTTAGGCTAACTTGTCTTTGTGGTTTACTGAAGAGAAATATCATTTTAGATGGTCAAATATGTGTGGATTAGAAAAGACTAAGCGTTTCTTTGCCATAAGTTAGCATCCAATAAAAAATGTAAACATTTTCTGTAGATGAGGTAGATTTAATTACAAAAATATTTATTCAAACACTACTAAATAAAATAAATCAAAAATACCACTGCTGGTTTTCCATGAACTGATAAAAAAGGGACTGTACTTAGTATTTTTCCACTTCCTGTAGTTGCTATTTGTTTATGCCAAAAATCCTCTAATTACTGATTGTTGAAAATGGAAGGTAAGAAAGAAAGTACTCTGTGTAAATGTAAGCCACTGGGATAGTTGAATTAAAAAGACTGTCTGAATACTTTCTTGCTCACAATGTTTTTACATTTCATGATTTTTTCTCATTGACTTGGATACATACTGTGTATGTTTCTGTGTATGTCACTGTTTAAAAATGTGTTCAATACACATTTTAAGTTCTATTTTAGAAAAGAAGTATAGTTCTTCCAATAATATTGAAAAAGAGCAAGTTGACAGTAAAAAAGCAAATCCGTTAAGAGTAGGCGTTATAGAAGACTTGTGTCTCTCCTGGGAATAAAGAAACAATTCTTACTTAAATTTTACTTGAATTTTACTGGAACCAATGACAGCATTTCAAGAATTATTAATATTGGAGAGAAGATGATGAATCAATACTTCAAGCAATCATATGTGACACGAAGAAAGAACTTACAGATAAGTACACAAAAAGAATAATTTAATGTTGTGTTTTTTAAGTTCCTTTTACTACTTGTGCTTTCAGCAAAAGCTACTTCAGGTCTCTCAAACGTGATTACCATTTCAGACTTGCTCTCAAATTAGAATAGTGAGGCAGGAAACAAGCATCATTAAAGTGCTGCTTGTTAAAAGGAGAAACAGAGGGAGTCAGATGCTTGTATTTCTGTAGGCTCATCTTAAGGTGTTGGTTTTGGACATAAAAACACTTTTTTTTTTGTAGTATAAGTTCATCTTACTCATAAATGAATGTTGGCTACATTTATGGTGAATATATTCAGCTATACTGTTATACCACAGAACACACTCAGAAATTGAATTTATTTTTCTTTTAAGGATGGTAATGTCACCATTTTAACTGACTTTGAAGGTGTGCTTAAGAATCTATTTTCCTGACTAAAAAACCTTTTGCTAGTACTTCTGTGGGACAGCACTATTCCATAATATCCATTTTCTATAAAAGAGACATCTCTATGTCTTACTTCATGGTAGCAGTCATCCATAAAGCCACCACTTGGCTCTTTAAACAAAAAATATACTCTTTCACCCATGGTGAAGGTGAGATACATTCCCTTACTTTATTCCTGAGGACTTTTCCCTCTCCTCTGCTGATAAATTTCTCCAGAAGCTTCGTTAAAAAAGAACAGGCAGAAGAAAAAAGGAACAAAACACCCTTGCACATTCATTGCATTCATTTACCTCCAGTTTAAGCATAGGATCTTGTCCGTCTCTGTAGAGGTTGTCTCTCTCTCCTCCCACAGATGAGGCAGGATTATAGAAGAATATATATGCAGCTGCTTCTCTGTACATAAAATGTTATTTATTTATTTATTTTGGTGAGGATTTTTTTTTTGTTTTCATTTCATCTAGCAAAGCAAATGTTTTTAAATTCAGGGATTTTCTAAGTTTGTGCCGAGGCCCTCTGCCCACCTACAAAGTGCCACAAGCTTTGCAGTTCTGTGGCCCCCAGGGACAGAAGGGAGGTACAGCTGCAGAGGTTAGTGGGAGCATCAGCACAGGGGCCTTTCACGGAGGCTCATTCAGGCAACCTGTAGAGACCCCTGCCAAGAAAACCAGAGTGTTTGCTCTTTAGCTTGACAGGATTATTTTGTAGCCTACATTTTTGATCTTAATCTTTCAAATTGGTTCAAATGAGTCAATGGTCTCAAAAATTTTTCAAGGTAACAATTATGCAAGCAGGCATAATGAAGAAACACTATCACAGTGGAAAAAAGACACCAGCTTTCTTCTTAGATTTTTGCCTAAACAAAATATATATATATTTTTTTTTATGTTAAAGATTTGGATTGGGAGAGAGGAAAGCTGCTAGCCCAATGACAAGGTGAAAATACACTTTGAAGCTGGCACATAGTCATCACACTGGAGTCAGCATACTTAAGAGAATTCAGTATCTTGTAGAGAATGTCTGTGTGTTCCTTTCTTATGAAATATCACTGTAAAAAAAAAATCACTATTTTGCTTCTGGTGGTACCCTGGTTATTAAGTAAGCTCAATTTATTTATAGCTCTGATAGTGTGTTAGAAGATAAGTAAATGACCTATTGACTGCTCTGCATTTTAGCTGAACACATAAATCATGCCTTATGTTGGGATATTTTAAATATTTGAACTTTTTTTTTAATAAGATGTGTAGATTCTAACTTCGTGTTTTTCTAGTTGCATTTTAAACATAAGGCTATGCATTTTAGGCATTTGATCTTTTTCCTAACACAATGGAAATCAATTACTCATACATGTTTGGAGTACTCATTGTGGAGTGTTTTTTTTTTATTTTACAAGTTCCTTTAGTAATAATCAAACAATTCTGATGATCCTCAGCCTTTTTTGAACTGCAAGTATATGAAATACGAACATATGTACGTTAACATCACCAAAGGAGGTTTTCTTAAGCCTGTCTGTATATAATTTGTCAATGTAATAGAAAATCAAATTTAATCCATTTAAAATAAATTGAGCTGACATCCCCCAAACAAAGCTTATTACTCAAGAGTGGCAAAGTGCTGGCTGCAGTACCAAATTCAGTGCTGACTCATTACAAGAATGGCTCGCTGCCTGTTGACAATTTTCATCTGCAAAGAGCCCTCAGAACCTGTTCCCTTACTTGGAATCACCGCTCGTTTGGCTTAACTGTATCAAGTATGTTTTTGTCTTGGTTTCCTTCTCTCTTGCCACGGTTAAAGTTTCTTATGCCTTCATGCACAAGGGGAACAGCTTGTATGCAAAGTTAATATGTTAGTTTATTCTTTTTTTTTTTCTTTTTTTTTTTTTTTCTTCCTGCTTTCCCTTGTTTGTCCTTGAAGAACCAGAGCTGAATGGCTAATGGCCCCAGGGCCATGCCATGCTGCAGCCTTACCTTCAGATCTACAGTGCCAGAGATTCAGTTCTATTTCAGCAAGTGTCATGTAAGGGCAAATGTGAATTAAAGTTCAAAGCCATCTCCATGATTACATTATGCATATAAACCGTAAAAAGCCACTATACAAATCTGTTTTTGCCATATGTATATTAGCTAAAGGATTGTCTTGGGACTTAGCTACAGGACTGGAAACAGCTTTTCCTCACTGTATTTTTATGATGTGCTGTATTTCTGCAGAAAAGTTATGTAAGGCCAATGTTTTCAAAAACTGATATACTTGTCTGTTTTCCACTGTGGGCCAGCAGTGCTTTCTAGCTCTGAAAAATCAGGCCCAATTCAATGCAAATTACAATACCAAAAATATTGGCCACAGTTGAAATACTGTCTTTCAAGTTGCAGAGGCTCAGAGTTCAGATTCCCAACTGCTTAACATGAACGAGTAAGAGACTTCATTCATTAATTTTGTGGTAGGTTTTGGAATGCCTGTGGCATTGCCAGCTTGTGGGGATGCATTGAAGTCTTCCGAGAAGTCCCCACAAATTTCACACAGTTTTTGTACTTCAGCCACTGTGTTTTGAGTCATATGAGTTCTTGCTAATCTTAAGTGAGTTTTTTAGTAAAAACTATGTTAGAGGACAGAAGTTTGATGAAAGCTTCTATATCAGGAAGAAAACACGAAAGTAGACCAAATGTGCTATTTTTTCTAGCCAGTTGGGATTTGTGGGAGACCTTCTGTGTGACATTTCTGGTGGGCGATACTAACTTGGCCTGACATGGCTTTGCTTAATGTAACTTTAAATAACTATGATGAATAACATGGTCAATCTTAACTCCTTTTTATAGTGCAATTTCTCAAGGTATGTTATAGTTTTCTTAAATATACCTATTGTTCATAGGTACTGTTTGTTTCTAAGAGCTATTATGCAGGCTGAATAATAAACAAATAAAAACAAGTATTTAGAATTCCAGCCATGCTTCTCACCTGTCAGTGGAGTATGTTATTCTCACTTCCTGAATGAACGAGCATTACTGGTATTACTTTTTCTCTTCTACTTCTTCCTGAGCCCTTGCATATGAAATTCATACTCACTTCCTACCTCTGATGTGCTACTTCACTGGCTTTGAGGGCTCTGGAAAGGAATTTGTGGATCATCCTTTGAGAAACTGTGTCCTACACCACATAGAATGCTATAACGCAGATAAGATTTATTGGATATAAAGCTTTCATTAGCAAAGTAAACTTCTGTTCTACAAGGTGCTTTAAAACTTATCTGGGTGGCTCATTTTTTCTCCTGTTCTGGACTCTGGAAATATTACCCACTGGCAGTGTGAAGCACTTTCCTGTACCAAGCCTGCTGTGTTATACAATCTACTGTTATATATGATTTACTGAAGTTCCTTACAAAAATATTTGTCTTTATCAGTTGTACTCACGTCCATAAAATAAACATATACACTTGTCTATCCTGTTTTTTTACAGGATTAAATGGCATTAACCAGTAAGTACTCCCTGTCTCTGATAACATTTCTGAAATCTGTTGAACAAAATTTTAATTTTTACAATGCTTACATATGCATTTTAAGTGAAATCAAAGCAAAATCCAATAGAAATATTGTAAAAAAAAATCTCTCACTCTCTTTTGCTTTATTTCCTTTCTTACTCCTCACAATACAATGATTTTGTCTTCAGATAGCTGCATCTTCAGGAGCACTCCTGAAATGATTCTTGAAATATCATTCTCCGTAAATACCGCACTTGTCATCACAAGCCCCTGTCTCTGAGAAAGCTCATGCAAAAAGCAAAGACTCATTGAAATCCTAAGAGGGAAGAATTCAAAA
Source organism: Cygnus olor (assembly GCF_009769625.2). Classification (NCBI taxonomy): domain Eukaryota; kingdom Metazoa; phylum Chordata; class Aves; order Anseriformes; family Anatidae; genus Cygnus; species Cygnus olor. Next base: position 40,191,322 of record NC_049170.1, on the reverse strand, counting down.
GGAGTTGGTTACAATCATTGTCTCCATTGTGCAATCACTGCTAATGTGAATTCAAGTTAAAATTCAAATGAACACTTGCAGAAATGTTCACCCATCTCACCCATCTTATATAAATATGAGATACATGTTATTTATATACATGATGTAAATAGCATCAGTTTCTTGGCTCTTTTAAAATGGCTAGAAGAAATGGAGTAATCGCTTCAGCTGATGAGGCTTTGCAACATGTAATTTACTATGAGCCCGATCACTTTTGAATATGTTGAGATTATGCTTGATGTATTATTGAAAATGTAACTCCTTTCATATGGAATTCTCTCAACTCTCACACAATGAGAACAGTCACAACAAAGAAAGTGGGAAAAAGAGAGAGAATAAATGTCAAAATAGCCAGAATAGCCATCTAATAAACATGCCGGTAGAGGAATATTTAGATAATCTGGAATTGTCTTTTTTATTATATTTTGATTTCCTGTATTTTGAGTATTTTGCCTTTTATCTTCTGCTGTACATTTGTAGAGGTGTATGAATATTTTTATATTTCAAATTATGGTAAAACTACTGAAGGAGTTTATCTACATGGAATGTTACAATAACTATTTTTTTCTTCCCACCCAGCAACAGAATACCCACAGTGCAGATATCCTCTAAATATTCTCTACCAAGTCAATGAATTCTGAGGGACAAAGAGATGGAGGCTTGCACAGGGGAAGGTACTGCTTTTTGTTGTTGATTTTTTTTTTTTTTTTTTTTTTTTTTTTGTCCCCAGGTCATACAAGAGGGAAGATAATCTTGGGTTCCTTGAACTGATCTCCAAGGGAGCCAGTCTCATTTCTCTGACCAGAGAGAGAGAGAGAGAGAGAGAATACATTAACGGTGATGAATACTTCCCTTTATCTCATCTTATCACCTTGTGAACAAGGTCAGCACTGTTAAATAAGTCCTTTGATAACAATGTTAGGACAGTTGCAAGAGTTGGATTGGGGTTAACGCCACCAAGAAAGATGTTGTTTGTCATACATATCTCTGTGTTAGGGTTAACCATGGATATTGGCTGAGGAACTCTTTGAAGTATGTAAGGATGGACAATTGTTAGTCCACTGCAGTTGGTGGCAGGGCTGACAAAAGCATCCTTGATCTCAGGAGCAATAGGATTTCAGCCAGCAGAGCGGAAATTACTTCCACTTATTTTACACTTGTTTCCACTTGCCTGGTTTGTTCCTATTACCTCTAGCAGGTATGAAGCTCCATTTGTTCTGCTGTGCTCTAATGTAGTAAACAATTTTGAAAAGCTAACAGATTTTACACTACCGTGCTAATTTATTGTGTTCTGCTATCATGAGCAACAACGGCAAAAACCTTAAAGGAACTTTTGAAAAGAAATGAACGCAAATGAAGGTTCAGGGAAAATATTTTTAAAGAAAACTTGAGAAAGAGTGATTTCCTCTCCAACATCCCATTGACCATTAATGACCTAGCAATATGTTGCAGGAGTACAGCTCTGTAAAGGACTGCAGCTCTTCTGTTTCTCTTTTTCTTTTGAATTTGCTTGTGGAACCAAACCAAGAACATTAATGGACAACCCAAAGGAAAATTGAGTCTTTTTTTTTTTTTTTTCTGTGAAAATAAGAAAAGCCCCAAAGCATATGTTGATTTCAGACTGAGCAGTTGTTTTGCTTTAATACACAATTAAATGATCTCATTTTCAGTCTTATTTAACGGTTTTGAAATAGGTAAAATGTCAAAGCAAAACATGTTAAGAAAATAAACTAGCTTTTAAAAGCTTTTATTTTTTTTTGCCAGACCCAAAGAAGGTGACAAATTCCACCCAAAATCACATTTGCATCTTCTTGAATCTGCCTTTTCTAGCAAATGTAATGTAGTCTAATTGGACAGAGACAAAATTCCTATTTGTATTCCTATTATTTAACTATATTCTCTTTCCCTTCCTTCTCTCCGGTTTGTCCCATTCTTCTGTAATATTTCGTCTGGAAAACCACTGTGTGTATTTGTATTGCATAACATCTAGTTAAACAGAGCCATAGAAAAAAAAAAATTCTGTAATAATAAATTCCAAGTCTCCACCATGATGCTTTTTCCCTTGTGTAAAATATTTGTTATTTCATACTGTACAACATATGGGCATCCATCCCAAATTATAATTATGTTTAAGCAAAGACTTTTACTTTGGGAGAAAAAATATGACACCTAGAATCAGCGCCGTGACTCACAACCACATATTCCAGTTGTTCTTACCTACTCCTTTCCTTTTCTTCTCTGGTATAAATTTAGCATGCAAGCATGCTGTACTTCCTGTGTTTAAGGAGGACTTTGAGATGTCATTTGCAGACCGTCTTGTCTTTCATTTTGTCCACTTGCTTCATGACCCTGGTCATTTGGGTATGACTGAAGCATAACTGTCATCCCAATAGCAAGCTTTGTTTCCATGTGTGTTTTCAGAAAGTATCATATTAGTATCATTTTGTCTCATCATTCCATTGATCTGAAAATGCTGATGGCTAGAGAGACAAAGGGAGGTCACAGCTATATGTAATTTGCATACTGATGGTCCTTGGCATTTGTGAACAGTCTTTTAGCATTAAACTCTTAGATTATTATACCTGTAATTCAGTGTTTGTATTATTTCATTTTCATATTCTTTCTCCCTGTGAAATATGTTAATAAATTAAAGGTGCACATTGTTCTGCAAAATCCTCATATCTCCCTTTCTCATGGGGCCACAAAGGATGCTCATAAAATTCTAATTTTTCTTTGATCCTGGAAGCAGACCATTTAGCTTTGTGTTCATGTCATTCACAATCAGTAACAAACTAAGCCTCTCTATGAAATACTTAAAGTGATCTAAATATGTCCTATATTTATTAATATAACTGTACTCACATGGTTCTCACAGGGATAGAGGATGAATTACCTATATAAGCCACTGGATATAATCATCAAACAGGACAAAAGGCAAACCAAAACTAAACGGGCCTCTCTATGTTCATCACTGAGAATTCAATGTCCGGTAAATGTTTGGATGCCCATTTTTAAAAAAATCATATTTTCAGGCCCAAATAAATGCATGGTTTCACATTGATGTTGGCAATCAATACAAAATCCATCAAAATGTGAATTTCTATCAGCACTGAGAAGTTCTTTCTTTAGGCTGAGTCCATCTTGAGAAATTCATAAGAACAGACAAGTTTGCTCAGAAGGTCTTTGTTATTTTTTTTTCCTTGTCTTTAATTATTACAATAAATATTCCCATGGGATGGAGTAGTGAGCACTAGGAGTGATTAGTAAAAAGCTAAGTGGCTGGACTACATATGACTTTTCCTCCATATGCTATATTATTCTGCTAACCCTGCAGATGTAATAGAGAGGATTTTTGAGGATGAACATGGGTAGGGGGAATAGGCTGTTCAAAGAGGATTTGGCACCACTTTAGTTCTTAGATGAAGTTCAAATGTTCAGGCCAGCATCAAACAACTAAAACCATGATAGTTGTGTACAGATTTTTCAAAGAAGTCAGCATCTCATATGTAGAGCCTGTGCTGATAATCTTATTTGTTCTGATGGCAAAGCTGAAGTTAAGCTCTTCTGAAAATTGGACTACAGTAGCCAATCATATTGACAGAGACCCAGTTGATGCATACTAAGTTGTGATTTGGAATGGTCAGAAAAATTGAAATTGTATGTATGTTTCATAGACTTTGAAATGTTTACCTTAACACACAACTGAACTGAACTAACAGATGATTGCATGCCTCTCCTGTGTAGCCTTCTGGAAATCAGCCCCACAACATTCAGTCAGTGCATTCTTTTCTTCAAATGAGAGAGACATACTGAACAGCATTTCACTGTCAGATATAATTTTATTCTTTTGAAAATCATATGCATAATTTAACATATAAATAGTGAATATTTTAAATGATGAGTGAAATCCAACCCTACTAATGTCTTGGGAATCTTGCCATTAATCTCAATAGAACCTGTTTTGACACTGTAATTTTATAGGCACTGGCAAAATAATATAAAACAATGGAATAAAATTTGGCTACTGCATCCAAACATATGCTGAAGGTCACTCCCCTGCTTTTCCAAGTAAATGACAATTTCTGAAAATAGTTAAGGATGTTGCTATTTTAAAAGATACTCCTGTGGTTTCTCCAAACATACTTTCATCTTTCATACAAACATATCTTTGTGAAGGAGACAATTATGTACTTTGACCATGGTTACTTTTTTAATTGTTATTTAAACCAAAATGTTACAGTATTCTGTCATGTACACGTGTATGTATAAACTTAGCTGCAGTAATCTCAAAATCTTGAGATAAAATTGTCTCTTTGAAATCGTTAAAGAACGTGTAGTTTCAATAATGTCTCTCAATTCTAGATATCCAACTAGATTTTAAACGTGAGTGCTAGCCATTATTCAGACTTATTTCACATTTATAAGGTGATTAGTACGTTTTCTAATGTCTGTGTGTACAAAACCAAAGTTTCACCATTTTTCATCAACTTTAAAGAACAGCTTTGAAATTAAAATATATATGTGCAGATATAAACACAGATGCACGTGCACAAATTCCAGGATGTTCTTTAAAAGAGCTGCTGCTCATGTTACTCTTTCTATCTATGTTATTTTTCTTTGCAGCTGAATAGGATATTCACTGGTTTGTTTGAGACTAGAACATGACTTTGGTGGGAAACATAACTGTATATAGGTAATGTTATTGTCCCAGATGAAATTAAGGATAGAAATGAATATAACCACTATTTCTTTTATCCCCTACCCCTTATTTTTTCCTCCATGATCCTTCTGGACAAACCACAAACTCTAAGGTATACTTCTTGATCACATCTAGATATGCATATGCTCACTTTCTATAAGTAGATTGAAGGGGATATAAGAACGTAGAAAAGTCCAACCTTTTTCTGTTAACCAGAAATACAGCCAATACTCTCTAGCTTTATTCCAAGCTTTTATTATTATTGTTGCTGTTACTGTTATATTACCGTTATTTCATAGTGTACAATAAGTTTCTACTTACAGGTTCACTTAAAGTCCCACATATGAGTGGTGAATAGTATAGATAGTATTTGTGTCCACTGTGACATGTTTTCATGCAGGAATGTCACCGGTTTGATATTCATTCCTAGGAACAATGTTAAAATAGCAAAGATTTTAAACACTGAAAAGTGTTTGTTCAGGTGAAAGGATAAACACTAGTGTGCTCCAATCTTCAGCTTGTTCATCAGCTGGAATATAACAGCAACTGGTGTTGCTAAATGGACATATATCATTTGAAGTATCCTATGAAATGCAGGCTGAAGTGTAAGTGGTTCATTGCCCTTAAAACAAGCATGGTAAAGTTTCCAAGCTACAGATTTTTTCTCCTGCTAACTGACACCGAGCAGAGAGGCAGGAGGGATTTGATTCTTGTCGTCTTTGTTGTGACTCTCTCAGTAGTTTCTTCTTCTCCTTGCAAATTTTGGCGCATAGCTAGTCCGCAATTAAGAATTTCAACATGTAGAATGGATATTCTTTGTGTCTCCTTATGGAGACTGCATACAGGAAAATCTAGAAGGTGTGCTGGAAAGACAAATTCTTAGTTAATGAAACTCTTCATCCCTTTCCACTGCATTCACAGATTATCCCTCCTAATTTTCTCCTTTTATTGTGGAAAGTAACCAGAAATGATGATATCACATGATTTGCCTGAACCTAAACCAGTTTTCGTAGGCTAATTAGTATGGATTATAAGCCTGTTTACATCTTCACGGGCAATTAAACAATATTAGAGAGTCATCATTTCAAAAGGAATCAGATTGAGCTTGAATTGTGGCTCTTAGATTTTTCTTTACGGCTACAGCAATAATAAAAAAGATTTCACATATAAACATGCCACTAATATTTTGAGATCTGTGATGTTTCTTCACAATATTTTCTCAATAACAACAACAACAAAAAAAGTTATCAACAGATAAATATATTTTGATTGCATTTGTCCTATTTATCATATTCCATGTGTGTTCTTCATGAAAACAGCAACTGCCAGGGGCAGTTTGAAACAAAAATCATAGACTGAGTTGCATTTACATTTTCAGCAATCACCAAAAGAAATATTAAGTAAACCTACTCATAATATGATGACAATAGTTGATTCCCACTTACAGAAGTATATTTTTCAATTGTCTATTTTATAAAGGAACCCTTCTGGAACTGAAAATTTTGTAATCTTTCTTTTCCTTACACTAAAATCATATTTGTCAGGCCATTTTTTCTTCCCCATCTTTGTTTTAAATAATCAGTCCCGAAACTCAAACTGTAAAGCTTAATTCTATTGTTTCCCACTAATATATAAATTCTGATTGTACATACCTCATAGTAATGCAGAAAGCACTTAGCATAGAACAAAGGGAATTCTTAGTACAAGTTTTACCAAAAGGAAAGAAGATAGATTAAAATAGAACTTTCAACATTTTTGTGTAAAAGATTTTAAAATGGAGTTCTCCTTCAAACTTCTGAAAATGACATTAAAGCTTTAGAGCATTTTATTAAGGCAAGTAAAGAAGAGGCATGAGAGGTTTTTTAGGTCTAGTAAGCATATTTTAAGCATCCCTTGACCCTTATAGATGCTGATAGAAAGAAGAATAAACTCAAAGCACCATTGATAATGTAAAAAGCATACATATTTTAAAACTTTTTGGAAGAACTAGCAGTTGTACTATGAAGAATGATGTCTGGATCAAACTTCTCGCTTCTAAACATAACCCAGTTAAATGCAGCTGGCTTTAACAAATTCTGATAAATGTTTTAATCTCAGTAATAAAATGAATGCAATGATGTGCAAAATGAGTATATGAGTATCAATAAGACTTTTACATACTATTTTTTTTTCATTATTATTATTCCTGAAGTGTGTCAGACACAACAGGTAAGAGCCTGTTGGGGGAGTATATAAGTTAGGCGTAATCGGGCCAGAGACAAAATCAGGTGCTAGAGTAGACTGCGAGGAGGAAGAAGGTGGGATAAATGTTGACTTGAAAACAACAAAGCATCTTTATTTATGTTTGCTTTTGGAAATGGTAGCTTGATCTGGACTAGGTGCTGAGAGGCAATGATGTTAACAGGCCTGTGGAAGGACTTGAGTGGGGAAAATTGCTGTTGGACTGAAGTAGTTATGTGAAATACAGTCCTAGAGACCTTGCTGATGTGCCTTGGCTATTCTGGGAGAAATGGCAAGATTTAGGTCTGATATGGATGGATGAGTCCAGAGATTATTCATAGATCCTGTTTAAAATAGAATCGAAATGTGCACTCTATTTTTTTCTGTAACATATCAGAAAGTGTGAAGGCAATATGCATTTTCAGAGCAACTAGAGCCAAAATCCTACTTGATTTCCCTCTTGGTTATGCAGATTATGTTGAATATTTAAGCATTTTTGTATTTAATGTTATTTCACTTGGTTCATTGTGGTTAAGTACACAACTTTTTAAAAAAAAGTAGTATAATAATTGTAGTTTTTTTAAAAAAAACTTTTTAATGCTTTTGTTTTACTTATAAAGAACTGGTTCTTCATGCAGGTAATCCTTTTCACATGGATTCAGATTTTTATTTTATTTTTTAATGGTTTATTCAACATGTTTTAGAGTAGAGTAAAATAAAGTTATTAAGGTTGGAAAAGACCTCCAGGATCATCCAGTCCAAACATCCCCCTACTACCAATGTCATGCACTGAACCATGTCCAACCTTTTCTTAAACACCCTAGGGGACGGTGACACCACCACCTCCCTGGGCAACCTGTTCCAATGCCTGACTACTCTTTCTGAGAAGAAACGTCTCCTAATTTCTAATCTAAACCTCCCCTGGCACAACTTCAGGCCATTCCCTCTAGTTCTATTGCTAATTATCTGTGAGAAGAGGCCAACCCCCAGCTCCCCACACCTTCATTTCAGGTAGTTGTAGAGAGCCATGAGGTCTCCCCTGAGCCTCCTCTTCTCCCTCAGCTGCTCCTCATAGGACTTACTTCTGTTCCAGACCCTTCACCAGCTTCGTAGCCCTTCTCTAGACACGCTCCAGGGCCTCAATGTCTTTCTCGTACTGAGGGGGCCAAAACTGAACACAGTACTCAAGGTGCGGCCTCACTAGAGCAGAGTACAGGGGGCAATCACCTCCCTGGTCCTGCTGGCAACACTTCCTGATACAATCCAGGATGCTTGTGTATTTTACATATTTTACAATACACAGGCCTGTGTATTTTGACATATACATGATTAATTCTTTGTAATGTCTTGTAAGAAAATGCACATTCTAAGTTACCTGAAGCCTCTCACCTTACACATAAAACAGGAAGAAGTGATTAAATTAGAGGACAGTTACATGGAATCTGAATACAATACACAAACTTCAAACCCCTTCCGAAGGCTCAAGCTACAGATAAATAGACCTTTTGTTAAATTTTAAGTGTTTTTAGACAATTTTTCTATTAATCTTCACAATATATATTCAGTTAAATACATATATGTGTGTTTGTTTAATATGTGGAATAGTCTGTAAAGTATGCAAATGAGACACACATTCATTTACTGTGATTTTCACTTAAACATTCCTCTCCTAAGATAACTACTAAAATAGGTCACAGTATAAAAATAGTATAGTAGGCATCCTAAGGACTAGATTCTGTTTGCAAACTGGGTGGTATAAATCTCACATAACTCCATTGATTTCAGTGTTTTAACTTAGATTAAACTGTGCTATTACTGATGAACATGCACATACTGCAGATGAGATATTAATTCCTCTGAAGTCCTAACACTGAGGAGTAGGCTTTAACTGGAGAAAAAAAAAAGTAGAAGAATATGTCTACCTTCTTGTATTCCATCTGCAAATTCCAGCCTGAATCCTTTACTGTAGGAGTGACTGACTGTTGAGGCCAGTGGATGCCAAGTCTCATAAGAAGGTAGGCAAGAGACATACTTTAGACTTCCTCTGCCAGGTAACGAAAAGTATGGCCCTCTTAGAGCCAGAGCCCTCCACTATCCCATGACTGATATACAGCCTCCATATCCTGTTTCAGCACGTGTACTCTCAGTTATATGAGGGCATGGGCACTTACAACATCTTGGGGAGGCCCACGTTTCTGCTACTGTATGACATGTAAGTCTGCACATGTAGCAGGGAGGGGGGTTGATGAGCCCTTGGGAAAGTTAGTGCATGCTAGAACAGTTTAAATTACTTACACCTTGCTTTTTGATTATGCCTCAGGAGTTGCTTGAATGTGGCAAGGACAAGGCCATGTAATATATGAAATAATTGTGCAACATGGATCAAATTTATGAGCCACTGTAGAAGGTAAAACTGCTCCAGTCTAAAGAGAGACGTGCTGCAGGTACTCTGTGACCAGACTAGGCGGCTGTGTTCTTGGGCATAACCCTTCAGAAACTCTTATTTGTTAATGAAAATCTACTTCTTACTTAGTTGGTCAGTATTACAATGGAAAACAAAAAACAAAGTAAAAACAATACATGGCTTTTGCTGTCTTTTGATGTGCAGCTAATACCTTCTTCCAGGTTCAGTGCAAGTTTGATTACTTCTTAAACCATTTATTAATACAAGGAGCAAAAACTAAGCCAAAGGTTTTGGGTCTAGTGGTATTTGACAGCTGGAGCAGTGCCAAAGCTAGCAACTGCCAAGCAGAGGTAGTTCGGAGTAGAAGTTTAAAACAAAAAAAATATTTTTGTCAAAAGAATCTTTCATAAATCATTTAGTTTGGGGCAGCTGAAGCAAAATATTTTTCTCCCATCAGCTTTGCCAAAATATTATCTGTTATTTAGAAACGTTTTTTCCTTAGAAAATCCAGATATTCAGGACTTCTTACATTTAGTTTGCCTTCGAATTAGGAAAAGAAGCCCTCTGTCTAATTGATCTAATTTCTTCAAAAATCTGCCTGGCTACAGAACCTTATGAGACACGTTGGAGACAGCATTTGTTTTGCTTCCAGCAAAGATGCATACTGTCTGCTGCAGAGCGCAGTTATCCACTTTGTCAAGGTATTCATGATGATACAGTTTTCAATCTTAGTTCTATGCAACATCACAGAATTTGATGCAGCTGTATTAATACATTGCAGTTAAGAATCAAATCCATCACACATCTCTCTCACTGTAAGATAAATATTGCTGAGGAATCGCTGTCGGTAGTAGCATTAATGCAAGTGGGTGACTGAATGAATGACCAAACCTTCCTGCTGCTAATTCCAGAGTTCATGAGGAAGTGGTTAAAGGTGGTCATGAGGATTCATGTCAGACTTCTGGATATGTCTAAGCAGAAAAGCAAAATAATCATTACACAAGAAATGCTCAGATGGATGAGAGATTTTTATGATGGGGAGGAATACAGAAGAATGTGATTTTTCAGATAAGCTTCCCTTTTTTTTTCTTTTCTTTTTTTTTTTTTTCTTATAAAAAGAACCTCCCTGGTGTCTGCCTTCATTTATTCCTTTATTCTCTTAGTGCATGTTTTTAATGGTCTCTTTGTTGCTGCAACGCTAGTTGATTGAAATTCTTCATTTGTAGGCCTCCTTGAACATGTTTATTCAGGGGATGGGACTTGCACAAAACAATACACTTGTATGAGGCAATCCCATCACATCAGCTTTCATTATCATTTTTGGATCGTTTAACTGGGATACATGTCAGTGATTGTTGTAGTTCCTCTGCTCCGACAAAAGGGCTTGATTGTTGTGTGCTGATCTTTGATACTGCATTGGCCTTAGCTTTACCATGATGTCTGAATTAGATGAGCATTTGAAGTGCCGCAATGGCAACTTTTCTCTACTAATACAATGGGGCATTCTGAGTGCAGGAGCTGAGATCTTTTTTCACATGAGTATGAGATAAAACTGTTCATATCTTTTCCCCAAATTTATTTAAAAAAAAAAAAAGAAAAAAGAAAAACCATTTTGATTTTCCACTTCAAGTTTCTATCTTAATGCATGTGACACAGCTTACTGTACTAGTCTCCAAAAGAGATTGCAGTGTCCAATTTAGAGTTAACTATTTTCAACAGCTGGATGATGTGTGATGTGTCTAGCTATTCCTCTCTGTGACACATTGTGTGTCTTTAAATCTATACTGAGTAATTTTTCTTATGCGGAAATTAATTAACATCTTGGAAACAGATTGCCTGCATTGTCTTGATATTTTCTGAAGTAACCAGATGCTGTAATTACTGTGTATACTGTTCTTTTTGCCTGTAGGTTGTCACATAACACACCTACCCCCCACACCCATCACTTTAATTAACAGCGTAAAGTTCATTTAAATAGTAAAAGATGAGACAAATTTGTTTAAGAGTCTTTGAATGTAATAGGAAGAAGGATCTGTCCTGAGGGTAAAAACAACAAAAAAACTTAATTCAAATAATTAGTGCTAGAATACCTATTCCTTTCCTTTTCAGTGTTACCACTTTATTTGAAGTTCTCCCATCTTTCCTTTTGTTTAATTTTTATTATGTTCATACTATTACTCTGTGTTGGCTTACTGCAAAATTGGTCAGATCTTCAATAATTGAATTCCCAATGAATCCTGTATTTATTGGTCCTTGTTCTCTATACCACTGTCTACTTTGATTAGATTGTTACTGATGACTCATTTCTTCTGATTTTTCCCAAGAAGCTGAACAAAGTGGATTGCTGTTAAGAAAGAAATAAGATAGCTTATTGTTAATTACTTTTTAGGTGACAAGAGGTAATAAATGTTCTTTCAGATCAACTTAAAAAAGATCACTATAGAGAAATGAAGGGGAAAAGGGTCAAAGCATCAAAACATGAAGCCATTTACAAGGAATCAGTTAAATCAGTAGGCTCTCCTCCTAGCTATTGCTGGTGATTTTTTCAGAGGTAGATTTACTTGTGAATAGTGTCAGTCTGGCAATATTTTGATTGGTACTGTAATCTGTGTCCTCTGTAGTGCAACACCTGTTGGACAAGAGGGACTTGTTAAATCAGACTTTTATCAAAGGCTTTCTGAAATCCATACTCATTGTGTCATAGAATCATCTGTGTTGGAAAAGGCCTTCAAGATCATCATGTTTTAATCATCAGTCTTGGTTATAGCATGTTCCAAACAGCTAAGGGCAGATTTTCTCATGGGAGTAATTAAAGAAAGATAAGTAAAAGAGAATTCAGTGGAATGTGTCATCAGTTAAAATGTAGACACATGCACATCAAGCATATCAGTGCTTGATTTGAAGATGGTAGACATTTCAAATCCAAAAATAAGATTGCAGTCTTACTTCATGTAAATTCAATGTTTAATTTGTGATGTTTGGTTACACTTTTTTTTTTTCTCATTATAGTCTGTGAGTCTTCAAAATATCTTTTTTTTTCTTATTATAGTCTGTGACTCTTCAAAATACCTTTTTCCTGTACCCATTTAAGTTCTATTCAATCATATGATAATGGGTATAGTAAGCTTCTGTCCGAACTTTCAGCTCAGTATGTGGTACATTATACAGCCATGACAGAAGTTATAAAGTGACAAAAAACTATTATCTCTGCAAAATGTCTTTTTTTTTTTTTTTTTCCCTACTCTTTTACTACTTGTGGTAGATCAAGTGATAAATAACGACAATATCAGTGACCTTTGAAGTCTACGTGAAATGTCCATTAGTGTCAAGGGAACATCATGAAATGGATGTTTACAATAGAAAATCCTTTTTTACATCTTCCCTCCAAAATTGTAAAGAAGTGTAACATTAATGTAACATAGAAAATAGAAAAAAGAGAGAAATTAGCAAGCAGAGTCAGCCTTGGGAGTCATTAGCCGTCCAAGTGGGATTAACAAGGCTGTGCCAGCCAAAGAAAAGATGATCTTATGTCTTGTTTTGTGTATTTCATTGTTTGTTTTCCTGTGTTTCAGAAACCTGTTCAATGCAGGAGCTAAAAACATATTTGTTCCCCTCGTATATTCTCCTTTTACAGATTGTTTTTTCAGGTGAGTAGCGTCAATCCCCATGAAGTACTGGCATCATTAAAGGAATGAAGAGCTATGGGAAGGCAGTTCCAGGAGCATCCTCTAACTTGATCAGTTAACTAAAGATGGTTAAAGGAAGGTGTCACTTTTTCTTTTGATTGTTGATGAACTTTGTTCACACCGTAAGTTCCTAAACTGGGGTTGCCAAATCATACTAGTGACATTAGTGGTCTGTGAGTTAAACAGCTATACCACCTGATGCTTAGAGTGTCAGTTGCTATGTTAGATAAGATGGTAATGTGAGGTTTGATGAGATATATTAATAGCTGGCAGTGGGCATAACAACCTTCATATTGCTATATATAGGGAAAAAAAACTGGGCAGGGCAACGATGCATCAGGAAATTATAGTCAAGCACGGAGCAGCCCAAGGAAGCAGTTGGAATGAAGAATCAACTGGGAAATGTGAGAGAGCATCAGAAACCAGGGCTCAAAGCTGGGGAGGCAGAAACAATCCAGAATAGGTGCAGGTGTTTTTGTCAAAGGAAGAAATCCAGTAAAGACAGGAATGATGAGAGAAGCCAGAGGCAAAGATCATCAATGGTTTGAGTGGGCTGTGTTGCCAAGATGCTTGTTGTCAGGTCTCAGTACAGTTGTACAAAGTGGGAATTAGAAAGAAAAAGACTTTCATTCCAGTTTCAGTCTCATCTGTTGCTTACTCATGCTGAGTCATCACCCAGCTTATTTTACCTCCTGAACTAACATAGACTTAACAGTAATTAAAAGGCTGGATGGGTTTAATTTTACAGTATCTTGTGATACCAGTAAGCAGAAACACAACTCTCTCCAAAAAGCATTTTTATGAGGTTCAGTTTCATTAAAATTTTTCTTTTTTCCACAAAAGAGGCAGCTGCTTTGGCTGCAGGACATGCCACCTGGAAAGCAGCCAGCTGGAGACCCTGAGTTTCCCCAAATCCAAGGCACTCTGACCTGCTGCTAAGGAACTGGACAGGGACAACGAGGGCAAAGAGAAGGTGTTTGAAATTTGCCTCGGCTCTGAGTGGGCTCCATAGGAATCCTTCTGTCTTTGTAAAGGAATTTTATTGGCAAAATGTTTTGTTGGCAAAATTTTGTTGAAATTGGCAACCTCCAAACAATAAACAGCACCCTACCCCCTCAAACCACACATCAAATTTAAAAGCAATTCTACATCCATGCATTTTCTATGGGGTTGAAGCTGGTATCAGTGAAAATGCTGCCACACTTCAATTAATTAGTGCCACTGCTGGCAGTCGGTACTGACTGAAGTGAAAACCCAAACTATTGTAATGCATTGCTGGAGTGTGTTCTGAGGATGATGAGATTATTTATCTTCTGCTAAACTCTGACAATTTAGTTGAGTGCAGTTTGATCAATTTGGATGGTGCCTCACTCACCATCAAAAAACAGCACTTTTTATAAAACACAGTGCTCTGGGTAATGACTGCCTGGTGTCTTATTCACAGTAGTGTATGTAATTCAGAGGTTGAAATGACTGTTTTGGACAAACAGAATAAAAATGCTCTTATCTAATATTTGTAATATGAAGGGCAGATGAATGTCACTCTTGGAGCACAGCTTATTTCTCTGTTGGTAAAGCAGACTAATATGGAAAATCTTGTATTGCATTGCTTTTTCCCATATTGTTCTCTTGGGTTGCAGTCTTCTCTTTTACGGTCAGTGAGATCTTTGTGTTCAGTACTAACTTCAGTTAAGTGATTATATATATATGCATAACTGTGTGTGAGCACGTAAGTATATATGCATTCATAAAGGGTGACATGTCTTGGTAGAAATGATGGCTGAATTACAAAGAAATTTTTTATAAAGTAATTAATCTTTCTGATGGTTTAGAAATTGAAAACTAAAAAGGGATTAAGGAAAGTAGATAGAACATTTCTGTACTTCTTAGAATTATAATTCTAAGAAGGTAGTAGCTAGAAATACTAATTTGCTGGATTTTATACATTTTAAGTAGAGGTAAAAGATATATATTTTTTTTAATTTCCTGAATGTGTGAAGAAAACTGCTGTGATGTACACGCAATCACAAGAATTTATTGATCCAAATGGCACCAGGGGAAGAGAGGTTACCCAATGTGCTTTTTCCCCAAACAATTCCGCTCTGTTCTCCAAGTGTGCCACAGCTAATAGTCACATTCACATAGATTCCCATTATGTTTTCAACAGGTTTTAGAAAAAGCCTACTAACTGTTGGAACAGGAATGTGCACTTCAAGATTCCTGACCTGCATCAGTTTGGTATTACCTCAGTAACAACTGATGGTGAATTTCCCTCTGCATTTCCAGTGAATGTAATATATATTCCTCTTCTTCTTGGTCTGAAGCTGTCACTCTTGCTAGACAGTTGTAAACAACTGCTTTGGTACTTGAATGGTGGGTAAAAGGTTTGCTGTATAAACAATGTTTCATTCCAGTGATGTTGAAGAACCTCAGTGTTTGTTCACTGGTCTGAAATCTCTAAAATGACAAGAAATAACATGTGCTGTATTGAAATAATGCAGACCTCCAGGTGATAAACTGTACCCTGCCACTGACTCAGTGGTCTTCAGTGGGCTTTAGGACTGGAATGCAGGTTGCCAGGTGTCATGTAGTCTAAAACAGTGACCTTTTAGCCTGTGGACCTCCACCACCCATCTCTACTCTGTGCTGTGCATGTTCTGTGTTTTAAAATGGACAGTGGAAAAGTTAATGTACCTGTCGTCTTACCCCCAGTGAGATTTGTGTTTAGTCTTTCAACATTCTCTTCAGTAATGCAGCTCACATTTAATGGTTTTGATTCCCTCATCTTGTAGATTTAGTTTTATTTTTTTTTTTCTGTAGATTTTCCCTGGAGCCAAAACAGAAGGAACGGGAAATCTTTGCTGTAAAAGTCTTATATTTATGAGGCTTATGATGACAGGGAGGGGGACGATCCTTTAAAAAAAATATATAGCTCCAGTTGTTTTTAAACCTTTGTTCACATTTTAAAATGATATGTGGAACACATTTTTGCATCTATAAAGCAAATAAAAAAAAATCTTCTGATCTTGTTATTAATAAAGCAAGTGGCTCATCTTTCAAAATCCCATTTTAGCAAGGCAGTGATTTTCAATGAAACCTGACATGTTCATTTTTGCCAGACTTAGCAGCCCCCAAGGCCTGTTGAAAGTCATCTGAAAAAAGCCTTCTTAATAGATCAGTTTTCTTTGCTGAAGCTGTAGCATCTCCTGTATTTATAAAGATTTGGTTCTTTTATGTCTGTATTAGTCGAGCAGCAAGCTAACTCCAGTGACATATATTAACAAAGTAGGCTAGTTATACAACATTGAAGAACCATACATCCTGGAAAACATTTGGTGAGCACCTTTATATAGTGACAACTAAATTTTAATTTTCCAATTTATTGTAGAGAATTAATCCTCAGGAATCTATTGACATAATTGATGTCAGCTGGGGAATTGGAGCCAGCCTTGCAAATATGTTAATTATCAGTGCAAACGATAGAACGCACTGGGACAAATCCAGTTCTAACTTGAATCCATTGACTTCTCTGAGCTCATGGAGGATTTTGCATGTTAATCACATGAATTTTGTTCAAAAATGCTTCCCAGTATCTTGTTTCACATTTTATTAAAAAAGACAGTCTGCTAGCTGCTCATAAAGATACTCTGCATAACAGAATGGATGAGCAGTCATACTTTTTGAACAAGTGAGGCTATTTACTTGTAACTATGTGAGCAGAATAACAATGACTTAAGAAATTCTGATGAGAGACATTGCTTTTGAGATCTTGTTTCCAGCACAGACTGAGAAAAGGAAAGGCTTTGGTTGAGCCCAGCTAGGGTTTTTATACTCAGAAATACAGATGGATCTCTCCTTGCTCTTACTTCTGCTAATCTCATTTTAGCAAGTTTAACTTTTTAAGAACTATATACTAACTCACAGTATACCCATCTCACCCCTGACTTCTCTGAAACTCAGTGACATCAGGCTTTACCCAGCAAACAAACTGGAACTTGCATCTTTTCTGTACGTGCTGCTCAAACAGAAGCTATGTGGGTTGAACAAAGCACTGGTGTCAGCTGGTGGGCCTTGAACTCTTCCCCTGCATCATTTCAGGTTTGGGGGTTAGAAGCATGGTTTGTAGGGCAAAGAAAGGCAGGATGCACGTCCTTAGCTCTGTACAGCATGACAGCTCCAGCTCTCGTGTTAGATGTGGTGCATGGAGTTCTCCTCAAAACCTTGCTACTGCCAAAGAGAGCCTTTTTACATATCACAGGTAGTGAGTGGGAGACGGAAATTTGCTGAAGCTCTGCCAGTCAACCTGTTACTTGTAGGAAATGCTTACTAAGCCACAGGATGAATATTGATTGATCTTGTCAATAGCTTCCTCACTAAGAATCGGTCTCAATAAAAGCTAGTCAGGTGTTTGAAATTTCATATATTTTCCACAGAGAGAAAATAATGTTCCTTTTTCAGCTGTAAAATCAATGTCTGAGCTTTGCATAGCAGGAGAATACTGAGATAAACTCCTAAGGGATCAAGTAAAGGACTTTCCACTTACATGACTCATGCTACTTCATCAAGAATAGATCTAGAAAATTGCAAAGGCGTCTATTATCTGAATTTAAACATCCCTAAATGAATCAAACAACACTGAAGTAACTGTTATCTTCAGGTATATGAGATAAGGAGAGAATGTAACATGAGGAACTAGAAAAAGTCTGGAAAACTATATTCTGAAGGAGAAATGAGACTTTGTGTATCTTACCTCCTGCTTGAACTCACAAGTCACTTGTGTATCCAATATAGAAAAAAAATCTTCAAAGTGGCACTGTTTCTGCATCTGGCTTCTGAAACTCCTCATTTCATATCTAAAACTGGGCAGACAGTGCAGTGTACTTTGAAAATTTTCTTGCGTATTTATTAGAAGAATCATAATCAGTTCAGTAACTCCCTCTTAAAAAACTTAATGTGACTATTATTCTTTCTTGGCTTTAACAGGAAATTAAAAGTTAATTTGAGATAAATTCTTTTTAGTATGTTTGCATTGTGTGACAGGGTCCATCTAAGGCACAACTCATGTTATGGGGAGTTTTGCCACAAACAGATGATAAATGATAAAGCTAATGTGCTAAGGTTGAGGATGGAACTACTTTGTTGTAAGATGACAGTATAATGCAAAGTAATTTGCTCTTGCATAAACAAGCATTCTCTAAGCAGGGTAAAGATATGGGAAGTAATATGGAAGAGAGCCAAAATGTGCACATACATAATGATTATCACTGGAAAAACTTCCCTGTTGAGGGGGACAGTGCTGGAACAGGCTGCCCAGAGAGGCTGTATAGTCTCCTTCTCTGGAGACATTAAAAACCTGCATGGACGAGATCCTGTGTAACATGCTCTAGGTGGCCCTGGTTGAGCAGGGGCATTGGACTGGATGATCTCCAGAGGTCCCTTCCTAACCTCAACAACTCTGTAACTGTGAGTCTGTGAAAGTAAGACAAAGACATCTGGATATGGTCGTGGGCAAACTGCTTTAGGTGGCCCTGCTTGAGCAAGGGGGTTGGACCAGATGACTTCCAGGACTCCCTTCCAACCTCAACCATTTTGTGGTTCTGTGATTTCGAGTTATGAAATCACAGACTTCATGATGTTGGGTTGACAGATATGTGGGATAAATATGCTTTGTATTTCCATCCAAAGTCCTGAGCAGATGCTGATTTGCATTTGCTTAAATGCAGTACAATCAGCTGGACCTGACACAACAGCTTTTGTGTGTGTCTTTTGAGAAAAGAATTAACATCCACAACCTGACTACCAAACTGTCACCATGCTTGTCCTAGAGTACAGGAAAATGAATGGTTTCTTCCACTTCTATAGAGTCTGCCTCTTTTGTAACCGGTGCCTGTCTGTGTATTTGTTAACAAGGCTGGGTGGGTAGCCTCATACTTGACCTTTCCAAGTCACAGGGCTTGATCAGCAACACCTATCTGTGATAGAGGGGTTAGTATGTCAGGCATCTGCTATGAAATAAATTCAGGTTATAGATGTCTGAATTCAGTCCCTAAATATAGATATCTGCTGTCAATTGACATCCTTGCAGTATCCCCTGTCTTCCAGCTGCTTGTCTGAGGAGCGTGGGCTATCATTAGTTTTCACTTATCTTTGCCATTACTGTTCAGATGTCTATGATATCAGAAGATGTCTCAAGTGGTGTTAGATGCTTATGTGTAGGCAACTCAATTGATGCAAAAATCTCTTGTTCGGATATACAGCCACACTGGTCATCTAGTAAGTTTAACATCACTGGAAGCTTATAGGCTTTTAGCTTTTCTGCTACCCTTCATTTTCTCAGGGCATGTATATTTTTCTGGTACGAAATTGTTGCATTTTGAGTAGCTTTCTGATCAGTCCTGGAGAACATTTTCTTTTTCTGCTCTTCATGCAAATTAGTGTAGAGCATAATAAAGACACAGGACTCTTGGAGGTAGATGTGGATTTACTGGAAGGTGAAGAGGCTATGGCCTTTCATCTCCTGAGGTGGCATTTGATACAGCACACCTTGCCCTTTATATGGGGTTTCTCTGCAGCCCCCACACCAAACTTCAGTTTAATCAACATCTTTACTTACATTTAGCTACCTTAGACCTTCTGGTCCCCAGAGTGCTGTCAGACACCTACGGCTTGCTATTTATTTATTTTGTTTTACACTAATTGCGCAAGCAAATGCAGTTCTCATGTTGGGTCCTTAGCTGATTACAAGTCCTGTTTACTCACAGAAAGGTAATTTACTGCCTGCAGGGCACGACTCAGATAATACCCAGGCTTCCTGGGTAGCTAAATGGATCATTCCATTCCAGTGCTCATTCACTTACTGGCCTCTCTCAGACTGCTTGCAAAAGCACTTATCCTGCAAATGCTTACTCATGTAAGTAATAATACTCTAATTAGAAAGTAAGTGGAGTTTGGAGACATTAGTATTTTTTTAAGTGAGTAAGCACTTGCAGGGCAAAACCCAAGGGCACCAGAAAGATCATAATTTTCTGTATAGTACATTTTCTACTTTTATCTTGAAGTCTGGATCTTTACATAACTTTCTGTTAAACTGTTTGAGATCTTCCCTTCCTAGACCAGTCAGGAAGCCCAATGGGCAGACATTCTTATGCTTCAAAGCATTTTCTAATGACTCCCTTTTAAAATGAAATGAAACATTAGCCTGAATTATAGCTGTGATCTGCTTCTTAGTTCCTTTTTAAGCACTAAATTATATCCTTCTAGTGACTGTGTCCTTTCTTCTGTCCCTCTGAATCTTAGTTCAAGATTATCAAATAACTGCTTTAACAGAAGTTGGGATTCAGGTTCATTACTGTCGTTTTAAAATTAGTTTGTTTACAAATTTCTTCCCAATACCTAACAACTCACATGAAAGCATATTTTTTCATCCAAAAGGATGAAGTAGGGAATGGAGATGTGCCTATGCAGGGGCAGCTTTGCCACAAAAACTGAAAAATAGCCATCAAAGCAAAACATTCAGTAACTCTGTGCATGGATGGCTGTGAGCTACTCAGGCAGGCATTAACTGGTATGCGTATGCTTGACTTGCTGCTGCTTCTGTTACCACTCTTTTTAATAGTACTCTGACTGCCTTTAAAAACACATCCCTTGTAAGAATGCTTTCATATCTCTAACTGTTCTTGTGATTTTAGTCTTCAGCTATTTTCTTTCTTCAACAGTTTTAAAAGACTGTTTAACTCAAACTCCAGAAACACTAAAGGGAAGGATGATGTTTTGCCAAGCCATATGTTCTTAAATGGTATATTTTATGCAGCTGATAATGAATACTTTAATGCACAGTAGCTAAATAATAATAATAATAATAAAAATAGCAGGCACACTTCCAGTGATTTCAGCACTTAGATTAGAGGTGAATTCAATTGTCTGTTTGCACTCAGGATTGGGCATAGTGTTCAAATTTTGTAGGTGACATTGACATTAGGCCATTGAGTGACACTGGGCTAGGATCTGGATTAAAATTGATTTTGTCTAGTCTACTTATATTCAGAATGACTTCACTCTATCTCCAGCTTTATTGCTTTCCAGAAGTATTAAAACACTGATACACTGATACAACACTGATGTTTACTAAGGTGTGAATATCTTACCTGATATTTGATGATTTTCCTGCATCAACAGCTTTCTAAAGACATAATTCACCCACAAGTATTTTAGTCTTCTGAATAAAGAAATATAAACCTCTAGTACATGCACTATTCCCCATAAAAATACTATCTTTAGGCCGTAAAATGTCTGTTCCATTAAATCATAATGCGTAATGCAAGAGTTAATCTACAAGTGGGCAAAGCTTTTACTCCTGCCTACTTAGTATGCTAGGGAAACATGATTTATAGATTACCTCAGATAGTAAAAACAGCAATGCTTCCATTATACTTGTAGAAATACACTGCACAGGAGTTGCTTATCTAAGGCTTGGTGAGAAGAGAAGAGAGAGCTTGGAGTGCCAGGCTGACGGCTGGGTTTACTGTGCTGACACTTGCTTTCCCTCCATCTAGAAAGGCTCATCTTCTGTGGGATCCTTCTGCTTTCTCTTTTCTCATATGTGAAACCACTATGATTTTAATATTGATGGAGTCTACATTTTTCAAAACAATCTTTTGTTCTTATTCTTTTATTGCATTTCCTTTATCTCCTACACAGATTCTATTCTGCCTTGTGCTCTTGTTGCTTCAAATAGACATCAGAGGTGGTGACATGGGGGCATGAGCATCCTTGCCTAAATAAATACTGGTTTCACATTATTTGAAAATTGTTAAATCGGAACTACAATAAAAATCTATTTTAAAAGTGTGGAAACTATAATCTCACCATAGTACTCAAAACTGAGAGGGTATCATGGCACCTTTCTGACTTTGCTTTTGTCTTCACATAACCAACCATGTATTTCTAGTCAAATTGTAATATTTCAGAAAATGTTCTACAATTTTGTAATTCCTGTTCTTCCTATATAAGTGTCATTGTGAAACAAGGAAGCTGTAAGGAAATGGCTATTACTGGCATTTTGTTCTTTAAAATAATTCTGTATTAAATGGAGTAATGTGTTAAAATGTTGTAAGCAGACAAACCTAACTCATTCATCAAAGGACATATGTTAATGAATGGAGAAGAATTTACAGCATATCTGTCATTTCAACAGCATAAGAGAAGTTAAGGGAACACAAAATCTTTAAGTGATTTCTTAAAACAAAACAAACAAACAAACAAACAAACAAACCCTCCAGATTTCTCCAGATTCTTAAAAAAGGGAGATTATGAACATGCTACAAAACTAATAATGAATCATCACACATTAAGCGCTGATCATCCTCCCTTATCTATATAATGTCTTGGTTTTTTGTCTTATTGCAGAATGTACTTCTAGATGTTAGTCTATGTCAAGTTGGTTTTGTGATAACAGGGATTTTAATAGTGGAATTATGATAGGTTTTTGTGGAAGCAGAGATTGGCCTCAATATTACAGCTGCATTTTTGTTCTTCTCTACCACCTATATCCTTAGAAACAGTTTTGGTCTTGCTCTGCCGTTGATGGATATATGAACAAGGTATTAAGGAAATAGCCTACTGGTATCCGTGGAAAAAAAGTACTTCCAGAGAAGCTAAAAAATATGAATATTGCTTTTAACAGTAGCTAACTATTACTTCCTTACTAATCAAAAGCATTGGTGAATTTTCATAACATTTTGAGATATTTAAACATTATCATAATTTGGTTAATTGAAAAATGAAATACAGAGAATTTTTCCTGAAGTCATTCAGTTTCTTAAAGTTCTTCAGTTTTTACCTGTGTTTCCTGTGTGCCTCCAAAATCATACTGCTTGGAGCCTGGGACTGAGAAGAGAAGTTGTGCTTGAAGAGACAAGAAGACATTTAGAGAGAGAAATAAACACTTGAGATCTAAGTAAAAATGAGTTGCAATAATGCTCGTAGATAACAAAATTTTTAAGAGTAAAAAAAAATTCTAAAATATGTCAGTTACGATCAGTACCAGCAATATCAGACCAGTAGGAAAGAGAGATAGTAACTACTTAGCTTTAGTTTGGCAGACTTAAGAAATAAAATCTTCGTCCTTGTTTGATGAGTTGCAAAAATGCTATTGACACTGATAGGGACATCACTCAATGTTTTTCTGATGCAAGTCTGATATAAAAAACAACCAAATCACATTGCACCCAGTAGGAGTTTTGCCACTGACTTCACTGGCAACAATGCTGGACCTTTTGCCTTTGGGCCATGAGGCTGAAATCAATGAGATTTCTGCTTTAAATTAGGTCATGTGTTCCAAACTCAGTCCTGCAGCAGATTTGCTATTTTATACCTTATTTTTTTTTTCTTTTATGACTATAGCAGGGCCAAATCCATAACCTGACACAGAAGTAGAACAATCAGTTTGCAGTGTGTACATTAAGGTGTGCATAGATGTTATGTTGTATTACAGATTCGATCAGTCTGAGCTCAGTTTGGCTGTGACGTAATTTGCTTTAGTCTCAGAGAAACAAAAGTAGAAATAAACCTGGCCCATTTTTACTACATCAGAGCAAAAGTAAGATTTGGTAAGTTAAAAAAAAATAAAATCCAAAGAATATTTACTTGATGCTGCTTTTTAAATTTTCTTTGAAAATTTTAAACTAATGCAGATTACTAATCTGTAGCCAAAGTTTTTGTTAATAAAATTGAATATCTTGTTTGCTGTCTAAAATATTGAAATAAAAATGCTAGAAGCTAGTGACCATCTTTTAACAGACACACAATTTATCTGAGCATATCAGTTTTGTTGTGAAGTGAAAACTTGGGTTTAATTGAACTTTTTTTTTCAAATTAAAATATAGCTTAAAGGGTATGCATCACACTTCTTTTCAAAAGCGGAAGGAGAATTTCTCTTTGAGATCCTTACATATTATTATTAAATTTATTTTTAGAATGCATCAGTGGAAAAGTACGTAAAGGTTGGTATGTACGGAAATTGCTAGCATTTCTAATTGCTATTCTTCTGTGCATATATGTGTGTATATGTGGACATACAGATTCCATGACATTCAACAGATTATTTTTATATAATGATATAATGTAAATTTTATGTATATTCATTTGTGTAATTGTAAATTGAGCATTCTTTATAGAAGTGGTTAGTATTTTAGTATTTCTGCATTACTTTCAGTGTACTAATTATCATTGCCATGCTATTTGAAGATATATAGTATAAATTATCAAGTACTTAAGTAGTGTACTCTGGCATTGTATGTTAAAAGAATAACGTGTTATTCTAAAATGACAATTATTGAAAAAAAAAAGAAGTCGTTGAACAGCAAATGTCTAAGTTGAAGGACCCACTTTGAAAGATAGGCTAGATATGGATTTTCACATTAAACTTTTAAAAAATTGCTTATCAAATGTATTTAGTTTGATTAAGCTGTTTATTTATTTTGATTAATCAATCAGTGCTTGTAGATTGTTCTCCATTAGCAGGTGTAATTTCCATTTTTCTCTGCCTTTTCATCTAATTTTGCTCTAGTCCTATGTTTTGTACTGCTTGCGTAGGACCACTTTTGCTTGTATGTTACAAGCAGTGGGAGAGCAGGTCAAATTGTCTATGTGTTCTGTTAGGATATGTTAGCTCTGAGCAGTGGACCTTGGTGCAGATCTTCTTGAGTCAATGTGGATTTGAATGGGTAAAGATGTATAGTGCAGCATTTCACCAGCGTACTTACTGGCCCCAAAACCATTTCACCAGCATACTTATTGGCCAAAAAAACATTTGCACAGCCCTGCTGTATGCTCCCAGCCTTAATCCATTTTGTGTGATGCTAGACTAGTTCTTGTGTTCCTTACTGTTGCTACTTTGTGTGAAGCCAGCTCGGTTTAGCTGTAGCTTGTCTGCCTACACAGGATATTTGTAAAAAGTAGGAAACTATCAAAACCACGTAAAATCTCATTTTCTGTTGAAAGAAGCCATCTCCAGTATATACCTTTCGTATTCTACAGCAAAATTATTCTTTGCAGAAGAGTACTGGTACTGACTTCATTGTGCAGTATAGTATATTTAAAAGCACATTCATGACAAAGGGGCCTTACATAAGCCTATAAACACTTTATATCAGTAAGATTGCTCTAAATTGATTCACAGAAAGATTCTTTGTCTCTGCTGAAGAGCAGGCTTTTCTTTGCTGAAAAATATCCCTTGGCTTAAACATAATAGCAAAGTTAGCTGAGTCAAGGCTAACCAGAACTGCCTTTTCAACAGAAAAATTAACATATTGCCTTATTTAGGCCAAAATTGGTTACCCATCTTAGGAATGTTACAAAAGAGCTGAGTTGCTGTTCAGTTGGAGGTGACCATACGCATTGCTCAGCTACACAAATATTTTTCATATGGTATTCACCAAGGAGTTTGGATGGCAATGTCACAACTTACTGAAGGCTTCTTGAATGCCTGAGATGGAAAAGACCTGTCCTGGGATCTTGCACAAAAGTCACCTGGGTGATTAGCTGTGTGAAATTAGCCTCAGTTCCACTTTGCAATGAATGTACTCTTCAGTGGAACAAAAGGGTACAGGATTTCTGAAAATGAGGAACAGTAGGGCGGAATTTATAAATTATGGATTTTATCTGGATACTTTCACCAGCTACCTGGTAATGCTACTGCAGAAATCCCAAGTGACATGGCAGGCAAAGTAAAGATAGGCTTTGGGAACTGAAAGTGCTAGTAAAAGTCCACGGTCATGAGCTGCTATGACTATACAGTAAAGCATCAGAAGCAACCCTACCTTGCCAGCTAACGTTTAAATGTGCGCTCCTGGGTGTCTTGTGCATGTTCTATGCAAATGTATAAGCCACAAGGACACCATCATTATATAGGTTTTGACTGTGCATGGACATGGCAGAATGCAGTAGCAGAGTGTATTTGTACCACACAGCTGAAAAAATGAAGCAATCATGTATTTGACTAAGAATGGTTTTTCTTCCTTCCCAGTCATGTGTCAAAGGATATTAATTTCTGCAATGACATTAGGACATGTCAATGGACACAAGAGGATGAAGGGAAACTTTCTTTATCCGAGAGGAAGCTGTGGGCATTGCTATTTCCCTGGCTGGAAAGTGTGCAGTTAATGACAGGTTGGGTCTAAGACAACAAATGCAGTAAAAAATGCCTTATGTGCCCAAAGGAAATTTATAGGGAAATGTGTTAATGTACTAATAAGATTCATCTGTAGTTGACATATCAAAGATAAATGTCAACTTATCTATTTGTTAATGGATCTATTAAAAGCTATGTTTGTACTTTGTCTTCTTTTTTTATTATTATTATTTTTCTAGAGCACTTACTTACACACAGATGGATTGTGCAAACAAATAATTAAATGTAGGACTGGGAGCCAAGTGAACACTTTGAGTCCAGAATCATGTCAATTAACACAGTTTAATTGCTTTCTTGATCCACGCTTTTTTTTTTGTTGTTGTTTTTAACATTCCTTTTTAGGTTTTTGGATAAGACCGAAGAGGCACTAAGTAATTCTATGTGACTGAATGACTTTATACGTCCTATTTTATTAACAAAAATACAAGATGTGATCACAAAATGGCTCAGTATCATGGAACGTACAAACAACACAAACACCAAAATGTAAAAAGGTTAGTTAGAATGAGTCACTGAGGCAAAACTGGCAGGAAGAGCCTAAGATTTCCAAGCTCAAGTGAGCTGCTGAAGGGAGAAATATTTCAAAAAAATCCTATTTATTATTATTATTTTTTGTTTTGTTTAAAGATCCCTGAAGTATTTTTCCTACTGCTAAACAACTACGCTTTCATTATCAATAGTCTGAAGACACTTGGCTTTTCTTGAACTAATGATTCATTATATGTCTAGTTGCAATATATATACACCTAGTATAGCCACTTGGACACAGAAAATGTTTTGATTGGAGAGGGTTCTAAAGTAGATAATAAGAAGCTGAGTTTTATCTAAAGCTAGCTCTGTAACACAGCAAGGATTATTTTGTAATTAAATATAACATATGCAGTACAAATTATCAGCTTGTTTTTTGGGAAAACAAAATTTTATTTCATTTGACCAAATGAAATAAATCTTCATTTTTAATGAATAAATAATAAATATAATACCAAATACAAAATAATAAAAATAAATGAATAAACATTCATTTAACATTAATGTTAAAAAAAAAATCTTCTAAAACCTGACACCATCCACACTTTATATAAGAGTTACCTAATTTCAGGATGAATCTATGGCAATTTTAGGACCACAAATATTTTTATCCATCCTCTCAGTTCAAGTTCTCCCAAATAACAAAGAGGATTTTAGTTGCCAAAAATGGAATGCAAAGTTGTTTATATGTCAACACATAGATACGTTTTTTTTTTTTAAATTTCAACTTCATCAGACCTTCAGCAGTTTCCTATAAATCCATGTCATTTGAAAAATTCCAGTATATGTGAAGATACAGAATTTTTCATAAAGCAAATAGAAACCTCTTCTGCTGAAAAAAAAAAGTGATTTAACACAATATCTTCAATGTGTCTCCCTAAAGAAACATTTAATTGTTCAGTGTTTCTGAACTGTCTTAAAATAACAGCTTAAAGAAACATAAACCCTCATTTGGTTTTCTTATGTGCACTGAAGTTAATGGGACTACATGCATGCTTAAGCATATACTCTAGAGCTTTCTTTATAGGTTGTAGGTCAGAATGGTAGGAGGATAATATTTAATAAAGGAAGCGAGTTTTATTTCAAACTTCCACTGCACTGTTATGTCTAATAGTGAAAGAAATTATTTAAAAACTGCTGGCACTAAGTCTGTATTCAGCATGACTTCAAAACCACAGAATGGTCTATTAATTTTCTCTGGCATGTTAAACTTGGAACATGAAAACTTAAGGGACTATTCCCACAAATCCCTTGCTTGCAAGAATAAGTATTTACAGGGCTGAACTGAAAATCCTGAAGTTCTTCCTGAGTTTTCACTGGAAGCTAGGCAAAATAAGGGACTTAGAGTGCAGGCACCCAGCTTGGCACCTGGCTCATACTTAAACTCAGTCCAGATCCAAATCCAGTTAGTATCTCTGCTTAAAAACCCCTATTACAAAACAATTTAGCAGGAACTCTTAGGAGGATGCCTAATGAGCTGTAAAGAAGTGGCTGCCTCACAAATGTAGCTTGGGTCACCATTTTAAGTTTAATTTCAAATTAAAATATGGCTGAGAAGGTAAATCTCCCTTTTAGATGATTGCCTAGTGGTTGGAGTACTTGTTTAGAAAGTGACAAATTCTAATTCAAATCCCTTTTCTGCTGTTTCAGAATTAAATCTACATTTCTTTCAGGAGTGGCCACTAGCCATTGCCCCTATAGACTCTTCTGAGGAAGGAGTGTGTTTTCAGTGTTTCAGCTGATTGTGGATCATAAGTATTATACGATACATAATTGACATAATTATGTCATAGAAGGAACAAGAGACAGCATCACTTCTTTAAAAAGACCTCTGCAAATTTTTACTTCTGCTCCTTGCAGTATTTCTGTATTTTACTTTTGTTAGTCTCTACATAGCTTTGTGGACTTCCAGTTTTCTAATTCTCTGTAGAGTTCCCTTTGAATCCACCTCTGAGACTGGTCTTCCCATAGACACATAATATCACATTACTGATTCTCTTCCAGGAATGAAATATTTATAATTTAGATGTTTTATTTCCTAGTTTTAGGTGATTGTGCTGATAGATACATGCAATGTATTAGATTTCATCCTTTGTCTTTACTGAGGAAAGTTTCTTGCTGACAGACACAGGAGTGGAAATCAAATAAGGTAAGGTGAGCTTTGATCCAAACTAAGTTTCTCTGTCTTCCTTTGATGTTTGTGTATAGAAAGTAATAACCCACTACAAAGCATCAGAAAAATACCTAATATTTCACGTGCTTTGGGTTTAGCATGTTCTTACGATGCTTTTTATAGTACCTAAAATTTCAACCAGGTGTGATTTAGAAAATATAATTATAGTATAAATGGTAGGAAAGTTCTATTGTCTGAAACAATGGTAGTCATCATTAAATTTAATTCTAGTGTTTGTAGATCAGTTTGGTGAGCTTCCACCTTATCAGAACAAATAATATTTCTAGCTATGCATTAATCAGCACCTGCATATTCTCAATCCTGCAGTTCACACAGGAACATTTACTATAATCAGTATCAACATTTAAGACGTAAAGTTTACAGAATCAGACCAGTATTTTTGAGACTTTCATCTAATGTTGACCTAACCTCAGTACTGTATATCTAATAGAATACAATATGTATGATTGTGAAAATTCTGGATCCCAGAAGTCCAAAACCTGTTGAAGTCCATTGACTTTATCAGCTGCAGAGGCTCACACATCTTCTATACTATTTTCCATTGCAAATGAGGTAATTGTAGAGCAAAATAAGAAGATAATTTTTATAAAATGCTTCCTTTTGTGTGAGTAAATACTTAATAGTGCTGGTTAAGTATGAGTGGAAGGCTTGACTATAGTGCCAGATACACCTGAGTCTGACAAGGTTGTTGCATTGTTCTATCGAACTGCTGCAGTTTTTAATATTCAAGTCTTTTGTTTCTGTCTCTTACAGCAGCGCCGTACAGAGTGCTTTGAGAAGTGAAGAGGGACTCTAGGTATGTAGACTTGAATATCAATATTTATTTCCCTTTTATTGTGCAGCTGTGCCTAAAAATGTATTGAATTTGAGTTCAGAAAACAGATGTATAGCCTTTGTATTCAGAAATAAAATCTACTGTGTGTGCTTTACATCTTTGGATTGGGTATTTTTCTACCAAAATCATTACCTAGCTTTTTATTCATCTGCTGTATTTTGAAGTCTGGAGTAAACTAGCATTATCTTTTTTGTCACTAAATCAGACTAATGTCACAGGTATCCTGTAGGATAGCACCACAACAAGAACAACTGTCTTACAAGTTTTAATTCCCTGATTATTGATGGGAATCAATGCTTGTTTTATATTAGCATGAGCCAAAGAATGATTGAAAGGGAGAAGAAATACCAACTTTTTAAAAATAAATGAGTTACACATGATATATATATATAACTTTTACCCATACAGAGAATGCTTCTGAGAGGTGTAAGGTTATGAAATCCTGAAAAATCCAATATATTCATGTTGAAAAATAAGAGGTGGAAATAGAAATATTAGAGGTAGATTTGGAGCAGCCATATGTGTATATTACTTTTTAGTTTTACTGTAGCTAGGGGAGAAAAAAATAGAAAGTTGTGCATCATTATTAACAACTCTGTTTGCGTTTTGTCAGGTTTTAGAAGTTGTGGTTCCAGGGTGTGTGTCTCATACACTGCATGCATTTCCATATTCCCTAGACCTGTGAGTACTAAAGATCAGCTTGAAAAAATGTATTGGGAACTCAAGAGGTGTCAAACATTAAACTGTATTTTTATCTCTAGTCTATAGGAAAGGCAGAGTCTAGTTGTGACAGTCTGAAGCAACCCTGGAGAGGCATGCTGCTTCCCTATGGTCAGCAATACAGCACATAGGCTTCTGGGAGCAGTGTGTTATATAGCTCAGCTGTACATTGGGCAAAAGGGAAGCTGCTGCTTGTCTTCTATTCCTATTTCCCTCACAGGACACAACCGCTCTTTTCTTTTTCCCTATTCCTGCAGTATTGTGGAAATGCTTGTTTTGACCAAGTCTGGAAGATCACATACGTAAGGCCAAATTATGTAATTTTGAGACATATAATTAAAAATTACAAATCTGTCTTACTCCATGTGGCTTCACTAGTGTGTTCTCTTTACCAAAAACACTTAGAGCAATAGTTTTTGACTAAAAGCCAGGGAAGAGCTATGTAATGTAGTCGTGGTGGATTTAATGGGTGATTAGACCTCTGTAACTGTTTGAGTTTACCTACATTACCCTGCTTCTCAGTAAGGATGTTGCATTGCCTGTGTCTGATGTGCTTTTAATGGCTACAGTTAGGGCCCAATCCCATGTGCCATCTTCAAGCATAACTCCAGTGAAATAGAGAAGTAAACCCTGAATTATGGTTACAGAAGTAAAAGACAAACAAACCATTCACAGTCGCTAGTACCATAAAGTCTACGTGAGGTTTTCAGCAAGCTGCTGCAACCCACCTTATGCCAGAGGGACACTACAGATGTAGCAGCTGTTGGCAGAGAAATGCACAGCCAGGGGAGGTAATGGTTCGTTCACTATACTCCTCTTGCAGCCCCTGGC
The DNA here is from genome assembly GCF_009769625.2 of Cygnus olor. NCBI lineage: Eukaryota > Metazoa > Chordata > Aves > Anseriformes > Anatidae > Cygnus > Cygnus olor. The sequence continues at coordinate 40,159,977 of NC_049170.1, read as the reverse complement.
AATAGGTTTTCTGCAGCTTCCTACAGAGCTGCAAATAGAAACTAAGGCTGTGCCTGACTTGCTGAACCCTGAAGAAGGTGATAGGTGAAAAAAAGCTCACCTTTTTTTTTTTTTTTTTTCAGGGTGAGTTCCCTCTGCAGCATGTTATTCTAGTTAGGATATGAAATTTACATTTCTGCTTATAACTGTAATAACTGAATTCTTGGTCTGAACTATGTTCTGTGTACACACTTGTACTATGTTAAATTGATAGTGATTTATATTACTACTTTTTTAATAAATCAGTTATTAATGATTTATATTACTACTTTTTTTTTTCTTCTAAATCCCAGCAAATGCATCTCTGACACATTGACAGGGAAATATATTTATAACAGAGACCAACTTGAACACTGAGAAAGACTGATACCCAACACAGAAAATAATCAGTTAGGTTTGCAGATCACACAAAATATGGGTCAAAAAGGAAGAACTGGGAATTTTCTCTCAAATTGCTAAATGTATTTGCTAAGACATTCAGAAATCTCAGGGAACATCTATTTAGTTTTTGAAAGGAGAAGTCAAAAGGAAGATCTGTTTAAACCTTCTTATCATGGCTATTTTTTCCTTATATCCTGTGGCTGGGGTAATTACAAGCTGAATTTAGCTGAATTTTTATAGCTGACCTTGTAATTATTTTCTCAGAAACTCCTGGGCATGCGTTTACTCTATATTTATCTAAAATCCCACTCCTCAGAGGTATCCAAAGCAGAAGCACTAGTAAATACCTGAGAGCAGTGTGCCCTCTTGGGATCCTCTCTCTTGCACTTCCTAAAGACTGTATCTTCTGATCCAGCTCTTGAGAAACATTTCCATTTCATCAGGAACTATGAGGCACCCCTGTAATAACTTCAGAGCTTTGAAACCAGAAATTTCTTTGAAAACAGAAATTTCATTCACACTAATTTTGTATTTCAGTCATCAAAACTTACCTGACCTGAAAGAATAGTAAATACTCCTTATACCATTTTTTTCTTTCAGAAGACTCCCAGTTTATCTCTGAGCTGCTAAATGGTGGTACGTGAAAATACAAGCTTCTCTCTCTCTAAATGCTCACCAGGTTAGTGATGCAGTTGCACTTGCAGTTCCCCCAGCCTGCTCTAAGTTATGTAGTGAAATATTGAAGTGTCTTAAACATCAATACTGTTATAAATGAACCTGAGATTGCAAATCTTGTAGTTGTTCACGATATTGGATGAAAAGACAGAAACATGCAGCCACCTCTGACCCACAGCAATATCTCAAGGCCAGGATTGTGATTCAAGTAACTCCCTCTGGTCAGATTTTGTGTAGAAGTTTGAGTAAAATGGACTTTTGGCTGGACATTCAACCTGCAATAGGACCATTTCAAACATGAGCTTCCAGAATAGTAACTGAAATGCTCTAAGGTCAAAGCTGTCTCCTGCGGACTTTCAAAATCTCCATATTTGAAATATCAATTCTGCCTAACTGTGCATCCATCCAGCACCCCAGATTCTTGGGGCAGACCCTCAATCGCTTTTCATTGTATCAAACTCTGTGTGGTGTGAAAAGAGTAGGCACAATTTATAAATTGTATCTTCTGTCCTATCCATTGGAAATGCATCTCTTCTCTTCCACTTTCTGGAAAACAAATTTTCTGCTCTTGGGCATAATAACTGAAGGAACAGAGGTGTATTGAAAGAAACATAGGCAAGGGCATTGAGAACAGAAATGTTTCTTTCCAGTGCATCATTATTTCCCAGTTACATTCTCTTTTCCCTAGTTTCTAGGAGTAGGAGAAATGACATTGCATTTAAAAGGAGGATTCTGGGAACCAAGGATACGTTGAATTTTGGGAATATGTAACCTGCAAAATTAAACTTTGTAGATACAAAGGTAAGTCATTATTTCTGATTTATTGAAAATTAGAATTATAGAGGCTGTCTTTTTAGTCAGACCTCAGTACTAAGTCCTGACTCTATTGCACATTCCCTTTTATGATGCATATCTAGTGCTCTAAACCCATCCCCAGCTCCATGAAACAGGTATGAGCACAGGAAACACAGGATATGACTTGGTTCAGGTAGGGCTTGAAGTTGTCCTCAGACAGCTTCAGCCACCAGTGGCTCTCACGCTTTTGAGCTGGTGAGGTTCATGGCTGCCCACCGTGCAGGCACTGTACCTCCACTGGACTTATTGCTAGCATGTGCACAACTGCTCTCGGTGCATGCAAGAAGATTCAGAAGGATTATATTGAGGATCATGAAGCTGTGGTGGGGTGCACACTGCTGTCCCCAAGGCAGCCTAACCCCTGCTCTGTATCTTTCCTTGTGGCTGGAACCATTGCTTTTCTGATTCCTCTAGCACCAGACAGAAGAAGAGTAGTGCACACAGGCTGACCCGAAGCATGGCATGAATGCAAGTGCGTTCTTTGCAGTGAAGGAGCAAACTGGGTCCCAGGTGCTTTCTCACAGCACTGGTACAAAGCAGAGGAGGACAGCTGCAGGCACGTAGGCTAGCCCAGCAAAATGTTGCCTGTGGTTATTCTGCTTTTTGTCTGGTTTGTACAAAATCACTAGTGTATTCATACAGTGCATTATAACCTGGAGGCATCTCCTGGAAGTGCATGGATTCCCCAGTGGAACATGAAGTGGTGCTTTGCAAGGAATTGGTATCATTTTGTGAATTGCTTTTCTACTCCATCTAGCTTTTCTGTTTGTCTGGGTTAGAAGAACATACATATATCTTCAGTACGAAAAGGCAGTGAGAAGAAATTCTTGTCAATGGTAAATTACAAGCACGTTGTCAGCAAGTTGTGGACTGGAAGATGAGCAGGGGCAGAACTGCCTTGGGGCTTCCATATTAGAGCTGGATTGCTAATGTGGACTGAGTTGAATTTGACTGCTTACAAATCACAGATGTCATCCTCAGGTGGACTGTGAATGCAGAAGGTACTCTGTATTCCTCTCTGCAAAGGAAACAAGTATAATCCTATCAGAAACTCTTCCATATTATTCTTAGGTAAAACAACAGATGCCTAAGCAGAAATGCTTATGGTAATGCTCTGTCTGTGAAGGTCTGTATAAGTCAGTTCAGTGTAAGCAAAATTTAGAACATGTATTCAAATCACCAGTCTGTTTAATGCATCTATGCAAATATTATATTTAACAGAGGGATATGACATGCAAATGCTCCTTCACCAGTGGAAAAACAGCCCCAAGTTAATACAAGAAAATGGTTGTACATCTTCATCACTAGATGAGCAGGAAACATAAACAAGGATAAACAAAAATTAGCCTGCAACTTATGATGCTACACTAAGGGAATGAAATTATGAGCCACAGTGGTATTATACAACATTTCAGTATTATCATTTTATGATATCTGTACCTTTTCTTTTCAACAGAGGCTGCTCATATTCTCCATTACACCTTTTGTTGCATACAATGAATAAGCAAGGTGGTCCTTTAAATCAGAGGTATTACACTTTACAATGATATTTAAGAATGCTCTTGTGTCTTCATTCCTTTGTAAAAACAAAAACAAAAAGGAAAGTTATTAAATGTTGACCATGGAAAAATCAATCTTTCAGGAAGGGGTTGTGAATACATTTTTTTTTTTTCCAGCTCTGGAGGTTTCTGCAAAAATACCTCTTTGCACAAAAACAAAAACTGGGTGATCTTTAAGGTCCCTTTAAACACAAATCATTCTATGATTCTAAATTTAAGAGGTAAGCTTTTTTCTTTTTTCCTGTTTATTAAACCTGTTCTGGAATATTAATTCTGCATACAACTACTGCAGACTTTTCCTTCTCCGCACTAATTCTTTGTTTTACATGCTATATATTTTTATATCATTTAAAAATACTGTTCTCTACAAAACATTTTTATACCCTATTCTTAATTTGCATTCCAACTAATTGCTGTAGAAGTTTCATATTCTTTGTGTACAGAGAGTGGGCTCTTCTCTGGCTATATTTTCTTTTGTTTTTATCTCCCCCTCCTCCCTTGTGTAAATGTAATTATAAAAGTACATTTAACAAAAGAGTATTCACTATAAAAAACATCCTAATGTGGAGCAGCAGTGAGATGATACACCACACATCTACATGTATAGTCATTATCAATAATAACAGAAACAGGATCAAGTGATAGAAATATATTTGATTTAAATCAATCATTTGGGGAGTGTATTTATTCAAGAGCCTTCAAGCAGAGATGAATAGCAGGTTTCTAAATGTGCTATGAGGGTAAGCAAATGAGTCATTATTTGTGTTACAATGCAATAGAATTGGGCAAGAACAGCCCTACAAGAGGGAATATGCAGTCATATCTGTTTATTCTATTACATTCATCACCACGGGGTGTATCTGTACGTGTCAGGTCAAGGTCAGAAATCCTGGTTTGCATGAATCATTCTCAATGCTAATGAAAACCACCCCAGCTTCAGCAGGCAGCGGCAGCGGGCTGCTGGGACTCGGGGCTCAGGCAGGACAGATGAGGTGTGGGCACAGGAGGGAGGCCTGATCAGCAGGGACTGGGATAGGAGATGACCACTGAAGAAGGGCGGATAAGTTCAAAGTGGAGGACAAAGCTTTGCTCTTGCATCACGCACAGGTTATGGCTTTACATCTTGGCTGTTGGAGCTACAAACCCAAGAGGAGCTCTCTCTCTCTCTCTCTCTCTCTCTCTTTCTTTTTTTAAATTAGTAACTTGGTCCAATCGAGTCCCCAAAGAATAAGTTTTAAAGTTATGATAACGATGGACCCTACTTATTTTTCTCCATAAGCTTCTTGAAGTCAGGGAAGCAGAGGTGGGATACAGGGAAACGGAGATGAGACACAGGGAGGAGGCTTTCTTTTCCTTTTCTTTCAATGGAAGAATCAGTGCAACTTCTGCATACAGTTTCTCTGCATTTCAAAGAGTTCAGATAGAAAGAATGATATGCTCGGTGGAGGTGCTGATGGCATACAGATATATGTGAGCGTGAAAAATTAAAAAGCAACTGTGGAATACCTTTCCAGAGCTGCTGCAGTGACTGCTGTACTTTGACATACAGGTGGATTCGTTACCACTATTACAAACAAAAGTTACACATTTGTACTTATGCAACATACCGCTCAGCCAAATCCTCGGGACTACAGCGGCATTTTAAACTTTTTTTTTTTTTTTTCTGAAAATTGCTAATATTCATCTACGAGCCTGTAACTTTTTAAGTATTAGATCCGGTGTTAAGCAGACTGCACGTTTCATAGCATAGGGTGCTTCTTGCATGGCAGGCACCCCTTGGCGGGACCGCCGAGCGATCGAGGGCACTGCCCACGGCCCGGGGCCCCGGAGGGCCCGGAGGGGGGCTGCCGCTGCCTCCCCGCACAGGGGCTCTCGGTAAGCGGCACCCTCCGGCCGAGTGACACCGCGATGGAGGCAGGAGTGCGCGGCACCGGCGCTGGGGATGGCAGGAGGTAACTTACATATGGCTCCCGGCGAAGCTCCGTGGGAAGAGGGCTCCCGGCGCGGATGGGGTTGGGGTCTCGCTGCGCGACCCGCCCCTTGCCCCCGGGAGCCCGCCACCCCCCCAAACCCCCTCCCAGCCCCTAGGAACGGGGCGGGAGGCGCGGCGCTGCCTGACGCCGGCCCGGCCGGGGGCGGGACCGCCGGGACCGCGCTGCTCCCTCCTGCCCGCCCCCCTCCCCATCGCCGTCCCCGTCCCCGCCGCCGGGTCCCGGGCCCCATCTCCGCCCCCGCGCTGTCCCCGCCGGGCCCGGCGCTGCGGGGGCCGCCCCGGCCGCGGCATGGCCGGCGCGCTGGGCAGGGGGGCGGCGGGCTGGCGGCTGCGGAGCACGGCGGGCGGCAGGAAGGAGAAGCCGCCGGGCGGCAAGCCCCAGCCGCCGCCGCACGGTAAGGGGCCGGGCGGGACGGGGGCCCGGGGTGGGGGGGTCCGCTGGGGTCGCTCCGAGCGGGGGCTGATGGTGTTCCTCGCCCGCCCGTGGGTGCGAGGGGAGGGGGGTCCCGGCGCCCCAACTCCGCTGGAGCTGCGCCTCTCTCCTGCTGGCTGCCGGGCGCTGGGGAGAGGAGCATCTCGCTGCGATCGCGGCGTCCTTCATCGTGGCGGAAAGCGTTTGCAGCCGGTGAACCCGGGGACAGTCCTCGGAGTATTTTTTGGCTTGCCTGCGGCTGCTCTCAGTGCTGGGAAGCACCGCTACCAAACCCGCCGGGGCTCCCCAGGCTCCCGACGCCCCTCCCGGGGTGTTTGCGAGATCCCAGCCCGAGCCCGGGGGGGCCGAGCCGTGTGCGGGCTCCGCTCCGTGCTTGCTGCGGGGCTCGGCAGTCCCCGGGGGAGCTCCGTGCTGCGGGGCGGCTGTCACCGCTGTCACCGCTGTGACACCGCTGTCACCCGCCTGCCGCCCGCTCGCCGCCGCCGGGCAGCCTCCCTGCCGCCTTTGCCAGAGGGCGAGGAGGAACCGGACCCAAAGTCCGAGCACAGCCTCAGTGGGTATCAAAAAACTCTGAGAGAAATGACCGCGCAGGGGAGGAATGCTGTCCAGTTAGCGAATACAAATGGCTGGCTGTAGCTGTAAGTACTTAGGCTCCTCTGTCTGACTGTGATGCTGGCGGTGGGGATAACTCGCAAGGAAAGCGCTCAGGCTGCAAGAGGGATGCAGTCAAGCCGGCAGGGTTCCCCCCTGCCCCCGTTAGAGCCCGTGTTTGCCCACAGACCGGGTGGTGCGAGGGGTTAGGCCGAGCTGAAATCCTTCTTTGAGCGCCAGAAAGTTTGCCATAATTGTGTAGTTGCGATGCTGCGGTATGCTGCCAAGATTAAGATGTTATCAGGGTCTCTATACTGTAAATTAATTACTGTGGGGAGATATTTTATAACTTGGTTCTAATTCAGGGTAGCAGAAAGGTGTGGTGTGCTTCAGTCTGTTTGTTGCTTCTTAGAAGTGTTTTGTAAAGTATCATACGACACTAAGTTCTGGTTTAAGTAATTACTGTATCAACACGGAACACTAAATTACACTGCAGCACAGATATTTCGCATCCCAGTTAATTTTCAACTGTGCTTTAAGGGTAATCACTCTTTCTGCAGTACTGTCCTTGCAAGGTGCTCTGGACTTATTTACAACGCCATTTACTACCCATTAACAGCAACAGATGTAAGGTAAAAACAAAATTAGACCTAATTTCTCTGTCCCTACTGCTGACTGTATGCTACAGTGAGCTTTTATATCTATCTATCTATCTATCTATCTATCTATCTATATTTTTTAGGGGGAAAGGGGGGAATGCAGTATTACTTTAATATGCTTGTCAAAATTTCAAAGTTTTAGAAACACTTTGTTTTCCAAGAATGGACTCAAGTAATTTAATATTGACCACCTTGTGTTGGAGCGGAAAACATACTTAAAATATTCAGGCTGAAGAGTTTGAGGAGTTATCACGATTATACTTTTTGGTGTATCTTACTTATAAGTGAGCTGTCAGCAGTTTTTAACCAGGTCGACTCATTCATACATGCATGCATGCAATCATCAAAATGAAACAAGAACTATTCATTTTTTACAACAGAACCGGGAGGCGGCAGGAACAGGAGAGAACTTAAATTTTAGCAAATAATGCTGTTCTTTCCTACTCTTCTTGCTGCAAAAACCGTTCCAGTTGGCCACCTACCTGTGTTGGTAGAAAAATGGCACAGCTCCATGGATCTCAATGGCACTGTTATGATTGACACCAGCTGAAGACCACACATGACATTTCTGTGTGTGTTTGGATTAAGATACATTTATCCAATCATCACTTAAGGCTGTCTGGGTGCTGCAGGCATACTGAGCTGTGAACATGTGAGCAAGCCTGCCTTTAGACTGCATCAACTTATAAGTATCTGCCAGCTTTGATGTTCTTCTTGCCTTTTGTGTGAGTAAATATAGCTGTCGATTTATTTTTTACATGGAGCTATTTTATATGATTCTATATCAAGTGCGCTTATTCACTGCTTTATTAATCAACAATTTTATCTTATCAATTGCAAGTAAAACAAAGCTTTTTCATGATCAAACCGTGTACTTATGGCATCGTGACCTCAGACTTTTCTGTATTTTTCAAATGCTTCAAAACGCAAATACAAACATGAAATTTTCTATAATCTCGTGTACAGACGTTCATTCTGCATGCAATGAAACTTTGGAAAATGCAAAGGGATGAAAAGTAGGACTAGCATTTCCACCTGCTGTGGTCTAGACAGTAAACAAAGTGTTTGTCAAGACAAAAAGTTCAAGATCCTGATAAGATGATAAATATTAATGATCTTATAAAAAGCCTGTTTTTATAGCACTTTACCTGTAAAATCTTTCAAGAGCCTGAAAACCACATGGATGGCTACAGTCAGAATTCTTCTACAGGCTTTCTAAGCAGATGTTAAGGACTAGCATAATGGAAACCATAGTGTAAATCAAGTAGTGTTTTGCTGTACTACTTAACAAAACTTTGAGATGCCTGTATGCATTGAAGAAACCTCCTCCCTTGGGGAGTAGGTATGGAAAGTTTGTGACTAGAGGCTATGAGAGAGAAAAATGTTTACATTTTCTGATGCCACCAAAACTGCTGAGGAGAAAGCAATATTTTTATATACATTTTTAAAGGTATGTAAAACTTTTGTAGTAAACTAGTAGTTCTGCATCATTAGTATTAAACCTGCAGTGAGAAAAATGTAACTAAATAGTGTTGGATGTATGTGTAGGAGTGTGTACACACCAGTGATGTATTAGAAAATGATTACTTCAAATATTTATTTTTTAATTTCTCACAAAAATGTGCCAAGTTTAGGCTAGGAAATGTAAGTCCTCTGTGCTTCAGCCAGCACAATGAAATCAGTCAGTATCATGCCAACATGTTGGATCACACCCAGGCAGGCTGAATAAATAAGTGTGAGCTAAAGCAACACAATTTTTTTTTTTCCACCTGAGCCAGCTGACTAGTTTTAGTCTTAACCTATCTAGAGTTGTCACAAAACAGGACGAAATCTATTGTCTCCCCTTCATTAGGTAAGGATAGAAGTCAGCATGTTATAGCTCCAGATAATTGGACTTCTCTATGTTCTCTATGAACTAGGGAAAGGATGGGATGGAGGAAAAAACCTACAAGCCTGACCATGGTTTTCCTGGTGCACATGCTTCGATGTATGCACACATGCTAACAACTTCTGGTTGCAACTGGACTGGACTAATTCTACAGTTGATAGTAGAAAAATGAAGAGTCCTATAAACTTTCCAATTTCAGATGGTATAATCTTCACACATTTCTTTCTGAAATATTTACAATGTATTTTCTGTCAGCTTCTTCCTTTTTCTTTCTCTCTCTCCTGGGAAATAATGTTCTTGGTTGTATTCAGGCAGTCATAACCAAATCTTCTGTTGTGCTGGAGGCGTAGTTCTCTACACCTCACCTTTTACCTGTGGCTTATTGTGGTATTTGTAAAAATGAATGTCTGAAATTCATGTAGGCGTTATATATGTCTTCTTAATATAACGGAATATAAGTTCTCAAAGCAAGTAAGCCTTTCTGTGCTCAGCCGGAATAATCTGCAGGTAAACTTTGAAACTTAAGGCACTTACTAGTCTACATGTTCATCAAGTATGAACATTGATGTTGTTTCTGTTTGGATCTACTAACACTTAGATGCCTCATCTGCTCCTGTGGTCTTGTTGCATCAGTCAGGGAGCATGTTTGCCATGTGTAATGCAGACCTTGCTGTGAAGACATGGCATTCAAGGGCAATGGACGGATAAAGGATTTGACATGAAGATCAAGAAGGATTGGTTTACTAAGCGAGTTTTAACTCTCTTAGCCTTTCCACTGATGTGAACACAAGCTGATACCGCTTAACTTAATTGTACTACTATATGCATAACAGGAACAACTTCTTAGAGAACTTGTGTGACTCAAGAGTCAAGTTCTGTTGTGGTTTTTATTTTTATTTTTATTTTTATTTTTTTCCTATTCTACAGTGAAGCTTGGGGTTCTCAGTAACTCAAAGCCATGGTAGCAGTCATTGGTAGTCTCTGATTTATTATTATTATAATTTTTTTAATTTGAAAAATGTTTTCCTTCTGTAGTATTTTTCAAATAAGTTCACATTGGTGTTACTGGGGGGTGTGAGGAAAACCATACTCTTCTTGGCCAGAAATACATATGATAAAATTAGCAAATACCTGTAACATGGCTTTATTTGACATTTTCCCCCTAGTTCATGGAAGAGTTTATTTATGACAATAATAAAACCTTAACATTACAACTTGTACAATTAAAAATAAGTAACCAGAGCTACAAAGCCATAGATTATTCTAAATCAGAGTTTACAATGGAATGACAAACACAGCATCTAGAATTTAGAGACTGACTGCAAATACAGTTTTATGATGTTCATTTAAATTCAATTTCTGCAGAGAAATATAGATGAGAAACTAAAGACTTCTTCTCCATTCCTTAACCAGACTTTTTTTTTTTTTTTAAAGAAGGTTTGGAGAGCTTTAATCAGACAGAGGTCACAAATCACTTTGATGGGAAATGCAAGGTGTGCTTTAAAAGGGGAAAAAAATTACTTGTCTGATAATTTGGCTCTTGCAGTTTAAATTGCGAAGCTAGGTGAAGTAGTTACTCTGACAGAAGTATAGAAACTATCTCATTTTTGTACATTCTGAAGTATTTTATATTTCTGAATAACCCTGGCTCAGGGGCATATTATACTCACATCTGGAAGTTTCCAGTCTCAGCGCTCAGTCTAGTGTCTCTGCCTTTGTCTTTCCATTTAGTCTTGCCATGTTATAACAATGAATCATCTTGTCCATTAACTAAAGTTGGAATGTCTGTTTATGCACTGAATTTGTTTCATCACATCACCATAATGATTGGAACTGTGGCAACTCCCAACTGCTTTCCCATATGTATTTGGGCTGGACTTGACCCAGTGCTGTTCTAAGCAGCAGCAGGATAAGCCATCACAAAACCTGGAATATCTTTATTCTACTAGGATTCAACTTCTTTCTCATGAAATTCCAGGGTAGCATTTTTGTACTGTGCCTTCATGTATATGAAATTGGGTGGAGGCTGTAGGATTTCTAATCATACAAAATCACAGCAGAGCTGTAATACACATACATGTACAACAGTTAAACCAGGAATGTTGTTACTGTAGGTTCACTTTGATATGCTCTGATTTTGTTGATCGTTTTTAAATTTGTGCTAATTAAAATATTGAAGCATTAAATAAAAAATGAAACAAAACAACAGTGGGCTTCTTTGATATTTAGTAATTTTACTACAACAGGCAAGTAGCATGGTGTAAATAAAGGTGCCAAGTGGCAGAAAGCCTGTGCCAGCAGGTGCAAATTCACACCTATTGCCATGTGAGTGCGGATAGCCATGGGCTTGCAGATAGTATTCTGGTTGCTACATAAGCAGAGTATTTTGCAATTCAGTGTCCTTTTATTAAAAAGGTATTAAACTGGTTGTACCTTGACTCATTTAATAGCACATAGCCTTAAGATTGTGGTGGTGTTATTGAAATTATTCTCATTATTTCCATGAAAAAAAAAATAATAATTGTTGTGTTTAGAAGGATTAGTAAATGCTGAAGGACCTGTTTTACAAACAAAACCTACATGTTTTGTAAAATCTATGGATTTGTTGTTGTTGTTGTTGTTGTGGTTTTGTCTTGTGTGCTATGATGTCTAAGAATATTTTTGTGTGCTCTCTATGGCCAATTTTCATAAAGAGTGGTTGATGCTGTACTCCTATATAAAGTATCGAAAAGCATAAAAGAGGAATAGGAATTAGTGGGGAGAACCTTCTCCTGGGGGTGGATTAAAGTAGAGCTGTTAGTTTGTGATAACAAAACCAAGAGCCTGTGGAAAGAAGTGAGAAAAAAGACTTGTTATTGTCAATGACTGCATTGAGCTTTGCTGTATAAACCATTCCAGTATTTAGCTCAATACTTACCACTCTGAAACTCTGAAACTAGAGCTGTCTAAACTGCTGGCATTTATAGTGAGGGGGTGGAATGGGAAGTAGAGAAGCGATGCTTTTCTCTCCAGAAGCTGGATTGAGGAAATTCACATATAGTATAAGCAGGTGTCCTTACCAGTTTCTTCTTTTTGGCTGATAGTCACTATTGTTTCATGTGGGAGGTCATGGTTGTTGCTAGACAAGAAATGGGTGTACAAATGATTTTTATTTTTATTTTATTTTTTGGAGGTAAGTGAGAGGAGGTTCTGTAATCAGAAGCTCTATGTGGAAAGATCAAGGCACCCTTGTGATGCATTCACATCAGCCAGGATCACAGAACAGATGAGTTGCTGTGCTGGGCAGAATGTTTCCAGGCTTCTGCATCATTTCTAAGCATAAGGCATCCTTATATTCTACACTTGAGTTGATTAATATGTGGCTTACAGTGTTCAAACGTGAGTTAGAGGGAGTGAGGGAATGGGAATGCAATCTTTTTTCTTAACTCTTTTTCTTAACTTTTTTTTTTTTTTTTTTTTTTTTTTAAGCTAGAGCTAAATTTTTGGCCTTCTAGCTATTTGTGATTTCAAGAGATACTTTCAACTGGCTTTAAAATGGATTTTCCAAGTGATCTTTAGAACATAAGAAATGCTTTATGGAAACATGGTCTTTCCCTTTTCCAGTATGGATGATGTTGGACTTTGTAGGCTCTCTCTGGCTGGCTGCTCCGAGTCCACGTATTGATTTCAGTTAACATGAAGTAGCCTGAGGGGTTGGTCAGTTATTTATGTTGATGGTGCAGCCTCAGTTGCTCCAAACCTTTGCTTACCAAGGTAACTCTAACAAAGCAAAGAGGAATTTATCACTGGCTTTATTCACTGTGTAACAGGAGAAAGTCTGGTTATTCTTCGCTGAGGGGTGGTAATAGTCTGATTGTAATAGGAACATGTTTTGTGTTTTCTTTTGTGCAGTATTTTTTTCCTAATCTCTAGGCTTAGAAACCAGTCCAAATCAATTTCTTTGCTTCTTGGGAGAGTGCTATATTACAACTGTAAAGGCAGGGAAAGGATCACCCTGCAGAAACTGTGGTGACTGGGATGAGATTCTGATCTTTGAAAGACTTGAGCTTGTGGGACATAGCCACTTGCTTTATGCACAATAGCAGTTGGTGAGCTTATTTTCTAGGCTTTTTGAGTTGGTTTGTTTTGCAGCTTGTTCTGGGGGCTGACACAGACAGATGATCTGAAAGAAGTGGTGATTAAGTGACTCTTGAGGGACTTGCAGAGTTCTTAATAACTTTCAGCAATTCTTCTGTTGCAGGAAGGCATCAATCTGAAGATGCACCCTGGATTGTGGCCAGCTTTTTTGCTGTATTTTATTCCTGTAGCACCATAATGCCATTTTGATGGTAGACATACAAACTTAAGACAATGTTGTTTAAAAAGAGGAAGGTTGCAAAATTCTCTATCAGTATGGTGTCACAAAGCTGCATGGCTCTTTTTAAAATCAAGTTAAAATATTTCCATCCGTTATACTCTAATTCCATTTTGTACCTCTAGAGGAAACTGAGGATAATTCAGGTCAGAAGGAGCCTAAGGAAGTATCTAGTCCAATCTCCTGCTCAGGGTCAGCTGTGACATCAGAACAAATTGCGCACGTTTTTCTCAGGTCCAGTACTGAAAATATCCAAAGAAGGAGAAAGCACAAAATGTGACAAAGCTTTTTGTTTTTTCTCAAGTCCAAATTCAAAATTAAGCCTAAAAACTCTGCGGAAGCGGGAGTTCTACATGATGGCCATGTCTGTGTAGAAATTGGGCCAAGAGGAAGTGGTGCTGAAATGGTTCTTCAGATGATCTGAAGTATCGTTTGTAAAACATAACACAAACTGCCTTGTTCCAGAAAAAATACCACATAAGAGTAAGAATTTGCTTGTATGCATGGCTTTCTGAATAAGAGTAACAGCAGCCATTCTTAAGCTTGCGATCCCACATAACAGTGCACCAAGAAACATGGTAACTTTTTGAGAAATACAGAGGAGTGTGCCAGGTATGTAGCCTTGAGGCTGTCCACTGCATAAATAAGTGCAGGTAAGATTTTGTGGCAAGAAGAGTCTTGACAACTCAAGTAACTGGAATGTCCCAATATAGTTATAGAACAGAGTTCCCTGGTTGTTATGGAAAGAGCCTGAAAGGTAATGCTCTGCTGTTTTTTGTTTGTTTGTTTGTTTTTTTGACAGGGATGAGGGCTTCAGTCTCTAGACTGCTCTATTTTGCTTCATCTCTTCCTTAAATTTGCTGAAGTTCTCTCCTGAATGCATCTGTCTTGATTTAGAGGTCCAGCCTCAATATTCATTTTAACCTTTTATTCTCTTCTAGAGTAAGATCACCGATCTCTGGTACACTCACCTTTCTTCAGCAATGTTAAAGGAAGAGAACTAGTGTTGGGTCTATTTAAGTGTTGTCTACCTGGATTCCTACACCATGCTCTGTAACCAAGGCGATTTCCTGTGAATCATCAACTCCTCTGGTTCAAATCAGATTAAAAATGAATATAAATAAATAAATAAATAGTCTGTGAACCAAACATCCCACATTTCAGTGAAATCTAGCTTCACTTCTTGAGCTCTGCAGCCAAGAGCAAAGAAGCCATGGCCTTATAGCAGCCACGGAGCTACGGGCCCAGTACTCACTCAATGCCTCTGTGAACATCAGGAGCATTTCACAGATTTTTCTGGGATCTGTCTCTGGCTTCTTTTGTTAGGAGTCAGGAAACATGACAGTCCTATTGGATCTGGGTTGCTAGTGCTCTCTGTGTCCCAGCTTTGGGGATGCCGGCACTGAGGCTCTATGTGCCACCCCACCAGCAGTATGAGGTGGGTTTCTCTGGGTGCGCCTTGTGTCTGGCTTGATGAACCTGCTGAAAAAAGTTGCAGCTCTGTTTCATCTGTATGTCCTGCTATCTTCTTTCACCTGCCAGTGAATTTCAGTGCTTTCCAATGGCACTTCCAGGTAGGAAACTGCCAGGCAATACAGCATGTGTGCAGTAGTGAGAGCTTGCTGGTAATATGTTTTCTAGGAATATAAGAGTATTGTTTTTCTTTCCAAGGAAGCACTTAGTATTTTTTGGTGTTAACAGCCATTGTCTTGCTTTTCTAAATAGCTGTATTTAGAAGGCTAATATAATTAATTTGTTAACACTCCTGCAGTTGCGTATAGGATATTTTGGGCCACAGGCACAAGTGCCTTATGAGGCACTTGTGTTGAAAGATTGTTTAGAGAATCATTTTCTACGCTTAATAATATTTTAATATGATAAGATTGAGTTCTGTGGCCATTAACATCTGTTTTGCTTTTTTTTGTTTTTTTTTTTTTTTTTCCTCTTACTTTCATTATCCCCAACTGTTTTTTATCTGGTATCTGGTTTTGCCTTTGGCCTGCTGCTCTTTGCAGGTTTTTGTTTTTAACAAGTACATGAGTAAACATTTCCATCAGTACAGGTCTGATTCAGAAATGTTCATGGTTTTCCTTGGACCTTGGCATTCAATTTAACTTAGAACCACTTCTTGTCCTGCGTGAAACTGTATTCCATGAAAAAATAACCAAACATAAAGGGTATATGTGGCTTTCTGGTTTCTCTAATTTGTCATCTACTCTAATGTTCTTCACACAGGGATATTGAAAGTACAAAGATTTATAACCTGTGCACTCCTGGTAATACTTCAGGTGTTAAGGTTAGGGACAACACCTGGTTTGGAAATTAATTTGGTTAATTTAAGTAATTTATGTTTTTTCCTGATGCAGGGAAAAATTAAGGACTCTTTCTGCCACCAAGGGTGTGAAAATTTGGCAGTGGCTGACTCTGTGATGAAAATGGCAAGACAGATTTCTCCCATTTATAATATTTAACGTATTTCTTGGGAATTAGCACCTGCTCTTGAACAGTTGTATTTTTAAATTTGTGTATGTGTGAGAAGGTGTGTGTGAAACTAATCCTTGTAGCAGAAGGAATTAGAGTGAACTAATAGCTTTTTCAGGAATCTGTGTTCTCTGGTCATAACTCATTCTGAGTCTGGAATCTGGCATAGAGAAATGTGCTGTATGAAGGGTGACATTAAGTACTTTCATTGTCAGAGCAGCACTGCATAGTACATGTCTGTGTTACCACAGTTTGTTGTCTGTATGTTTCTGCTACAGAAGAAGATAGCAATCACAGCAGGCACTACTGAAGAGCGTGGTTAGGACTCTGCTGCCATCTGTGTTAGCACTGTCTGCTCATGTTATTTGCTTGTTTCCATATGTGTAGTTTAGCACTTAGCCTCTACAGCCATTATAGTAACGTATCTGAAAACAGTTGTGATAATGAAAGCTGATTGGAAACAGTCATTTAAAAAGTTAATTTGCTTGTTTTCAATGCACATGCTCTGCTTTTTTTTTTAGTATCTGCTACTACTTTAGGCAGGTTTAGCGAGATACCGCTGCACATTCCAAATTTGAACTCATCGCTTTTGGCTTTGTACATCATAATCACGTCCACAGCAACCACTGTGATGCCATAAACAGAAGGTTTGACTTCAGGTGAAGAATTTAGGCCATAAAAGCAGAAACATTCCTAAAGGAAAATGGGGGAGGATAAGGAGGATGTGGAAAGTGCTTATTCTGACTTTCTGTGTAGTGTTTTTTTTTTTTTTTTTCAAAACTTTTCTTTCAGCTATCACTAAAGATAAAAAAAAAAAAACTTTCAAAATGTCAAAGTGAATCATCTATTTTAGATAGTATAATTGAAAAAAATGTATAAACAGCAGAGTTTTATTCTGCATTAGATTTCTTTCTGTCTCTTTTCCATTCATTAAAAAAATAAAATAATTTTAGTAAATCCACAGTGGCAGGATAGTTTTGCTTCTGTACTTTTCCCAGGGTGCAGCAGGAGAAATTGCATTTGCAGTTCATGGAGAATGAAATTAAACTTACTCTGTCCGCTACTCCTACACCCAACACATTTCTGGGAGAGACACTTGCGTGCTATAGGAAGCAGTGCCCTGAATGCACTTGCATCTGCTCTTGTGCTTGAAGGAACAGGCACAGATTTGGGCCCACGTTAACTCCCAAATTAGCATTAGGTACTGTATGGAGTGCTTGTGTTTGTCTGCCTCCTCTCTAAGGTGTTGCTCTTGGAAGGGGAGACTTAGAATGTGTCACTTTGTTTGCTTCTAGTGGCTGAGATGACTTTCTGTTCTGTGGTACATTTGTATATTCTTAGAAAGGTCATGGTTTTACAGAGTATCAGAAAATTGAAGGATACCCATTTTTAACTTGCATCATTTCATGCTCAAAACATATGAGGGTGATAAGCTGTAAAGTCAGTAAAAAAGTATTTGGCAAATGTAAATTACATTGTGGCAACTGAAAAAGAGCAGAATGCCATTTATTTGTTTAGTGGTGGTAGGAAAGGCAACTTTGAGGAGAGAAAAAAAAAAGGCAAACAAAAAACCAAACACATACCACTTTCTTCTTAAGCAGTGAGATCTCTGTCTTTAACTCTTTGATCATCCTTCTGATAGAGATTATGTACACAAACATCTATTTATAGGGCTTGTTGCCCTTAGAGCTGGCCTGGCCACTTCTTCCTTTTGGGCTGTGGCTTCTCTAGAGCAGGTAGATAAGTACTCAAATGACTTTAGTTTTGATGCAGCACCTGAAGTACATAACAGCAGATGCAGCAATAAGTACTTCCTTTTCTTCCAGCGTAGAAATTGAATGCATATAATACATATGAAGAAAAATTCTCCAATAAGAACAGAAAAAAAAAAAAAAAGGATCAGCAAGGATCTCTGTTTAATATAATGCTGATCCTGTGCTCCACAAAACTTGTTAACAGGAGGAGACTCTCACTGTATATAAAAAGGTTAGCACTTGCTGTTCGACAACTCCAGCAGTTTTCATTTGCATTTCAAAGCCAGAGAGAGAATGAGAAAGCTCATATTTTTAATTCCAATAGTATGTCACTCCGGCTGACTGTGTCTGTAAAACTGGCGCACTATGGGCAATTTTTATCAATTTCATTTGTTGAATCTACTCAGATGAGCTTTTAATCTCTTGCCTGCTGATCCCTAGTTTATAATCAGATTTGACAGAGGTAGGATGGCTGTAAATATCTTGATGTGAAAGTCAAGATAGAACTGTCATTTCTCTCCTTCCTCCTCTGGTGAGGTAAAATTTTATTTGCAAAGCGTGAATAACTAAAACTTAAAACTGCCTAGTTTCATACTGTTTCAGGTGCATCTGTTCACAACTAAGCCTTTTTTCTAGAAAAGGCAAGAACCTTCCTTGCTTATTTATTGACTTGCTTCTAAATTTTTTGGAAAGAAATTTTATGTCAACTTGAATAATTATTCCCAGAGGTTGATAACATGCTGATTTCAGGTAAGATCTGAAATAATAGATATTTGTGGTGTAGATACTCATTTTGATTCCTGAATAAAGCTATTCAGGAATGGCTTTAATGCTGTCAATAAAAACCTTACAGCTAAATGAATGAAAACGTGTAATAGCTATGTTTACTGCAAGTCTGTTCATACTTTTTTTCTACTATTTTGTATACATGATGTTAGCTGTGTAACTTCTGCATCTCTTTTGCTTCCCATCAAAATGGAAAAATACCTCTTTGCTTTATAAGGCATCCTCTGGATAATTTTAAGACTCAAATTTTGCCACAAATTAATATATCAAGAATATTCAAAATACAGAAAGTTAGGAACATGCACAAATTTAAGTGTATATCCTGATTCCATTAAGTGTAATCTGAGCGTATGGAATTAAAACAATTGTGTTCAATTAAAGCAATTGTGATAATATATTATCAGTCCTTTTCCATTCAATAAAGTTTTGTTTGTGATGCTTGAATATTTTTAGCTTGTCATGTCTCCTCATTCATTTTTATAGTCTTATTTAGTATTCTGATGTTATCCCGCTGTAACCTCTCTGCCACAAATCCTTCTGTTACCAGTCATGGGAGGAAAAAGACTCTAAATATACTACTGATTTTTTTTTTCTCTCTTACTCATCTTTTCATGATATACTAATTTCCATGTCTTTTCTGTTCCAAAAGTTCTTCAGCTTTTGTTTAGTCTCCATGACCTCAGTTAAATCCAAGATTTACTGTCAAAGGCAAGAATTTCAATGTGGTGCCCCCTCCTGCGTAACCTCTTGCTTCTTTCTAGGATGTGGTGTTCCTGCCACTTGCCTATTCAAATTTCATCTGGTACACTAACAACTCCTCTACTTATATAAATTATCTTCTGTTTAAATATAGTCCTAAATTTGATTTTCATAAAGAATTTTTTTTTTGTGTGTGTGTGTGAACATTGCATGCATGCAATTGTAATAGGAGTCCATACAGTCAGCTTGGTGAACCAAAAAATCCATAGCTCCACAGGTTTATCTACATCACAACACCATAAATTTTATTTTTTTTCTGCTTTCTGTTGGGTTTATGCCAATAACTCCAGGAAGATAACTCTTATTGATTTTACAAACACTGTAAACATTATCGGTATAACTACAGATAGAAGAATAATTCTGAGTAATCCACCTCCCCAGCTTTGCAAATCAAAACCAAACTCGATTCACACAACATAAAGACAAGTGCTAGTAATGACTGTAGTCTTCTGAAGCTGCTGTCTTCACTGATGTGCCTGTGGGTAGATGTCTTTTTTATTGTTTTAAGTACATGTGACTTAGAGAACTCTATGGAAATCACTGATAGAAAGGGAGAATCTGATTTGAGAGGTGACTGCAAACTGCCTGGGGGCAGTGACAGACTGCGTGTCACTGCTCACTTCTAGCATGGGAAGTCGGTGCTGGTGGACCAGTAGTTGCGGCAGGAATTCAACTCTTGGAACTCTTGTCCCGAGTGAGAAGATGATGCAGCCCCAGTATTGGGCCTTACATACTAGCAGAAAAAATCATATTCTACTGAGTTAGTGTCCCTGATTGTTGCAGTCTCCTTCCCTTTGGGTTATCACCAGATATGTTGTTACTTAACTTCAGAAAGATACTGAAAAGTTCCCTGCGGTAAATAAGCATTGCAATGTCGTTATTAATGCTACTTTTCCCTTTGGCAAGCTTTTCAACTTGAGAGCATATTTCTTCTCCTGCACTTAAAATTAATTTTTGATATGCCTTGACAGCCAAGTTACATGAAGTAGTAGGAGAACAACACAAATGGTGCTCTTTGAAGGTGAATACTTGGACTAGCTGGTCCTGCCAGAGTACGGTAGTGTCCAACTGACAATGAGACAAAAGAGAACCTTCTGGTAGGAGGCAACTGCAATGTATCTAGCCAGAAGACAAAGCTGAAATGGATTTCAACAAATGGGAATGAGTTGCAAATAATTCAACATTTAGGCAAAAGTGATAACCATCATTCTGCGTATATTGGCCCTTAATTGGCTTTGAATTAGAAATTTTGGAACTCCAGGTGAAAGATGGCAAAGACTGTTTCAACTAAATTGAATTGCTTGAGATTTTTGGAGGGAAAACAATACAATTCCTGTCAAAATATGAAAAGTGCTTATAACATATTATATATAAACATATAATATAATATAATATAAATAAATGTCATATATCAATATATAAAAATAGGGTGCCTACTGTGGAAAAGAATACGCAGAACTCTGTGTTAGAGGACAGCATTGCCTGACTCTTTCAGTCATACGTGGCTTCCTGTCAGTGAGTCAGAAGTTGGATTTTGTGGCTTGAACATACAGGAATGTATAGCTAATCTCTGCATAGGGGCTATTTTTAATTGGAAAAATGGATCAGTTACCAAGAAAATTACTAAGGCAAATTTTTAGGCTTTTGAGGGTAGGGAGAGATGTGTGTTTTGGGGAAAGGTAGCATTTGGCCAAGTATGCATGCATAAAGCTTGAGTATTATTGGCACTTTACAAAATTGCTTATCAGTAGTTTCTTGAGTAAATAATTTAATTTTATGAGTAATATTTTTTGAAATACAAAATGCGAAATATTGTAGCTCATCAAAGGAGGGCAATAGCAAAGAATGTGATTGTGAGGGAGACAAAACAGTAGAAGAAGGTTTTAATTTCAGATGAAGGGCATTCTACAGCTGAGTCTGTATGAAGGTGAGCAGAGTGAATTTAAAAGACGTGGAGAAGATAAAGTATTTAACTGTTGAAAGAAAGCAGGGGAGGCGTGTGATATATGGTGGTCAACAATAATGATCAGTCCAGTTCAAGAGTTGAAAAAGGTATTTGACAGATGTGCTAATCACATAGTAAAACAGTAGAGATACTGTTTTAATTTATCTAATTTATATTTGGAGGAAAACAGTGAGGACATGTTTCCCAGGTAAAGATCAAATCATTAGATGAGCTATTAAAATAAGCTACCTGTTTTAGCAGGATCTATTAGGGGACAAAAAATTTTAAAAGATCTGCAGATTTCAATAAACCAGTTATCACAGAACTAATAGTGAGTGGACAGTGAGTCCCTTCTCTTATCAAAGATAAGAATATAATGATATAGCAACTGATCAGTCCAGGCTGAAACTTTTTTTTTTTTTTTTCTGTGTGTCTCTCTGTGAATCCAAGAATATGATTTCAGCACACAGATAGTGGAGCTATCTCAGTGGAGCTGAGAATTTTTTGTTATTTCTTAGAAGATATCAGTAAATAAGAATGACTTTGGAGTTAGCCTGGCTTTTGGGATGTTTCAGAGGAAATTGAAACAGGCACTAAGGGAGCTCTTAGATGTTGAATTGTTGCTGATAATGTTCTTGTTACAAGGAAAGGGAATCTCAGGGAAGAGGCAGTAAAGCTTTGTGCAATCAGAC
This sequence comes from Cygnus olor, assembly GCF_009769625.2. NCBI lineage: Eukaryota > Metazoa > Chordata > Aves > Anseriformes > Anatidae > Cygnus > Cygnus olor. The sequence goes on along the minus strand of NC_049170.1, from coordinate 40,138,133 downwards.
TGTATTAACTCTTTGAGGATGCCAGGCAGTGTGTGTGTGTGTGTCTACATTAAAGGAAGAAAGGGAAGGTAGCATTTGTGGAAGTGAAATGACAGCAAAGCACAGGGATGGCTGGGAAACTGAAGAAAGCTCAAAGGGAATCCTCGGGGAGTCAAGGGTTCTAAAACTTCATGGAAACTAAGCAATGTTAGCTGCACTGTGATACTTCAGGAGATTCCCCAAAACAAGCACTGGTGTGAAGACTGCACACTGTGATGTTTGCTAGCAGAGTCTTCAGAGATGCAGGAAGCTACAGCACAGCGAAACTGGTTGCAGAGCTACCTGAGACCAATGGCCAATGTTAAAATATCAGATCCCTAGCTGACAGTGTGACTACTCACATTGCTTGAAAGCTGTATAGTAGTAGTACAGCACAGGGAAAAGCAGTGGGTTAGAGGAACTCTTTTATTGCCCACATTTGCCTTTTGCAGCCCATGCCACTACTATACAACAGGCAACACATGGAAGTGATTAAGGGGAGATAAGATAAACAGCTGCTTGAAACAGGGACTTGTCCTCACACAAAGGTGAGCAGATCTGGGTGACCAACTAGTACATAGCCATGTGGTTGCAGTGAGGGGGGTTTCTGCATTTGTGCAATGTAGATCTAGATCTGGGACAGCAGTGAAGAGAGAAGAGGTGGCATACAGCAGGCAGGAGAGGGACATGGTAATAAACCTTCTGTTTCCTCCATATGCATGACCCTTCTAGAAACGTCTGTAACCTGTTTCTCATTTAATCTTGGCTCCTGTCTGCCTACTTAACCCAAATTCTCTTCTTGATCCTGTTAATCTCAGTCACTTCTCTGTCTATAGTGTATGTGATATGTCTTTCTTAACCATGCTAACTTTAGCTGTTCATTTAAAACAAAGAACAAAAAAAAACCTCTCTTTGACTCCTCATTCCATTTTTTTATGCCTATGTCCCAGCTCTTAGTTCTGCTTTTCCTGATTCCAAGTCTGTATTACCTTCTCAGGCAGACTCCTCAAAACTTTACTTTTCAGTTCCCCCTGTACCCCCTGTATTTTCTTACCCCTCTCTCTGTCCGCTGAGCGATTCACATCCAGTAATCTTTTGTAGATTCATTGGCAAACAATAGATTTCCCTAGCATAATTGTCCTAAAGGGCTTTTGCCTTGTTTCAAGAAAAAAAAAAAAAATCTGAGACAGATATTGAACCTTATAAAGTGTCACTGCAATTAAAGTTTGGCAAAGTTCTGAGCAAATGAGAATTTTCTGAAAATGAGGTCTTCCTGATAGCAAATGGCAGCAATGGTTATGTACAGTGCTGTCAGTTCTCCCTATAATTGCAACTTTTCACGCATATATTTACTGAACAAATTGCCTAGAGTTTGAAGGAACAAATTATGCCTAGCACTCACACCTTAGGAAGAATAATAGTAGGCATTTGAAAGAAAGGGACTTAAAATGATAAAGGGAAATTAAAAATACACTTCTGTCTGACACTATTGCCTAATGTTCTTAGATGCATCAGTCAAGGATACTATGACTAGAAGAAGAAATGCATTATTTTCATCTCTAATGTGCCGTGTGTTTGATAGGCCTTTGGGATGTGTGTAGATCTTCTACGGTACTTCTTTTTAAAAATCAAATTACCACATTGTGTAATTTAGAAAAAGAATGCAGACTCAACACATGATCATGCATTAAATTGCCTTTTTGACCCTGAGTAAATTTAATTGCAGAGAAATTCAGCAGTGAATTGAAGAAGGCGTATTTTATTGGCTTATCTGGACCTCTGTCTTTAATTGAATAGGCTAAATTTTCTTATGACTTTCTTTACCCAACAGGGTTTTCTCTGAATAACTTCGTTTAATGAACAAGCTATTCCAAGTCCAGACACGTTTGTGTATATATATATAAACAAACCCATATAACTTCTAATATATTTATTACATTTGCTCTTTTATTTCAAGCTAGTCCACCCTGAGAGTGAAATAACTGTCTTCTGGAAACAGTTTCTATTTTCAGTTGAAGGTTTACATCCAGGACAACTCTCCCACTTCAGGCAGGCTTCTTGCTCTTCTCCCACACTGAGATAACTTAACACCTGATTTAATCTGTCTGTGCGCCCTTTATTTTTCCTGATGTCATTTCACCATTTCAGTGTGTCCTGGTTTCAGTTAGGACAGACTTAATTTTCCTCCTAGTAGCTGGTAGGGTGCTATGTTTTGGATTTGGATGAGAAGAGTGCTGATAACATGCTGATGTTTTAATTGTTGTAGAGCAGTGCTTACACCAAGCCAAGGACTTTTCAGCTTCTCGCTCTGTCCTGCCAGCGAGCAGGCTAGGGGTGCAGCAGGAGCTGGGAGGGGACAGACCCAGGACAGCTGACCCAAACTGGCCAAAGGGGTATTCCATACCATCTGACGTCATGCTGAACAATATGGGAACAAAACGGGGTGGGGGGGGCCGGCTGCTCGGGGATAGGCTGGGCATCGGTCAACGGGTGGTGAGCAATTGCATTGTGCATCACTTGTTTCGCACACATTATTATTATTAATACTATTATTATTATTATTATTATCATTATTATTATTATTTTCCTGTCTTAATAAACTGTCTTTATCTCAACTCACAGGCTTCACTTTCCCGTTTCTCTCCCCCATCCCGGAGAGGGAGGGGGGAGGGTGAGCGAACGGCTGTGTGGTGTTTGACTGCCAGCCGGGCTAAACCACAACACAGTGCTGGCACACAGCCAGTTTTGCCCCTGTGTTATTATAATTGTTTGTAGTTAATACAGCCGGAACCACACAATTATTGAAGCACCATGCTTTGTTACTTCTGTGTTAACCAGGTTGGCATCTACCATAGTCCAGGGTCCTGGACTCCCTTTGGAGTGGGGAAATGTATCCAGGCAATGTGAATGCTGAAATGCAAAATTCTGGGCATATCTGGCAGCACGAATAGAGAAACACAGAGAAAGGACCAAGGCTGCTTCAAAACAGATGAGTGAACAAGGAAGCGAGCAAAGAAAAATGGCTTGGGAGGGCTATGGGACTACAAGAGTCAAGGAGGAGACTTCTGCTGTTGCTGCCCCAGCTGCCTCAGGGACTACGCCTGTGCTGTTTGAACAAGGGCAAAGGGCAGGCTGACATGATGAATGTGCCATACCCCCACATTGCCCTGAAACATCTGTGTATCAGATGCAGTGAATTAATTGTGTTTCAAAGGGAGGTTTGGGTCAAGTGTCTTCTTTTCCCATTGTGTGGTGCTAGATGTGCCACTGGAAGGAGCTTAAACATAGCAGCAATGCGTTGTCTCTGACACTGTTGCAAGACATTCCAGTGAAGGTGATGGGGGAAGTGGGAATCACTAGGCCACAGGCATAGAGGAGTGCAAACTGAAAATTTGTTGCCTGCTCTATGTTAGAGTTTATCTAAGGTTCAGACTGAAGAGTAGGCTTGCTTGCAAAGCATTTGGGGGCTATGTGATTTTTATGGGCTTAGGTTGCATTCACTATACAGTTTTGATGTACTTGCATTCACAACGTGTAGCAAAGTTTTCTAAGGATGACCAAAACAATAGGCTAGGCTGGGATAATTTGCAAAGCTTGGAGCAAGTGGAAGAAAGACTGGAAATGCACAAGGTGAGCCTGGCCAGCATTGTAACTGTGCTGGTATTAGATATTTCTCAGAAGGGCTAAGTAGAGAATTGCTGAAATTGCAGATGAAGGTGCTCTTAGTAAGTAAAACGTCCTGTTTTTCTGCTGGTCTGGCAGGCTGTGTGTGCTGGAGAAGGTATGGGAATGAGTGGCTGGGAAGAAAATGCAAGCCTGGAAGCCAGCAGTTCAGCTCATTTGGGCTGCTTCAGATATACAGCACTGGGTGACAAATGACTCTTCTGTAGCTGCAAACAGGGCAACAGCACTAGGCAGTGGTTATGTCTTGTTTTCCTTTCCCAGTCTTTTTTGCAGTCCTTTGCAATTTAAGCCTCTTGAAGGCACGCCTCAGGGTACTCTACCTCTGTGGAGTTGTGCATTGTATTACTAACCCTATTACCTACTTCCGCTATCTAGAACATGTCAGTTATTGTACAAGGGCTCTAAGAAAAGGCTTTATGATCATCCATGTGCTAGTAAGTTGAGATACGAATGTCATTCAGGTACCAAAAAAGAGAAGGAAAACCTCCACAATTTATTGATGTTTGCATGGAGACTTATATTGAAACAATAGTTTTGTATACAGTGCTTTTAAAAAGTTCAGGATAGGAAGGCCATAATGGAGAAAAGTCTTAAATAGCTGCTGAGGATCTGTGACACCTCTAAAAGGAAGGAAAGAGGGCAGAGAAGATGTGGATTTGATCTCTAGAGTAAATGGCAGTAGAAGGCCAAGAAAGAAGTTTAGTTAGAGGCAAGTACCTGGAAAAAGCAAGATCATGAAGGAAGGACTACTGGACAAACACAAAAATAAATATCTCTTTAGGATATTGTTCTGTTGATAATAAATATCCCTAGAAAAGCAAACACTGTGCTTTGTGATGAGGGCAGGGGGACAATTAGAGACCACTGAACTCTCACAGCTGTCCTGCAGCATTTTATCACCTGGGAAATGGGGAATGTTTTCTGTCCTTTAACTCAATGATTTATTAATGTATTGATACTAGCATATGAGAAGTCACAACTTCAGCTCTGTTGTGGCTTTAAGTTCTGTTGTTTATATTTATTAATAAACATTTTTACTGTGCTAAAATCATCTCTCTGAAATTCCTCTTAATAACATCAATTCCTAGTAACTTCCTCATGCAATTAATTCGTTTCCTTACTTACAGTGAGGAATCATTTTTCCTGCCGTCTACCCTCTAGCTTCCAACTGGGAACATATGATGCAGCACTGACCCAGATTCACCTGCCATATGGACCACCTTTTAGAAACATCCTTTTTGGTTGTTTGTAGCATCCATAAAAGCTATTTAGCTTTCCCCCCCTCCATTAAAGGGGTTCTCAGATATAACTGCACAGACAATGAGCAAAACACAGCAGGTGTGAATGACAGAAACAGCTGTTGCTCACAGCATCCGGCATTGCTACCTCCGGTTTACTTTTAGTCTCACGAGTAACTAGTTACTTCAGTCTTGCAAGTAACTATTCTCCAGCATGTAACTGGAGTAAGTGGAACTGAGGTTTTCAGAGACTGGCCTAGATGACCACAGTGCTCTCTTTTCCTTCGTGTTAGTGCATGGTATTTAGCCAGGCTGTGAAGTGGTGAAGACCAAGATCTTGTTTCTCTTGTTGTCCTCAGAAGCTAACAGAGCAGGCTCATGAATGCTGTTAGTGTTCAAACAAAATTGGAAAACTTAGTCAGGTGCCTATTGTCTCTGAGAGATCAGCTCTAGGAAGTGATGTTTTCAGAACAATTGCATTTAGCAGTATATCAACAGGAATTGAAGTGGTGAATTTCCAAATGGCAATGAACACTCTTAGAACAAAGTTAAGAAACAGCTGTCATGTTGATGGACTGGCACTGAAAATCATTTTGAATGCAGGCGTTTTCCCCAGGAGGTTTTGTTTTTAAGCTTTGTTACCACTAACGGTTACAAGTTTAGAATGTTAATTTGACTAGTGAACCCCTTCCAGATGATCAAGCCTCAAAGTACTGATGACTGGTGAAGTTGGTCTAGGAAACTTTTGGAAAATAAACTTTTTGATTCTTATCTCCAATGGATTTCATCTCCTTGCTGTTTTCATAAATGTTACCTAGCTCATAAAACAATAAAATTGTTTAACAGTGAAGAACACAAACTATTTGACTGCAATAATGATGGTTAACATTGGGATGTACATTAGAATGGTACTGCTTTGCAAGAAATTGATATTACTGGTTGAGTGCCATGCTAAAGTCTTCAGTTTCATCCCAAGTCTTAGCATTTGAGCACCACATAAGTAAGTACATAACTTTTCAAGTAAAATTATTCTTCTCATTTCATATGAATCATCATATGAATTCATATGTAATCATCTGTTTTCTTCTTAGAACTGTTAGTATGTAGATATACTGTCACAAATTGTCAGAAAACGATCACCTTTTCATAAAATTATAAAAATTTTTCATAAAAATTAGAGAACATTTAGAAAAAAAATGTCAAAACAGTACCCTCACAAATTTGTGCATTACAGCTGATTTTGCTAATTATAATCCTTCAGTTAATGAATTAAGGTGTTCAATGTGTCTGATTAAGACCAACATGGCTGGGGTTTTGAATTCAAGAGCAAATTTTTTCTCTAAAGAGACCATAATGCAAGAATTTTGGGCTTTTTTTTGTTTATTTTTTTTCTATCCTTCAAAATAGCAAACAAAAGAATATAGTACACCTCCTACTAGGAAAACTTGAAAATATAAAAAAGCTAAATGCCTTAAACTATTTCAGATTGTTTGCCCTATTTAGGAAACTAAGAACTACAACCTAAGTCCATAGACTTAGATGTGTCAGTATTTTTCAGCTACCAAGGAGTGTGCCAATTATTACCGATAAATATGAAGCATCTATGAGTTAGAATGAGGTCACTGAACAGAAAGAGAGGAGTTACAGGTACAGTTCACTGCTGCCTGAAATCTGATTTTATATTTAAAGTAAATATCCCACCCTTAGCAATTGCCAGGGTTTTTTAGGCTCCTAAGGTAGGAAGCACTGTCATTTGCTTTCTTGTTTTAAATGGTGTGATTCATGGATTTATCACACAATCTGAGAGGAAAACAGGGTTAATATTGGAGAGCATCTGAAATGAAGTAACAGTGATGTGAGTTATGCCAGGTGAGTGCCTGAAGTAATTACAATGCCCATGCTTCCTGAGTAGGGTAGCAATACAGACCTAATTCTGGTCAGTCCGGAGAAATGTATTTTGATGAACTTTCTGTCAGTGCTATTTAGCTCAGACATACATTGAAGGATAACCTAAGTGGATGTTACTGCAATCTGTTTGTATTTCCCCAGGCTATTGGATACACTACTGCCATAATTACACCAGTGGTGTTTTGTATAAATACTGAGACAAAAAGTCTGAAGCCTATTATTTTTCTGCTTAGTATGAAGCTTTAAGGAACAATCTCAGTCACCTTGGTACTGCAGCATGTTGTAGGCAAAACAGCCTGGACTTGGGAATCTTAGCTGAATTTAACTTTTTTACCAAATAACAGCCACTTCTGTTTCAGCACAGTCTGGAACTGGCTGTGACTGGCTGCAGGCTACCTCCCACGCCAGGCAGGACTGCAGCCCCCTTCTACCAAAAACCTGCCGTTTGTGCCCTGTATGCAGCTATTTTAAAGTTTTCCTTTGCAAAACCTGTGCACAGACAGGCTTGAATCTGCAGTACTGAATTTGTAAGGTTTGCCTCTCTTGTGTATGTGCGTACAGCCCCAGTGCTTGACAGTAATTTCACAGTGGCTGCAATGTGGGATTTCAGCAAGGGTGCACATCCAGTTTGCAGATACGCAGCTCTTCTGAGTTTTCCCCCTAAATCTTGACAGGCATTGTAGCAAAGAGCTTGGGCCTGAGCTAGCTAATGCCAATAGCTGTCGTGTTTCAGTGTGAGCTCAGTTATGCCAAGTCCATTTGCCTCCAAGTTCAGATGTGGAAAGCTGTGTTGGTTAACACCTCATGCACGTTTGAAAAGCTTTCCTAGCTGGGTTTGTAAATGGTCATATTCTAGAATTTATTTTCACTGTAAAGATGAAGACTCACATTTTCTGGGATTTGGATGTCTGTTTAGATCCCCTGTATTCAGTCGATGATGACAGGTCTCCTGATAGACATACCGCATTCATCTGAATGGAGCCCTCTATTACAGAAATTGTCCAAGGCCTATTTTATTCAAAATGGTCTATCTTTCTGGCTTTACATAAGCTCAAGAAAATATCTTTTTGCAAAGCTTACTGAAAATCAGTAGACTGAATTGTGTAAAAAGAGTTTTGTATTTCAATTTAAAATTATATTGAGGATGGAGGAGAAAAGGAGAGGCCCTTTCATGCTGAAAGTTATGATTAGGACAAAAATAATTCTGGCACAATGGTCTCCCTTTGGAAAATGGTGTTTCATTAAAATCCGCATTCAGCTGAGTCTACCAGAGCTGTCAATCACAAGAATAGACCATTAGGCATGAAACTCTGAGGAAAGATTGTAGTTGCATGCCTGTATGTTTATAACTTCCATGCAATAAACGCCACACTTTTTGATTTGAGAATAGAAAATATTTTATATAGTTTGAAATACTGAAGCAATGAATTTCTGAGTTGAAATTATTGTGAAGGGCGGTTATAACTTTATTCTACATTCTGTGAAGAGCTTGGATCTTCTATTTTTTTCTGCTTTGTATCTCGTCTGTAGTGTTGTTTAGTTGGTTTCAGGAATGATGTACACATGTTACATTGGACATTGCATATTATTTAATGTGTTTTGGAGAATCTGTGACTTGGCATGACATTTGCTCAGATGAGGTTGAGGTTAGCTGTATGTTTTTACCCCAAGAGTTTCTCAACAATAAACATTATGGTCACCACTGTGAAAATAACTATGAATAACTGCCAACACATCTGTATCTAGCACTAAAGTATTAAAGTAGTAAAGTGTATATTCTAGGGTGATATTTTAAGAAAGGGAAGCATCTCTAATATCGGTACTATTTTCTACATTAATTAAATAGAAGAACTTTCTAGCACTAAAGGATGCCTGAAATTTAATGAGTAGTGTACAATAATTCTTTTTATTGTTTTACTATTTTTTTTAAATTGCTGGTTGTTATAAATTTCTCTGGATGAAGGTTGTTGAAATTCTAATTCATTTAGAGAGGGGGAAATATACAAACTCAGAATATTTTTGTTGTTTGTGATGGGTGTTTGATATCCAACATTTCTGATGTATACAAATATATGGCAATTGCCACTTGTCCACATCATTTTATGTGCTATGCTACGCAACTTGTTTTGGCTGCACATAGTATAATTTAGATGTAATGTAACGATACATTTTGGATTTAGCTTTGAGGGGTTTGTAGCAGTTATGTTTTTTTGTCTTATTTTATTACACATTGTCAGGCCATTAGAAAACAAAGGCTTTCAGATTTATCTGTCCGTGATCTGATAAGACATAACATCTACATCATGAGTCTAAGGGTGACCCTCAGGAAACAAAGGTTGAGTCTTCAAAAGAATAACCTGACCAGTATATATGTTATGGTTGCAAGAAAGAAGCTATTGGGCATGTTGTTGTTTTTTGTTTGTATATTGTTACATGCTGTTTACACACATGATGTATCATAGGCTACTTGATCTTCTCCTGAAACAGATTATTCCTTCAAATAAATTTCCCAACTTCCTTTCCTTACTTTTATTTTCATCAGTCTTAAGTCAGTGTCCTGTTCCCTAACTTCTACAAACTCATCCTAATATGAAAATGTTTTTTGACTAACAGCCGTAAACTGTACAAACTCATCCTAAGATGAAAACTTTTTTGGACTAACAGCGGTAAGATATTTCTGCACTTGCAGTCATACTTGTACTCTTACAATAGACTCATTGTTTATAGATAATTTTATACATGCAAATGTCAGCATATGGTATACTTTATCCAGTGCATTCAGTGCTATTGGTGTGAGAGAAATCAAATAGAGTTAGTAGTATACACCAGAATAAACTTGACAGGCAATTAGTAATGGACAAAATAACTGAGAAAGGGAACACTTTGTTTAAACAAACAAACAAAAAATTCCCTGATTTTATAGTCTTGATCTTCAAGAGAAACTGCAAAAATATTTTAAAACATGAATGTAGGAGCCAAAAGTAAAATCCTATTAGATACTAAGTGTCATGGAGACATTGGTGTTACAGGAGATTATCGTTTTTCCTGAGTAACATGTCCTTAGAACTCTCAACTCTTCTCTAGGTGCTAAGTATTTATTTCTCCTGCTTGAGAAATATATTATGATTTCCTGATTCTTGTCCCTCCAAAATCTTCTTTGTCTTTACAGATACTTAACTCCCCTTTTCTTAAGATTGTCTAATTGTTTTCAGATTTTTTCCATAGCTTGATGTTTGCTCTATTTTTTCAAGTCTGATAGAGGCTCTTAGTGTCAAATAGCTTTAGTTTCCCTCAGTATCTCTGTATCTGCTGACTTAAGAAAAGATAGTATCTCCGCAAATGCTACTTCAGCTGTTCTTAGCATACTCTTATTCCTTGTCCTTGTCTCACCTGTTCAGTAGTTGGAGGTTGTAAAAGTTTCTGAAGGTTGTAATGACACGAGTTAGGGAGAGGGGAGTTTCATGTGCCCTTCTTGCAGTTAAAAAGTTCAGCATATGGGTCAAACCATCTCTCTGCAGGGCAGGGAAATAGTCATGAGCCAAAGGTAATTGTGTTCTTATCCTACGGTTGGAAAACAGGAAGAAAATGGGTGAAGAAAAAACAAGCTTTAACCCTGTCAAAATCCATCTAATTTATTTTTCTGCTTTTCCCTCTGAAAATGACTGATTCTGGAATAGTGTTTATGCCTCTGGGATGCAGTCAGGGCCTGATGGCTTAGCAAAAACAAAGTTAGGGAAGGCCCCTCGTTTCAGTGATACAGTTCAGGTGAGTAAATTTAAGTAGAGGAAGGAGGTGGCTAAAGAGCTAGTTATTTTCAGGGATTCAGGACTGGGACACTGATATTTGACAATATGTATGCAGAACAAAATGGCATTAAAAATAGCAGTTTTATTGTCTGAATTAGTTGCACTTTATATCTGACTTTAGTATCCTATTATGGTGGACTTCACATTAACAATATTGTTTGCTTTATGTGGCTGACATATAATTTGGAGTGAAAAACAGTGCACTTAACCTCCTGTTATTAATCTTTTGAGATTTTTGTATGCTTTCCAAAACAGAATTACATTTTAATTTCTGTAGTGGAATCTTTTAACTAACCTCTTCTTGGTCTGACATTTAAATGTGACGGCTCTCGTATTCCCTTCTATTTTTTTTTTTTTTGAACTTTTGATAGTAACATTAAAATGAAGTTCATAGAACTTTTATGCAGCTTGGAATATAGGTAGATTTTTATGCAACTTGGAAGACATTTTTTTTTTTTTTTTCAATTGTAACACTCTAGGGTACCTCTAATTTCTAAACTCACTTAAGTGTACTAGAGCTCTGTTTTGATAGGTTTCAAAGAGAGACCTGTTCAGTCCTCTTTGTGTATGATGTTTTTACCTGGAGCCTCATGAAGACACATGTAGGGATTAAAATTAGGATACATTAATTTTCAAAGGGAAAGAAATAATATATTAAAATATATCAGATGTATTAAGTTTTACTAATGTTTGCTGAATTTTCTATATTGTGTATTAACATCCACCTGTGAGATGCTGTGTATTTAAGCTGTGAGTTTTTTTGAAAAAAGTGTGCTTGTTTTCCTGGTTACGTTTAGAATGTATGTTCATGTAATACCAAACCTAAAACTAAAGATGTGGTAGGCTATTACAGAAAAAGAGAAAGACAAGTAACAAATCAAGCTAAATATGCTATTGTACCATATTAAGATCTTTAAATACCGGAGAAACAAGTAGAAAAATTACTTTAGAGGTCTTTTTGAAGTTTTTGGTTAATAAAGGTGGTCTAGCAGTGTTTGTTTGTTTGTTTTACATATAGACACTTAAAATTACTAAAATGTCTAAATAACTTTTATATCAAATATAAGTGTTGTAAACTATAGTTTCCGCCCTGTTTAAATAGAGTTGTAAAATAGTTTTTTATAGTCTTTTGAGAGCATGCAAAAGAATAATAATCCAGTGAAAACTAGGAATCATATTAGTATACTTTTGGGATTACTTCCTCACTTGAAAGTAGTGAGATCAGATTATATATGCCAAAATCAGTGGGTGCTAACAAACCTTTAATGCCGTGAAGTTGTATGTACTTTACATTGTGTATGTTCCAGATAAGAAAGCTTTTTGGAAATGCTGTTAGAGATTCAATATATTTTAGTTATAAATTATTCTGTTGTAGGCTTGCATCCCTAAAGATGCAAGTTCATCCATAATGTCATCGAAATCAGAGACAGAAGAAATCAAAAGTATTTTAAGTGAATTAGTATTAGAAATTCTAAGAGTGCCATATTAAGGATATGTAATATCTTTTCTAAAAAATATATCTGAACTATGTGTATTTATGAAATTGTTTTGAATATCTACAGTACATATTCTTTTCAAGTATAGAAATTAAAATGTGTTGGTCTCCAAACATACCTAGTATAGACCTGAGAACTCTTTCAGACTGATCTGAAAATTTAATCCCAAACAGAAACCTGTGTAATTTAGAGAGAAAATTACATTTATTATTATTATTATTGTTATTATTATTATTTTATCCTTGGTAAGGGATGGAAAATATTTAACTGATAAATTTGTCTATATGCTTTTAGCTGGTAACCTTTCAGAAACTTCTGAGGTTTAAATCTGCTAAAGCTAGTGTTCTTAAAGTTGATGGAAAAGAGAGAAAAATTATATTTCCTACAATTGGCATTCTAGAAATTGTAGAAAATTCTATATTCTACAATTTACTATAGTGTTGTTAAAACTGTGTTCAGCATATTTTTTTTTCTAATTTACACTGATGCATTGTTATGTACTTCTATATTTGCCTTGCAAAACTTCTTGTTTTGTTTCATATCTGATTTGGGAGATAGGAAAATCTTGTCACAAAAATCTTAGTTTATCCAGTTTGCTTATATACCATTGTAATAGGCTCTATAGTTTGAATTACTGTTATTTTGTAAAAATTCTTGGGGGTGGGAAGTTTTTAAATCTTAAGGTCTCATTCACTCTTTCATAGAGATAAAAAGTAAATGGTTTAGATAGTCTATTAGTAGTCATAACGTGTAGCTTGAATGAACTTGAAAATAATCATGTTTGAGAAACAGTCTCCAGAGACAGCATAGTATGTGAATCTTTAAAACTATCCTTCCATTTGTGTTTTTTATTTATTCACCTCTCCTAGGAAGGTCAAGCAAGACGAGCTTATATCTTGGTCAGTAAACAATAGTGGAATGGTGTTAGTTCACTGACAGTCTCCCTATGCAACGTAGCTGACTTTAAATCTATCGATATACCACAATGCTTAAAAACATTTCATGCTAACTGGAGAATTGACCATACATTTGTTTGGAAATTTAACTGCAGTTACTAAGGATACACTCAAAGATCTGCAGCTAAGATTTTGCGTGCATATTCCTTGGCAATTGGTTATCAGAATGAAGATAACAGTCCATTGGGACAACCTCAGTGCTCATGAAACTCACTGTTAAAATCCAAGCCATTTTTGGGGCTGCAAAGGCATTTGTTACCGTTGTGAGCAAGGGTTTTGTTCATTACATTTGTAAATTAGTTTTGTCTCCCTCAGTCCTCTAAAAAAAATTGCAGATAGCTGTATAATGATAGGGTATTAATAAATGGTTAGAGAAGTGATGTTTTGATTGATTGATTGCAGAAAATTAATCAAAGATAATTTGTTGGCACTCAGAAGTTAAGTGACCTCTGTAGTCTTTTGACTGTGTGTGATTGAGTAGGGGAAAGTAACCAGATCACTGAACTCAGAAGGAAAATTCCCTCAGTGTAATGGGCTTTGGATGAGCACTGAAGAGAAAAGCCTTGAACTTATACAGTACTTGCTCAGCTCTCCCAAAAATATATTTCAAGTTAGTCAGCTGGGCGACGTGTGCTGCCCCACGCTTTGAGTTGCATGTGATGTTCTGTTGTGCTCTCCTTTCTGTTTGCATTCTATCAGCATTTGTGTAAAACATAATAATGGAAACATGATTTAGATAAGCACTCAAATCTATTGTCACAGTTTAGATTAATTATGCTTAGTTATATAATGTGACCTTGAGTTAATAGCCAGGCTTTATTTAGTTTATTAAATCAGTGGTTTCTTGTAAAACATTTGAAAGTTTTAGAAGTGTTTTTAAATGACGTGCAAGCTGGATGACTAATTAAGGTTACTAATGTCCCTGTGACAATAATATGGACTGGAGAAGAAGACCAGAGAAGAGGAGAGAGAGATTTGCCTTTCATATCCATGCAAAGAGAAAATTGGGTATACACCATTTTTCAGTTCTATGTCATTGTTGACCAAATATTTCTTGTTTCTACTCTGTTTGCACCTGTCTCCTGGCCCCCAGTGCACACAGTGTTGCCTCTGTGTGGCATATATCCCACTGGGGATGTGTGATGTGAGCATCTCACTGCTTATTTTCTCTTGGCAAAGCACGGCCGTAATCTCACCACACACAACCCATGATATTTCAGAGGGATGAAGAGGTTTGCCTGGTGCTGTTGCGTATCTAACGGATCATTTCATCTCTTCATTTTTCTCTGGGAACAGTGAACATTTTTTTCCCAATTTTATCTTTATGAGCATCCTTTACAAGGATTTCCAAGCATGTTCTCCTTTATCTTCTGTATTTTGTTATTCTGTCTCTCATCTCAGACTGGTTTTACTGACAGTCTGCTGCTGCATAGTGAGTTAGCACTATGAGTTTCCAGCTGATTCTAGCTGAAATCATTGTAAAGTTTCAGCTTTCAGTGGCTATCACATGGCTATTTGTTCTGCTTCGTCCTGTAGGCTTTTGCTTCTGGATGAGATCCCTGTGCACGTTGCTGCCAGTGGGCACATTCTCTTCTACTCAGTGTTAGTGTGTAAGAGCTTATTTTACCAGAAGGTTTTGGCAGTACCGTTGCTAGTCAGATTGTGAACCCTTTGGGCACGACAGTTACTTAGGGAAAAAGAAACTAATAATGTATTTCCTTCTCAAATGCTCTTTTTAATTCGTTACTTTGAAAACAACCAAACAAATTTCATTAATGTAGTGAGGCAGGTAAACAATGAAACCTAATCATCTTCTTGGGTAATGTAAGATGAGCCCTGCCCTCTTCATTTCAAGCTCAAGATCTGTGTATAAGGCTGTACTTGCAATCACAGCCAGATGACCTGGGAATCTCTAATTTACCTAAGAACTGCAGATTTCAGTGTTCTTGAGACAACAGTTTAAGGAAAAGTAGGTTTTAAGTAAATATTAAATATTGCATAACTTGTGTTGGAGTTAGAAATTTCATAATTCTCAGGAGTTTTTTTCCTCTAAACGTACAGAATGATGTCAGCTGTATCTTTGAGTGCAGTTTTCTTTTTTTTTTGTTTTGTTTTACTGTGGTGTTTGTTTGTTTTTAGTTTGAGTTAATTGAATACATTCAATGTATTGAATACGTTCCGTGTAATTCTTTATGATTTATTTTTAGGCAGATATGATTAATTATATTTTGAGCCCCATTTGGTGTTTTCCTTATTTCTTAGCATTGTCAAAGTGCATTGGTTTACTGTCAAGTTCAAACCTGAAATAAAGCTGGTAGCTGAAGAGGGGATAGCTGGAGTTGATTTTCCCACTGAAGTCACTTGTGCCTTTCTTCTTCCTTACTGACTATTCTTTCATCCCGTCGGGCTCTGGCATAAATAATCACTTCACTGAGTAACAGTCAGGGGCTAATCACATGAGAAGAACACTTGAGCTTTGTCTGTCTGTCTTGAGCATTGTGCTTTCAAGCTGAGTGTCACTTAAGACAGAGTCTGAAGTTCTTTCAGTGCCAGAAAGTGGTGGGTATATACATTTATAATTATTGTGATAAGCAAGGCTGTATGGTCATGGAGAAATACTGCTGTAACTTCTCTTGGGAGGCATAGGGAGCAGAAGCATATAGTCTTAGACAGATTTTATAGTATGAGAAAATGCTAATAAAACCTTAAGTAGGTGTGGAGTCAGCTGTTACTCCTGTAAACACACAAATAAAGCCACATTTCCATTCTGTAGTGTCACTCTGATGATAACATATGGCCTCCAAGATTTTAAGATTTTTTTCTGGAAACATTTATGCATCATTAATACTTAGCCCTTCTGGTAGGGAATAAAATAGCATTGAGAAGCATTCCCTTATCTGTTGCCTTTGGTAGCTGTCTCAGCACATAGACATATTGCTGGTCCAAGCAGCATGGAAAGCAAGCCAGAACTATATAGAACACTAGTTTCAAATACTGTGCATCCACTCCATTATGCATTTTTCCTAATACAAAATGTCACTTGCAATGAGAGGATTGTGTGATATGCTGATACACAGTAAATATCCAGAAGATTGCAAATTACCCAGACTTTTCCCAGTGCAGTAATCTTGATGTATCAGTATGGTTCTTTAGTAGGGTCTGCATTTTGAAATCCTGATGCATCTAAACACGTGTATCTGTACATGCTTAGATGAAAAGGTATATTACAGTTGCAAAGTGCTAGTATTTGTATGTGATTACTTGTATATTTTACACTTGCATGTAATATACTTTAGAAGAAATACATTTGTTAGAAATTCTTTGCTTGCACAGGTAATTAAAGGGAAAAAAACACATTACTGCTTTCTACATCCTACATTTAGTCTAAACAAGAGCTTCTTTTCTATTTGATTTTATGGCTTCAGAGGTTGGGAAAGAATTTACATTTCTTCTCAGATATTTTTCTGCACTTGAAAGTCTTATTTGCTAGGCTGACTTCATCCTGAGGAAGGTGTGTGTGTGTGTGTGTATGGGGGGGGAGGGGGTAGGTGAAGGTAGCAGGTGAGGCTGTTCATGGCATTTGCTGCCCGTATGGGTACCCCTGGGGTCAGCCACACCAAAGCAGAAAACAACTAAGATCTGTTTGCAACCTTTCAGTCAATGGGGCCTCCAGTTAGATCTTTTTCTTCTATCCAGCTATTAATTTTCTTATAAACTTATAATACAAATACAGCATAGACTTGATTTTTATCCTTTGATACTTCAGTGCTTTTGGTGTAGTTGAAATCTCTTAAAGGTGAACAATCTGGATCAAGGGTATGTGGTAAAATTTGGTTGTGCAGCAGGTTCTTTGGCAGAGTGAAAATTCTATTGCAGCTGCTTTATTTATGTTAGTTGTATGCTTTTAATTAAATAAGGGAAATGAGAATAAAACCAGACATTAACGCTGTTACCTATTCTTATACTGAAGTCTATTTTATGCTCCCTATTCATTCAGGCTTTCAGTTATTGAAGGGTTTTCTATTAACAGTACCTAAGTGTATCATAGGCACTGACAGGAGTAAACTTGGAGCTTTTGAAAGAAAACAGTTGGGGTTTCTGGCACATAGGGAGTATTGGAAACACTTAGGGCGTGTTGGAATAAGCTTATTAGCTAGATGTTACTGCAGAAATGATAGGCAGTTAAAGTTAGCTGTGCTGACATTTACATTGTTATCTCTAGATTTTTGACTTTCTAAGAAGCTGAAATAACTGAAACAATTTACAGGGTGTTTATAGCAGGCGATCTGAGTGCCTAGAAGACTGCATTGCACTGGTTTAGTTCCAAACATGGGAGATGTCAGCCTGCCTCTATTTTTCTTGAAATGAATGAATGAATAAAAAGGCAGCAGTGCAATGAGGACTGGGTAGTGAGGTGAATTCCAGGTCTCAAGGAATAGTAGAGAATGGTTATGGGAATAATGTCCACTTGTGTTTCTCTTAATTAAGTGAATCTCCAAGGTCAGATTGTGCAAAGAATTAATGATGCTTTAATCAACTTTTTTTTCTTCCCTTCATGTCACCTGCATCTCTAGGATGATGAAATGAGGTTGTGATGGCCCATCAGGAGTCTTCCCTGGGTCTTGTAGGGATGTATCCAGTAAGCTCCAGCAGGTATCTGAACTGGCTAACTGCTGCAAGTTTCCTGTTTAAAAATCTAAAATCTTGTTTATTAGAGGAGAAAAATGAGAAAATAGGAGGCAACTTTTTCTCCCCAAAGGTATGTCACTCTCTCTATTGGGAATGGGGGGAAAAATGAATTTTACCCAAAAAATGTAGTGTTCAAAATTAAAAAAGAAAAGAGAAAAAGGAAAAAAAAAACGTTAAAAAGCAAAAACTCTGTAAAGTTCAAATTGCTGTCAGGAGGCTTTCTAATTGTCTTCTCTTTTCTTACTGAAATGTTCTTACAGTAGCTTAAAATAACATAAACCAATGCTCTTGAAATACTTTAAAATGTGTAATAGTAATTGTTTTCACTCTACTTTTTTTTTTTTTTTGAGTTCAGCAAAAACCTGCTTGCTTTTTATATCACAGTTGCATACCAAGACTTTGCTCTTATAAGCCTGTTCTGGTCTCTGTTTCCTCCTGGAGTTGAGGTACATGCACAGCTGTGAAATAACTTTGAGGTGTATTTATCTAAAATCTTCTCTAAGGAGTAGCCTCCTGAAGTGCAAGACTTGTTTTCCTGAGAGTCCCAGTGGGATACCAGTCAACCAGTGTTCCTTGTGCATCCTTCATCTCAACACGGTGCAGGCTATATAATACACTGAAGTCTATTCAACAGCAAAATCAAAAAAAAAAAAAAAAAAAAAAGACCAAGTTTTCAATGGGAACCACATTTGGGCTACTTTACAAAGCAGGAGCAGCTGGTTTAAGGATGCAGAAGTTCACAGTTTTAACAGGACATCTGGGAGGCATTTCATCAAAGCCAGGCCAAATACATTAAATGTTTGGGGAAGTATCAGTAAGTGCATAACCTGCTGTGGACCCTCTTAGAGAGTGCAACATGTTCTCTGCTCTGTGGCACTAAGTGTTTTATGAGTGCAGATATGGAAATTCCATTTGACTGTTGTGTAATAGAAGAAGATAGTGGAGAAATCTTGCGTTTGCTTCTCCCCATGAGCTTTTTTATGCCTTCAGTCAAATTGAATTGCAGTATCTCACCAACTGTTCCAGTTTGCTTCAGAATTCCTATGTGCAGCACTCCCACAGCACTTTGCTTTAGGAATAAACTTCGCAGATTTCAGAAAGCAAAATGCAAAAGTTGTTACCATATATACCATATTTCCAGTATGTATGTGGAAATAACTGTATTTTAAGAGTTTCATATTTGTATCACTATATGATTAGTGTATTTTCTATGATAAATACATGAATGGCAAGCGTGCATTTTTATTCACCACCAGTGGATGATGTGCTATTTTTTCTGTCCTAGCAGTAAGGACTTCTGTATTTTGGTACTGAAAATTGCAGAATCTATCCTTGAGTCACTGCACAGGCTGTATAGCTACAGAGTTTGATGCTGCACATGTAACATATTTAAAAATTGGTAGATACCATTTGGATGGCCCTGTATTTATTTTTTATTTTTCCCCAACAGGCTTTCAAACATCTGTTTTTTTTTTTTTTGTTTGTTTGTTTTCAAAAGGAAAAAGTAAAAAAAAAAAAAAAAAAAGTAAAAATTTGGTACCTAGAGAAATACCCAAACACCTAAAGACTATGTAGAAGTTTTCTATTCTGATAATTTTTCAGTGATTTTGACTAAAATTTTTCATATTTCTTACATATAAAATTTTGTATTAAGTCCTCAAGACTATTACTTAGTCCTCAAGAGTACTATTTACAAGTCAACAGATCTGTGTTCAATTGTTAATGCTATTGTCAAAGTTGAATACAAATGCAGTTATCTTTGTTACGGTGTTAGGTGAAAAATTCCTAGTGAATCCTCTGTTTTTGTCATCTAAAAGAGAAAGGCTTCAACTGCCCCAAGTTCAGAGTCTACTCAAGATATATTTTATAAAGATTCTCACAGTAATACTTTGAGCCATACAGAAACAAACATACAAATATGCATATGCCAATATTCCAGAAAATTGATCAGTGTTCACATGTTGATGTGTTAAGGCTTTCCTAGCATAAAGGGGAAAGAAAGAAGAGAGAGCAGTTGGAGAAGAAAATAGTGCAATGGTGCAGGTTTCAATCCTGATGATAACTACAGGACAAGTTTGAGGAGCAATGTTTGTTTTCTTGGATAGTTCAGCTAATTAAGTGGGATCTGAACGGATTCCTTTGTATGTCTTTGGCAGGAGAGATACAGCAGTTGGGCAATGGCTAATATGTTTTATCCAGTAGCTGATGCAGGGGATGGTAAAAACGGTTAAAATACATTGGCTCGATGTAGACAAAGAAAAATTTAGTTTTTTAATTCTAATCTGAGTATGAATTTATACCATGATACCATTTGTACCAAATTAACTATCATTTTATTTGAAAAAAATCATATGACAAACAAGGAACGATTACAGTATTCTTACTTGGAAGCACTCAAAAAAATTAAAAAGCAAAATCCTTTGTTTATAGTTTTTATAACACTAATAGAATAAAAATACTGTAGGAAAAAAAAAAGATTTAAAAGTAGGCAGATACTGGCTTGTCAAATTTAAATGAAAACAACAACAAAAACTAAACCACAGAATTAAGCTTACACAATCTAGACCTGCATTGGGATCACTCTGAGTAGAATGTATTTTAAATTTGTTACTGATGAATCTAACTTGTAAAACAGCTTGAAGTAATTCCCATGACTGTGACGACTCTTTAATTATGAGGGCACAGCTAATCAGCTGAAAGCTGTCCTCTTGCTGAGTTCTGCCAAGAATTTGTCTTGACTTGAGCAAATACTTTTTTTTTTTCCCTTTTCTTTTGAAAATATTTTTAAGTCACCGAAAACCTTTTGAACCATCTTCTTTAGTCTATGGAACAAACTCAGAGCTGGTAAGACAAGTGAGTTGATGATGCCAAGATCAGCAAGGCAGTTGGCAGCTGTTGGAATAGAATTTTGCAGTACTAGATCATCTTATGGAATAAGATACTAGCTGGCTGGAGGAGTGGTGAGGAAGCAGTCTATTGAGCACAAATATATCAGGCCTGCTTTGTTAAACACAGCATACATGTTTGAAGATTTGTTGTATAATTACCTTGATTAGATGAGAAAAAAAGTGCCTGGAACTAATCAAAGAGCTCCAGTTCATTGGTTTCAATAATCATTATTTTTCCCCTTGTGAAATGCAGGTGCTTAGTTTGAGTGTGAGAATGGTGGTGCTTATCTTCTTACAAGCTTTGATTAATATCTAATTCTTTGCATCATGGAAGGAGCTAATCAGATATTCAATTTGCTAATCAGCTTCTCAATTTGATTAGTAATATACTAATCACTTAAGAAAAGTGACATATATTTAAGATTTTTCAGTTGAAGCCGCAACCTATTTGAGGGTGGGGAGGTAGGAGGATCTGCTTACTACTAGCAGTTTGATGCAGCATGAAGTCTGAGGGAGCTGCAGCCTCTCCAAGGGTACCAGAGGGGAGAAAATGTTCAGAAGCAGATGTTACAGGCTGCTGTTGAACTTGTATCCCTGGTCTCCGATGAACTCCTTTACCCAGTCAAAGTGAGAAGGCAACATCCCTACTGCTCATCTGATTACTTCTGTTCTCACTCTCAGTATTTCAGTGAGATTTCCCTTTTGTAGGGGTGTGAAGTCTTGTCAGTGGTGGCATAGGGCTTTTTCTTTGCATTGTTGATTGTCTTTGCTACTTGGAGCCAAGGGGACTTTTCCCTTTATGCTCGCAAAGAATAGTTTGCTGGCTGTCTTATGTTTCATCTTTCTGTTGATTTTGAAATGCTTTCTCCTAAAGAAGTCGTCAAAACATGCTTCCTTTTTTTTCTTCCTTTCTTTTTTTTTTTTTCTCTTTTCCCCATCCTCTCTTTTAGTCTTTTTGCCTGGCGATAACTGGGCAGTGCTTTGCTACCTCTTTCATTGTACATAAGTTTCAGTTATGCTTGTTCATTTGCTGAATGAAGCTCAAGGCCTGGTCTCTATTAAAATGGATGGCAAGAGGAGATGTGCTTCAGTGCTTTTATACGTATTAAAAGTTAGAGAGGTTCTAGTGCTTATATGCAGCTTTATTCATTAGCAATGCTTGCTGTATGTCACAAATCTGTAGGGATATCTCTGCTAGGCTTCTGTTTAAATACAGGCAGGGAAGAAAGCTATGCTGTCTACATACTTTCTATTGATAATGTTCTGTGCATTAATGAAATGAAAGTCAGATGAGCCATCTACTGAGGACATAAGGGACCAAACTGCGCCTTTGTCACAGACCTTGGTAAATTAGATAATAGAATAAACCTAATTACATTAATTGTTTTTGGCTTAACTTAAAAAAACCAACAAAACAAAAAACAAACAAAACCAAAAAAAAAAGCACACTATAAAATAGTATTTTGATTATTGTTTGATCAATATTTAATTTCCACTTAAACAATTTAGTGACTTCAGCTCTTACATGGCTCCATCTCTTTATTTGTCCATTGCCTGGTGATGTTTTCAGTGGTGACTGGCTGAATGCTGGTCCAAATAGGAATAGGGAATTTGTAGTTGGAGGCTGGAGGCTTAATCAGGATGGCAATGTGTTTCCTTTGTTTACCTTTACATAATGATTAGGGGAATGGATGTATTCCCATCTGCTTCAAGTACATTCAATAGCAGGAGTAGCAAAAATGTGCATTTGATGAAAACCCCAAAAATGCTGACTGTGTACTTATCAAAACTGTAAAAAGCCTGGTAGCTGAATGCTAAATATTGTGACTTCTTTTTGTGTGTACTTTCTTCTACCAGCCAGTATGATTTTGGCCTGGGGATGTCAGTGAAAAAAAAACAAAACAAACAAACAAACCTTTGAAATGGAGGAACTTAAATTCTGAAGTAGTGGTAGTTAGGCCCTTGCCTCTGCCTAAAGTAGTTTGTGACATATACTCCTGTTCACAGGGTTTTTCTAGGGAAAGGGCATGCAGAATACAAGGATGCATTGTAATATTTTATTAGCTTTGAATGGCTTTCTCTTTTTTTTTTTTTTTTTTTTTTTCCATTTTTTTGATATTATATCACCCTAGATAGAAGAGTGACCTTACTTTGAACTGAGTTTCACAATGTCTGGGAGTGTGTGTATTTCATTGTCTAGTTGAAAGTCGAGTGATCTTTCTAAGCTGAATAGGACGAAGAAACTTCGTGACTTTCCAGAAGGAACCTGTTCTTTTTCTGCTCAGTAACTGATGAAGCTTTTTGCTGAGGTCATATTTGGATTCATGCACTTTGATCGTTTTTTGTCTCAATGCCCATAAAGGGTTACATTCTTACTTTAGAGCAAAGTTTGGCTGTTTTAGTTTTATGGCAGAATTAAGGCAAAGAGGATCAGCCTGAGTAAAGGTAAACACAGGGAAAATGGGGAGGGAGACTGTGGCTAAACCAAAGCTGCATCAAGGACTGTCCAAGAAGTGTTTTGCTTGTGGAAGTATACTGGCAGGCACTGAAAGCAAACCGCCCTTTGCTATGTATCTACAAGAGGATATTCCTCAGGGAGTATTTGTTTGGCTTCATGAATATTTGGATTGCAATGTGTTTTGAATGAATTGTTAAAATATTTCCATCTTAAATACTGCCTTTAAGAGAGATGGAAAAAGGAGGATATCATCAGTAAGACAGGGAAGTGTATGTCTTTATAGATGCTCAATTAGCCTTGGAAACTACTAATTTAGAGCCAGATTGTGGTGCTAATACTCACAGATGGAATAGGATACTGTGGAAAGATTCTGCCAAAAAGGCTGAGGCTGCAGGCCCTCTCTCCTTGGAAGGAAACACACAACAAGAATATCCCCAGCATGATTCGGTAGTGCCCGCAGTGTGGCAAGTTTTGTACATTTTAACTTCAGTGTCACTAACCATGAAAAGCAAACAATCCTGTGGTTCAGTCCTCATATTTCTTCAGCCTCTTCTGTCTGTTAGTGAAAGTGTGTAGGGTGCTGACACTTCTGGTATCAGTCCAAAGAGCGTAACACCTGGGATTCAGACTTCTCTGGTCTCTTGTTACTCTTTCATTAGCATTTGTGAAAAAAAGAGAATTAAAGAAAAACAAAACAACATAACCCCAAACGCCAGATCTGGGCATGTGTCATGTGGCTCTTTGGCAAGCACTCAAAAGAGCATTCTGCTTCCTCATGTTCTTTTCGCAGTAAATATCCTTGGTTGTCCACTGGTACTCAAATGGTATACAATAATGAATTTTCCCATAGAAAGGGGGATGTCATTATCAGACCCCTGAGTAAGGGGATTACTTTCAATAGTCTAGATAACCTGTAGCATATTAGTATTAAGCAACATATTAATTATTTTGTCATGCCCAAAGAAATGTGAGACTTTCACCAGGTTATAAATAAATTCTTCCAAAGAAAAAGGTCCAGCTATAAACTTCAGGCAGAGACTGTGGCATTCAAAATGATGCTGACATCAGCCACCACTGAATGGTGGTTCTTGCCACCACTGAAAGAGCAAATAGTTACCATTAAATGCCAATGCAGCAAGATAGTCTGGAGCTAAATAAAACTTTATTTATTTATTTATTTATTTTTGGTAATTATTTATCACAATCCGAAACTACAAAATAAATTTACATTTGAATTTTGTCTTGTATAATGCCTTTCTTAGAGGGTATATGGGGACACAGGAAGGAAAATGACTGCAAGAAGATGGTCTGTTTGCATTGTTCAAACTGTTAGCAGTATCAGAAGACTTTAAATAAAAATGAAATATAAATAAGTTACAGGTTCTAAACATTAAGGACTCCTGCATGCAGTATTTAACAATATTCCAGCAGAGATATTACCCTTTTATGTGAAAAAGAATATATGAATATGAAAATATTTCCCTCAGTCCTTAGATTTTTTTTTTTGATTCACTGTATACCTTCAATTGTTTGAACATATGTAAAAGAACTTGGCCAGAAATACAGTGGACAAAACTAGTTTTGGTGTAACTTCATCAATTTCAGTTTGAATGTCTGTGATTAAACAAAACTGTTGCTGGTGATGATTTCCTCTCCTTCTCTTTCACTCAGTAAATTAAGGAAAAAAAAGTCTATCAGTTACAAATCTTTGTGGATCGACCTTACAGTTTTAAAATGCAGCCTTGGTTGTGTTGATGCGAAGGTAAGATACTCTGGAGGCTCATAGGCGGTGATGTGAGCTGCATCGTTCGTGCTGAACTATGTGGTTGGAAATGGTGTCTTCTGGATGAGTGGGACACCACTGGGAGGGTTCCAGAGTGCTGTCAGGCACCTGCCCCTGGTTGGTCACCCTCCTTCCTTGTGTGGTCTGTTGGTGGGCTGATGACAGTGTTCCAGCCTCTTTATGGCCAAACGGCAACGTGATGGAGAGCTGAATGCAGTACAGCTCCAGCAAATCCTGAAAATGATCGTACTGGTGAGCAAAGAGTAATATCTGTAGAACCTGGAGAAGCTGTTCGGGTTAAATCTCACGTCAGGTTTGCTACATATCTTAAAACACGGGGGTGGAACACACAGTGTTTCTTTCATAGAATTTTATCTTTAATCAAATTCCCTCAGTGGAAATGGCTCTTTTTGGTTTAGTATATTGCTTTTTTTTTTTTTTTTTTTTTTTTTTTTTTTTTTTTACTTTATTCTTACAACTCTGTAGTTTGGTTCCTCCAAGCCAGCACTGTGTTGTGACACCTATCGGTCATATCAGAGTTACGATGCTTCTTCTGTCCCAGCATCACAATCCTATGTTGTCAAACCTTTGATCCCACAGTATATATTAAACAGACTAGAACAAGGTTGCTTTCTTCAGGCATCCTTCTCTGACATGGACTTTTTTACAGTCTGATAAGCAACTCTCCAACCTGATGTGTTTTTTCCTTACAGTATTTTGTGCTTTTGCTTATAGTGATTTTTTATTTGTGTTTGGCTTTCAGGCAAATAAGAAAAAAGCAGCATTAAAACAAACATAGCAGGGTTTGTTTAAACAGATGGATTGAGAGAGAAGGGAAGAACAGTCCTCTGGGTTAGCTGGAGCTGTAGTTCCTAGTCCTCTGCTAAATTCATGACTCCCAAATCAGCTTATGGCCTTGTTTGTCTGACCTAAGAATACCCTGCTGTCATTCGTTGGTACTGGAGAGTCTGCACAAGAAGGCAAAGTGGGAATACGTAATGCCTTGACCGGTACTGAGAGATGTTGAAACCACTGTGGGTGCTTACAGCCCTTCCTCAGCACATGCTGGGCTGCCTTCACATGCATCCACTGCCTTTCCCATCTGCTATTGCAAGGGCCAGCTGTGAAGCAGCTTCAGGTGACTTTTGCTCTCTGTTGGCATGCTGCTGAGGTATACACCTACTGTTTCAGCAGCAGGATTTGCCTCTCTGGTGCAAACTGCTGATATCCAGGTGCAGGGCAGTGCTCTCATCTCAGCAGGCTCAAGGGAGAGCGGTTGTCCCTTTCCAGCTCTTTCGCTCAGCAGCAAGTGGAGAAGGGTTTCTCATTCCCACTGGCTTTCAGTGTCTCCACAGAGAGCTGAGAGAACTCATTAGAATGACTGTAGATAAATGGGGGGCTCATTATGTTTTTGTGGAGAAGAAAAAAAGTGAAAAGCCTGAGACCGTTCATCAGCAGAGAATGAGATATATGGAAAAATCTGCTGAAAATGCCCATTTCTTTCTGATACTTCAGATTTTAGTGGTTACTGGTGTTCACAGACTGGGGTAGAAGAAGCAGGATGCACTGAGCTCAGATAGGTCCTCTTAGACTAATAGGTAGGTAGCTGGGGCGTCTATTGATTTGTAAAGTGCATCTTGACAGAGCTACTTGAAACTCCAGGAGTTTATTACACAGCCCAGTTTAAAGCTGCAGGGATTTGTGCCTGAAGCAGCTGCCTGTGATAATTTTGCTCCAAATCAAGTCCCTTCTGTTTAAACAGAAATTAGATTGATAGTGGCTTTTCTGAGAGAAATGACAGTGGTTTTTATGGCAGTGCTCTGTAGGCTACTCAGTATTCATTCAGAGTGCATGCTCTAGGTCCTACCACCTCTGTCCTCATCTGCAGTCAGGCTGCCTGTTGTGGCTGAGCAGATGGTTCTTGAATTTGAAGCAAGGTCTACGTGAATGTTTTGTATGCTGCTTAGTTCTGGTGTAAATGAAGCTTTCTAAGAGACCTTTTTTATTCTTGGGTGCCTTAATATGCAGCATTGGCTGCTCTGTTCTCCTTTGGAAGAGGTGTTGAGAATGCTTTTATTTACAACCTACTGTAAAACAGATGGGGACAAGAATGACAGCCATTACAAAGACTTCCCTTGATAACTGTAATTTTTATTGGCAATGCTTAAAATTTACATGTGAAATTATGTTTTAGTGATTTTGGTGGTTAAAACTTTTAAAGTTAAGTTTCATTCTGAGGAGTTTTATATTTGGGGGAACAGCTTTTATTGTGCATTTTCTAATTTTTAACAAAGTGAAGAGCAGCATTAAAATATTCTGTTTACAGTGACAAATGAGTGCAAATGAGGTTCTAAAGGTTGCCAAGCTGAATGTTTTGTTTTTAAATATTAATTTGGAGTGGCTCATTGTGTGTATGAGGGAGATGGTAGATTCAGCCACAAATTGAATGTAGCCCTGAACTGTGAATCAATTTAATTAGAATATTAACATTTGCTAATAAAATAGTTATCATTGTATTCAGCTGCACTGAGGCTTGAGATGGTCCATTAGCAAGCAGGCAGACCTCAGAAAGCTCTTGGGGATTTCTGAAAGGAGATGACATTTTACTGTAACACAGAGGAAAGTGAAAGCACAGCACAGTTCAGGCACCTGTATCATTGTGGTAATTAAGGAATTCTTTTAATTGGCTAGCCTGGGATTGACTTGCCTTTTCAAGAGGGTCCTAGCTGGGGAGTAAGGGAGTTTGATCATCCTCAGACTGTGGCCCTCAGCATAGATGAAAAGACGGAGCTGTTCTCCACTTCATGGCAGCCACATAGGGAAACACTGGGAGAACCTGAAGTTTGACTGACTGCTGAAGCAATGATGACACACAATAATACTTGCTGGTGTGAGGCAAGGGAATTATTTTTTCTGTTAAAAACACTAGACAACTTATTTTTCCCACCGAATAAAGATGAGAAACAATTCACTCAGTTTTTGTCCTCTGTAGTGAGGCTGCTTGCTGTCACTGACTTGGAAATGTGGACTTACTGATTCTGTGCTAAAAACCAGGAAGATTTGAAAATGTCTGCTCTTTATCTAAATTATGCTAAATTATACATTGATAAAGGTTTCCTTGCATGGAATACGTTGAATTTATTGCTTTATACATTTTGATTGATTCTTGAATCATAATCATTTAATATCCTGAATCGGTGTTGTAGTTATTTATTTATTTATTTTTTCTCCCTGAGTGACATGTTACTGGGTTACCATCTAAGGAATACTTCTAAACTACATTAGGGAGAGGCGTGGTTTTTCTAATCAGTTCTATGCCTTCTAGCATGCTATAATGACTTCATAATTAAAGCAAATACATTGCATCAGATTTCAACATGTAACAAATAATGCTATAACATTAAGGTTAACTTTGACCAAAAGTGTTAAATCCCTCTAAGGAAGTAGAACAAAGAGCTAAATTACAGAGATCTTGAGTGAGTTGTGGTAACTTGAAAAACTGAACTTTGGAAATAGACCTGAGTGGCAGACAACTCTGGGTTTTATGTTACTCTGCTATAAGCCAAGGGCCCACCAAAAAAACAGTTGGCTTCTGCATAGTGGACTTCTTCCAAGCTTTTCCTTTGAAAAAAAAATTAACCAAAGCCTTTGGGTTAGCTTTTTGCACTTAGGCTGAAATGGAGACTAGCTGGATGTAAGGGCTCAGAAGTCAATACCTGCCACTAGAGGTATAGAAAGATGATATCACTTATGACAGGCTGTACTTAATCTGTTAGGCTGCTCAGTGAAAATTAAGCTCACTTGTATTGATGCTCCTTGTTTTTTGCTGAAAATATAGGTTTTTATTCATCACCTCTTGATTTTGTACTTTAGAGTTGTGAGCTTTTGCTACTTGTGAGCTTTCTCTGTTTCTGCACTGTCATTTTTTTGAAGCCTAGTGCTAAAACATAAGGCAATAAAATTATTTCTTAGTCTAACTTTTTCTTTAACTCCTCTCCACCCCTCAGTCCCCAGATCTACATAAAGTTTCAGCTACTGGAGTTTTAAGAGTGCAACCAAAACCAGGTCAAGTCTGCATTTTAACGTGCATCAAATATCTCATCCCTCTGCAGAAGAAAGTTATGAATCCTTCAAACTTAAGTCTAGAGCTTAGTTTCAGGTGCAGGGCTTCTTCAGCCTGTGTCAGTGTGGGTGGTTTTCCCTTCCATCCGAGATAAGGGCATGGAAATCCTGTAACAGAGCTGTCTAGTTATGTCCACACAGTGGGGTTTGAATGGCTCTTCTCCATGGCTGGGCACTGCTGCATCCCCTCTGGTCTGGGCTTTGGCATCATGTATTGACGTGAAGAGAGGCAGAGGGAGCTGATTGCCTGCTGGAGGCTTGCTTCAAGCTGCTCCTGACTTCCATGGCCATTTACCTAGCATCTCTTGCATCTACTGTCAGCTTGCAGTGCTGTCCAGCAGGTCTTTGTTTCAAGAGATAAATTTAAGAGATCTGTTGAAAACCGGAGACTGAAAATGAGAGGTGACAGACAGTGTCTTCCATAGTCCCCTCTGCTCATTACTTGGGAGAAGGGAGGGTGTTGCTCAGATAACTTATCTCCTCTTGTCTGCTCAAGGGATGCCTAAAATGGAAAGTTTGCAAATGTTCTTGAGCTATGTCTTGAACCATGATTATTGTGGTAAACATTTACTCTTTAAATATTTCATCTGTTTCCCGCTACAACACCAGCTCTGGGCAGTTGAGATTTCAGTCATTTTTAGATACATTTCATCAAAATGCCTTTGGGATGCCTCCTGAGATTTACTGGCAATTTCATTAAATAAGTCTGCTGTTAGTTATCCCCAAATTTCATTTTGATTAACTTTATGGAATGGCCTTTGCCTTTTTTGATATTTGAGATGGAAAATCTCCACTGGTATTTGTAATTCTTCATTATTATTATTTTTAAGTTTGTAGTTGAGTTTATTGTATAGACCTACAGTTGTTTCTGTGCTATGTGAGTACATATGTGCCTGGAACATCTATCAACATTTTCCTTTTTACCTCCATCATTCCCAATTTTGTGCTGGAAAATCTCTGAGAGTTTTATCAAACATCTAGAACACTGCTGTTGGTTCATATGGTAAAACTGATGGAGTTGTTCTTAAAGTGCAGGTATGCATTTGCATAACCAGCTCCCTGGAAGGTGTCTAATTTTCATGAGTAGTACCTTATACAACTTTGCTTTTAATTCTGATTTTGGGGCTTTTAGACAAACAA
Organism: Cygnus olor; assembly: GCF_009769625.2. Lineage (NCBI taxonomy): Eukaryota > Metazoa > Chordata > Aves > Anseriformes > Anatidae > Cygnus > Cygnus olor. The sequence goes on along the minus strand of NC_049170.1, from coordinate 40,107,947 downwards.
TTTAAATCTCAGATTGACAGTTCTTAATTGTGAAAGCTAAGGAAATATAAATGTGCCTGATAACAAACCTGAAATTTTTGAATTCCATGTTCTCAGTAAATCCAAAAATTAATGAGCAGTTTTGGTGAAAGTGACAAGCTATTTCTAATTAAATTACAAAATAAGTCTGCGAGCTTCAGGTAAGCTGATTATGCGGGCTATTTTAGTGGCTGTTTGACAGTGGGACCACACTTTTCATTTTTTTTTTTTTCCCTGCCAAAAGGTTTCACTTAATGTAGCTTCAAGGGTCTTTGTCTTTCAAAAATAAAAAGAAGTGAGGTAAGTCTTCTTTTTTTTTTTTTTTTTTTTTTAAAAAAAAGGGATTCTAGAAAGAAAAAAAAAATACAAAAATGAGGTGGTGATTATTAAAATATTGTAAATACTGGCAGAGTGTATCGTGAAAGGAAACTGAAGAAAGGAAGGTATGTTGCAGAGAGACGGTGACTTTTTTTTGCCCCAGTGCTAGACAGAATACTTGTGCATCATAATAAGATGGGAAATGCATATGGGGGAAGTAAGGAACAAAAACAAACTGCAGATTATTGTTGTATTATTGAAAGCACCTGGGTACAGTAAGATCTGATTCTGAGAAAATTCAGAGAAACTGAGAACCATATCATAATCAGAGTGAATGTGATGTGAAGAGTAGTGGGCTGCATCTAGTTTAGTAAAATGAGGGGAGGGAGGGAAACTCTCTTTTGTTGTTCTTTTTGCATAAATGCATTTGGGACAATCTGACAATCTCAGTGCTTATAGAGTGTTATACAAAAGAATTGAGGGGAAAACAACAAAAATGATATTTTGTGGAATGATTTTTTTTAATAAAGTATATATTTACATATTTTGACTATAAACTACCTTCTGACCTTTGAGTCATTATGGACAATATAACTCCCAATACACTGAAGAAGACTAATATTAAACTTTACATCCCAGGAAAATGTGCTTAACCACATGAATACTCTTGTGAGTTTGTCGTGAAAATTTTCCATTTTGTTGTTATTATTTGTTATCTTATTGGAAAATTCAAAATATTTCTCTGTTATTTAAAAGTAAACTCTTGCAAAAGTCCATACAGGATTTTTTAGGTCTTCCAGAGGGGAAATATAATGGCTTTTCTTTTTTTTTTTTAACTCATGTCTTTACCATTTAGTTTCCTAACTATTCTGACCCCTGGATCTGTGGAATAGTAGTTCACAAGGACAGACCTTCTTCAAAGACTTGGCCTATGTACACAAACAGTGGGGCCATGTGAGAACAATTCCAGACCTTTCTTATCTTTCTGTATTTATGTGTATTTTATATGTAGGGTATAATTTTATCTGTAGGATGTAGGATATATCCTACATATATCACAGAATCGTCTAGGTTGGAAGAGACCTCCAAGATCACCTAGTCCAACCTCTGACCTAACACTGACAAGTCCTTCACTAAACCATCCTTCAGTCCTTCGCTAAACCATATCCTATACTACACATAAAATACACATAAACTGTGTATATATCCTACATATACAACCTCTGAAATTATATATGTACTCAGTGGTTGTTATGTATATAAATTTAAGAAGTCTATACCTAGAAAACAAGGTAAACTTTTAATTATTTTGACAGAATATCAAGTAGTGGGGGAAATGTTTTTTGGAATGAATCTAATGGTTACCATCCAAGTGTTTTCATCTTGAGACATACATCTTGTTTGGTCAACAAGCAAAAATTTTTTCTCTTCTCTTAGCTATGACAATATGACCTGCTTTCCCCAGAACTGATCCTATTCAGTTTTTTTTTTTTTAATGTTATATACAGGGAAAATACTAAATATTAAATCAGATGTGAGGTGAGTCAGTACTTCTGTCTTTTTGTATTCATTAAATATAAATATTTTAATTCCATGAACAAAAGCTAGAGTTGAGAAAAATGCAAATAATGTAGAGAAGGAAGGATAGCAATGGTGAGAAAAACAGCCTATAGGCTAGAAATAAAATTAGATTTAGGAAACAGGTTTGACTGTCCATAACATTGAGCTGAACCTCTATGGGTAATAGGAGTCTCATTTGGAACTGGACATTTTGAGGTTCCTGAATGACTTGGTACCATACTGGTGTCCCTCACTTGTCTACCCTTTGTTTTGAAGTGCTGTCATGGTGTTTAATACCCTCGTCTGCTGTCACCCTTACTCCATTTTTCTATTCTTCACCTTTCTGCTGAAAGCTTCTCTCTGTACATTACTAATTTATCTATTGAGAATACAGGTACAGTAAGTTACAGTGCTATATGTTTAGTATTTCAATAGTATATTATCAATATATCACTATCACAAGTAGTGCAGGGAACTTCCTTCTTGATGGCTACACAACAGCATCCACTTCTGTGTTCTTACACTTGTACTGCCAAGATAGTACATGTTCAGGTAAAGTTATTAGGTTGTAAATTAGAGAGAGATTATATTGCAATACATTGTCCCTGTGTATTTAAACTGCACGTGTTTCTTTATTTCCTGCATATGCCACCATTACCTATTATTTTTTTGGGGAAAAATTCAGTAGCTGTTAAACACCTGTTAGACTTTTCAAGAAGGTATCTGGGTTATTCTTGTATTGTCTTTACAAAGTATCTCCTCTAAACTGTGCATTAGTGGGTTTTACTGCATTATTATGTGAAATTCAGCAAATAAAAAGAAATTCTACGTCTTGTTTGCAAGACATTGAATCATAAAATTAATCTTGTTGCATCATAAAATTAATCAAGATAATTCATATGAATTAGAAAAAGGAATATTTAATGTGTGTTACTACACAAGATGGTGACAAAGAGTCAGCTGTCAAATTTTTAGTATCTTCCTCCAGAACCATGAAGGTACATTCTTCTGATGTTCTTTACAGCTTCAGTAGTAGTATCTCATCCTTTTGGAGGTGAATGCTCGATGTTGTTTTCAAACTTCCTCCCCCCACCCCTCTCACCTCCATCCCCAAGCCGAAGCAGCATCAGAAATTAGTAAGAAAGAGCTAGAACACAACAGAATATCATCATGACATGAATGATTCCCCTGTGTGACTGCTTGTTCAGGATTCAAACCAATTTTGGTCTCCATCTCTCTACTACATAGTAGACATGGAGTAGGTTTGAAAAAGGGCAGCATGTATTATCAAGGGTGTGCAATGATGACTTCCCTGCAAAGAAGAATTAAATTAGTTACAATTCTCTACCCCTTCCCCCTGTGTATTCTAGGTACTTTGTTTCGAAACTCTTCCATACCTCCAATCAGCTGTTTTTGTTGTAGACTTTCTAGATGGACTTGCATTGTTTCTCATATCTTCTGGTCTACCAGCATAACAGTAGATAAAACATATTGATTAAAATAACTTTTATTTTAAAATACTACTTCATTTGTGAAGCGTTTGTGTATATATGTATTTAAGATGTCTAAAAATATGTCCATCCCAGCCAGTAACAATTCAGTGCAGTTGAATTTAAAGTAGTATACCAGGATAGGAAGCCAGTTTGCCATATTATGCCCTCGTAGCAGTGGAAAAAAATCCTGCTACTCATGTGAAGAAATAAGTTTGGGGTTTTATGGCTTTTGTGTTTTAAAGATGTATGGTTTAATTTTATATTTTTAGTGTCAAAACCATACATTTGATGATAAATAAGAAATACATTTCATAGAATGTTGTTATTGGGAACACAGGTGGTTCCATCTCTTCCATTTCTACAACCCCTGCTTTTAAGTAATACTTGGTGGAAGAGTGTAATTGTTTCTTTCTTTCCTTTTTTTTTTTTTCTTCTCTCTCCCCTGCCATGCTCTGCCCATGCAATTATATTGGTGCTCGGATTAAGAAAGCCTCGTTCTTTAGTTTTCCCCCACAAGTCATACAAGCATGTTGGAAGGAAAGCCTGAAGATCTCATGGATGCTTTCCTAAGGGAGATGCTTAGAAATCCATTCTGACTGCTGCAAATGTGGAGGTATGAGCAACACAGTGCCTGAGGCTGTTGACACTGGCCTCTTTGCAGAGAACCAGAGCAAGGACTATTTATCAGGCAGGCAGCCCAGCAGATTGTGCAAAAGACACAGTCACCCAGACACATTCTAACAATAATAAAAAGACATAAAGGCATTGAGGACTTTGCCTGAGAAGCATTAACATCCTGTATGATTTATTGAAACAGTTTATCTAAGTAATCATTTATTTTCTTTTTTTAAAGAACAGTATTTCCTTTCATTTTAAAGAAGAAAATTTTTCAATGACTCCTGCTTTTGCTTTTTGGTTATTTATAGATTTCCACTGAGTGTTTTGAGCTATACACAGAGAAATCATCTTTGCTACAAAGAGAACCAACCAATTCCTTCCCAAAAGACTTGTGATTGGTACAAAGCAAAAAATGTTTTCATGTATAGTGCACATCTGTGATATTGTGCAACTTAAATCTCTCCTGCTGCTTGACATTTACTTACCCAGAGTGTCTCTCAGAGAATGGTTTGTCATTGTGTTGACATTTTTTATAAACGCGAGCGTGTTAAATGCAAAGAACTACATTAATGTGACATTATTGCTGAAATTTACACACATAAAAGTCACGAAATTCAGAATAATGATTCCCACAACTATCATAACTTGCCCCCTTTCTTATGTGAGGTGTGCTATTTTCAGTTACCCTGTGTAAGTGGTTGTCTTATTAGACATTGAATGTTGTTTTCTCTGGACCACAGACCACTGCCTGTCTCATATACAGCTTTGAATTTTGCAAAGATTATAATTGTGTTATAATTTCCCCAGCAGTAGTTAAATGTAACGTCAGTGAAATAAATATGGTGAGGGACTAACACCCTTCAGTCAGAAATCCTTCTCCTTCCTCAAAGATTGTTTTAACCAGAATGGAAAAATTGTCAGGGACTTAAATTTTACAGGAATTCTGGCTCAGGGAGGACCAGTCATCAGACCTTCAATGCAAATCAAGCAGAATGAAGCCTTTTTTTTTTTTTTTTTTTTTTTTTTTTCCAGGGCATATTTTCTTTTGACATGTTCACCTTGTGTATAATTATAAAATATCCATTACAGGTATTCTGCAGCTCCACCGAGGGAGTAGTGTTTTTTCATGTTGGTGTAGTGGTATTATTTTCCTAGGTGAGAATAAAGAAGAGAACGCACACAAATGCCTTATAGTTAATTTAATTAAATCTAAATCAGTAGTTATACCTGATTATCTGTGTTGGCAGGAACATATGAATCTTTTCCTTGGAAAATCTACGTTGAAAATATGTTCAGCCAGTATTACTGCAAAAAAAACATGGAAATACAGTTTGAGTCTATTCTTGGCTTTCCTGAGAGAATACTGCAGTTCAAGAAGATGGGTATCTGCAAATCCAAAACTTTTCTCAGAATAACGTAAATTATAACATAAATTCTTTGGACATGCAATATAATGAACACCAGGTGAGGGACTGCAGGAACCACAGCTTCTTTTGTTTATGTTTAATTGTAATCTGTGTTTTCACTTAGTCGGCTAAAGCAGAAACAAATACATTAAATGCAAGAAAGATGGTGTGTTTGCATGCTCAGAGGTTTTGTTTGTTTTATTTCATAAGTAAACATCCTGTTAATAGGCAAAGGACACACTGTGGCTTCAGAGCACAAATGTCCTTCTAAGGACAGACCATGTATACAAAAAGTCTTTTAGTGCTATTATTAACAAGTCTTGGAGCCAGCACCAGAAGGACGCATTGCCAGGCAGTTGGTAAGGGTCCACAGATGAATTGTTGTTACAAGGGATACTCATAAACCTGGCATGAATTGTTTAGTTTAGTGCTGTATCCTGCAGTATTTAGGTTGGTCTTCCCCTTCAAGATGGTATCTCCACAGGCTTCTTTGCAGGCCAGCTGGCAAGGAAATACTTTTATTTCTTACTTGAAACTAGGTATTTTTCATTATTCTGTTTGCTGCATTTTTGGAACTTATATGTATAGACACTGTAGGTTAATGTGTGTGCAGCTGAAGTCAAAGTTTGTTCAATTGACCTCTGTTTTATAAGTCCACTTGATATTCAGTCTGGTTGTGACTTAGCCAAAACTGATATAAAGCTTTTTGTTTCACAGCGTACGTTTGGAGTTACCAATGTACAGAAGTTTTTAAAAGTAATCCAGTATATGGTGACTGCTGTAATGCATTTCACATGCATCGAAACCAAACAAAAATGAGCTTTATCAAACATCCTCCAAGTAAATTCATTCTTGAGCTAAGACACTTTATCCTAAGGGTAATTTCTTTTAATAATTTACAGAAGTGACTCATTTGAAAGTTCTTTCACCTTAATGACTTCAGCTGGTGGCACAAAGCTCCATTGTCATCAGCATTCTGTGCATAAAGCTGATGTGTGCTGAGGAGCTGCCAGGTACATTAACTCTTGTCAACTTAAGGGAGATTTGTTATAAGTGAAGCTGACTCCTTCGTAAGAAGTTCAGGCTGAGCCTTGACACTTAATCTAAATACTGAAGCTGAGGAGATTTTACTGGAGGTAATTTTGAGTGATTATTAGTTGATTAAAGTCATTCTCTGTGTCAGTTTCAATCATGAATTGGCCTTATATGTGTCAGAGTCAGAGTTTATCATTCTGATTGATACTGGTGTGCAACTGAATGTTTTCCATGTAAATTAGAATAGTTTGGTAATCTCCTCTTACAAGCTCTAACAAAATCCCTGAGAAGAGCTCTGCAAACATGTCCATCTAATGCAGTAGCATGAAGCAGCTAAAAGTTAAATATGTTTTCTACCTTCTGTTTTTATAAGCTAGACTGTCAAGTCTAGTGTGTGCTATGTGCTACACAAGCTCATCTAAATATAAATAGGCATTCTCTGATAGTGAAATTTTAAGAGTGTCAAAAATGTAATATGACTGAGTTGGATATTCATGTATTGTCTGTAAATGGAGCTGATTATAGCAAATACTAAGTTGTTATAAATTTGCAGTACTGAAATGAGAAATATGTTTCATTTTTAAAGCTATAATCACAGCTCTAATGAGCTCCTGTGCCATGCTGGAAGTACATTGTCCTTAAATTTGTAGGAGAAGACAGGTCTGATGGTGGCTTTCTGCTTGCTTTGTCTATTCTTGCTGTAAGCTCTTCTACTAGATCATCTCTATGGTTTGACCTGAAAGGTCAGGGTTCAACCTTTTGCTAAATTTGAGTCTCTTAACTGTTTTTTTCTGAAAAGCTAATATATTTTCTTGGGATCAAAATAGGTATTTTGCAATTTTAATACAAAAACAGAAAAGATGTTACTAGTTTGAGTGTAGAAAAGTGCATGTAGTTCAGCAGTAAATAAAAATGAGGTTTTGGTCCTCAGCATACTTTCATAAAACTAAGAATATTATGATGAAGTAACTGCTTTAAATGAAAGAAGAATCTCATTTGCCAATCATTTATGAAAATGGTTTTTAACTTTGAGGACTTAGCTAGAAATTACAATTCCTATTTTATGCTGTTACTCTCCTATTTTGTGAGCAGTTACTGTTGATTCATAATCCGAAAAAGTGATGGTGTAGTAATTTCTATCTGCATTAACTTTGTCAGCACAGTTATCTGCCAGTTCTTGTATGGATCTGTTGAGAAATTCATATAGTCTGGTGTGGCTTCGTTTACGTAATTTGGATCACTTGCAAACTTGCCTGCTTTTAATGTTGAAATGCTGGTAAGCTGAAGGGCATCGCTGGAAAGCACCATGCAGTTACATACCGAAGAAAACTATGATTCACTTCATTCTGACACTGTATTTGTTTTGTCGTAACTTCTTGTCAATTTATTTTGAAAATTATTGAATATAACACTTTTTTTTTTGTGTGTGTGTGTGTAAAGTTTCTTGCTTATTTTGGAAGTTACTGATGATTGATCAGTAGCTTCTGAACCTCTTCATACCAGGAATCCCCACGTGAAGGAGGAGAAAGGTTGGTTTGCAGGACCAACTGTCTGGCATGTTGACTTGGGCTCCTGTGTGCTTCCCATCCCAAGGTGCAAAGATGATAATTTCTGGAAAACCATAGTTGGCTACTGCCTCTTCTGGGAATTTCCTGTTTTCCTGTTTGTGTGCAAGTTCTGATGTGCAGCTTGTAGAAACAGGAAAGGTATCCATCCATGCTATGAAGTCCGTGCTATGCACGGTTTTCTTGTTTTAAGCTTTCTCTAAAGTCCTGTTTGCCACTGTTTCTCAAGGCTTCTGTAAATTCCAGGTAACCGTTTTCATAACTCCAGACATAAAATGTTAAGATTCTACTTATTTTATAAGAATGGAAAATAAAATTATTCAGTTCTTCCACTGTACCACTGTGCTTGCAGAGTAATGCATAGTTCTGTATTTCTGTATTATATTAAAGATCACACTGATTCTGTCTTTTACTGTTATTTGGTACAATTCCCGTCCCCCCCCCCCCAACTCCCCCGCTCTTCTCTGTACATTTTGCCATTTGTAATGCCTTTAGCTCTTACAAATCATTTATCCTGATGTTTCCATGGGAGTGAGTGGCAGGTAGGTTATTCAGGTTTTTACACTAGAATCATCTAAGTATTGGATATTCAGTAAAATTTGCTTTTCTGTTTCCATATTTTACATTTTGTTTGTTTACACATGAATGATCTTCCCCAATTTTGATAGAGGGGGAAGGGAAGGCTTCTCTGCTGAAAGTTTCAAAAGTAACACTCTTGTTTCTAGATTTAAAGCTCTTTATGAGCTACTATTGAGAAGCAATACATAGGAATTTGACAGTGGAGGAAGGAAGATTCTAAGGAAGGTATAGAGACTTTAATCTGACACATATTTGACAGAATTTGGTACATTGCTGAAGAACTGACAAACCAGATTCATGGCACTACACATGGTTCTCTGTAGTTCTGTGTTTCCTCCAGCTTGTATTTTAGAGCTGAATACTATACTAATTAAAATTTTTAATAACTATATCTTTTTCAGTGAATATTGGGGAAAATTGAGATTTCAGGGTGCATAGATTTCTAGATATACACACAATGAATCTCTGAAGATTAGTTTCCTTTAAAGGAGAGTTAAATATTCAGTCCTCTCATGTAGCAATACTATCTACACTAGAATTTTTTTCTTCTTCTCTATGTAATGGACAATACATAGCTTAGACAAAGGAAGAAACTGTAAGGCACAAGGACATGTTTACAGGTTAAAATGCATAATATAATGCATGTATATAACATAAAATAATGTAAACTTTTTTTTTCATGTATACCCACTTATTTTCCTCTCTTTCACGTCCTATCCTTTGCACAATCTCTGCAATAAGAGAAGGCAGTGCTGTGGAGTTATACTGTTTCTTCTGTTGTTTGTATGTTTGTTTTATGAGTGGTGTTTATATATGAAAAAATGCTATATATTCTTTTGAAAGTGTTGGCTGCCTTTATTGGAAAAATTTGATGGAGAAAAATGAGGTTCTTTTGAAGGACCTGTACTTTATATCTGTGCTGGTTCCACGGTATGCCAGCTTTGGGGTCATGTACCACTGAAGAATGATATTATCATTCTAAATTTTTGAAATTATGATTATTTGAAATAGGATTAGGAAGAGGAAGAGAAGGGCCAAATTAGAAATCACATCAATTTCTGTAGCTAGGTTCTTAAAATAAGACAATGAGTTCACATTGTATACGGGAGTAATATTTATCTCTTTCTACTCTTCTATTCTGGTGATGTTGATTTCGCCTCAGAGCAGTAATTTGTGGCTGTTCCATGACCACACTTGGCAGTTTGTTGTTGAGAAGAGAACTCGATAAAACATTCTGCTTGGCCATAAAGGGCATTTTAAAATTGGATTGAAAATTCAACCAAATTGAATGTTATTGCGTTGGTTAGACAGGTAGTGGAGCTGCTTTAATAAATTGTCTCTCTCTTATTTTCTGCTTCCCTTATCTCCCTGATGTGTTTTGGGATAAACAGTTTGTTCACTCAGTATGGCAGTAGGCTACTTTGAGATGTACATTACCAACGTGTATCACACAAGTTGTGTGTAAGTGAAGGGGGATAAAATGCTTTTAGGAAGGATGCACTTTCAAATACAGATATATATTTTTGTAATTAATAAATGGAAAAGGAAATTATTTTTATTTCCTATTTTAGCATTCTCTTTGGCAGTGTAAGCTTACTTTTGGGTATGCTTTATTTCTGAGTTTGCAGATTTTTTTTTTTCCAGAAAAAAATGTATTGGGAAGATACTCAATCCAGAGGAACCATTAGAAAACGCAGGTGTTCAATAATTTATCCTAGAATTAAATTTTAATGATTTTTCACCAAGGTTTGAAATGATGTGATGTGATTCAGTTTTTATTTACTAGACCTAAATTTAGATCTTCCCATTGTTTGCATACTAAAAGTATGGGTAGCTTATCCCAAAATTCTGTTTTGGTGTTCTCAACACAAGGTAATCCTTCCAGTGGTTCTCCTGTACATAGTCTGAGAATCTTTGCATATAGAGTATTGGTATTTTGTGGGGTAGAAATTTTGAGCTCTTGGCCAAGAAAAGGGAAAAAAGATTCATAGTCTGCCTTACATACAGTATTCTTGCAAGCTGTTGCAACCAGCTTGCCGTGCTCCTCCCCCACCCTCCCCAAACCCTGAAGAGAAGTGCAGAAATAATTAGAGTAAGTCTTGAAAAATTGTGTCCGATTCTTGGACATATTCATTGTTAGAATTTAATTGGTTTGGTTTTGTGTGAACATAATACTAGAGCAGTGTACCATGAATGTATTAATGGACAAATCTCTTGCAGAGTGTCAATGACTTTTGTCTACCAAATTGACAGGATTTGCTTAATAATTTTTCTTGAAAAGGGGAAGGGGGGAGCAACCAAAATCCAAATACATAGATTTCTTGTCTGTTTTTGCATAATACTTTTACTCATGGATCTCAGGGAATTCATAAATAATTTGTCCTTTTCAAAACTTATTCCAACTGAAGATATACAAAATGGGTTGATAACTTGTCTTTAATATAAATCTCTGAGGATAAAGTAACGGTTGCTTCCGGGCTCTTTTGTAATTCTGATTATTGAGATGTTATCCAAAACCAATTGTTTGCTTCTTTCCCTAATGCTAGAGGGGTGTGACCGATGTTGGCTCTTTTAATGCTGTATTCAGTGCTTTATATAAAATAAAGATACTTGGAACAGTTTTTGATGCTTATCTCCTGTAAGAGATCCTTTAAGTCAACTGTTCAGACTGAATATGTTGTTCAGTAAGTTGAGATGAATATTCTATGCAGAAATAGCAAATAACATACTAGTGAACATTTGCAGTGTCCTTATCTTGCAGGTACTTTATTATTATTATTATTTTGCCTCTAAGTTATCATGGGAAATTTTAGAAATATATTGCATATAACAATTCTTTTGTAATCAACGAAGAAACAAGATATAGGCACTTCTGTATTGGTCTGTTTTGTTGTACTTGTGAATGAAAGTAGCAGATCCAAACAATGGACTTGGGCACTTTGGCTGGCTCTAGTATTCAGCAAATGACTAATGATGCTAATAGTGACTACTGATGTCTAATCAAAGCATGACAGAAAGAAACCTAAAGTAGGATTAGCATTATTTTTGAAAATGGATAGAAATATCAAGAAGTTGGGTGTTTTGAAGAATTGGGAGATATGGGAAGAACAGTTGTGTGTATTTGGATAAAAAGCATTATACTTCTGGACCTATATTCGTGCAATCCGTAAGAGTTAGTTTGTGTAGAGATCTTATTAAGAATAAAATTACTGTTTCTTCTTCTTTTCCTCAAGCTGGCTTTGTACATTTTTGAGGAAATGATGGTCAGACACCGGATACTTTAGTGTATGAACACCAATGGGAAAGTAAAAAGCAGATTTTTAAAATGTAAATAGACATTTAAATTAAGCATTATGTTAAGAATTGTGAAAGCTTCTATTCAACTATAAAGTTGTTACCTAGTAACAGAGTTAACTAACTTTTTCCCAGTCGCTATCCAAGCAAAGCCAGGAAACTGTTCAAAACATGAAGTTAGCTTGGTGTTAGCTTGGTGATAGCCAGTTGGGTGGTTGTGTTGGAGAGCTCGTTTTCTTCTATTCCATTTATTCAACTACTTCTGTTCGTGATTTGTGCTCAAACTTTTTTTTTTTTTAAGTGTCCCTTTAGGAGTTGGGAAAAGAAAGGGATAGATATGTTTGAAGATCAATCTTACCAGATCTTGAAGGTCATAGAACTGATTACCTTTAGCCATCAAATCTATTTTTACTTAATGCTAAGTAAGCCTGTTTTGTTTGTCTATTGCATTTAAAGTTATTGAGTAAAGGTAATTATTTTCTATATTTTGCCATTAAATTTGCTTTCCATAGAAATGGTGGGTGACAGCAGTCATATTATTATTCTTCTAATGAGAAAATGGCAATATTCAGCATTTTGTAATATAATACTTTCAAACCGAGAATCTAACTGGGTATAGAATATTATATTATTTCTGAGGAAAAAGGATAGATATATTGCATGCTCATAACAAAAATGAAATTCTAGATTTAATATAATAGCTTTATTTAGCTGCAAGCCAATGTTTTGGTCAATACAAACCAATCAATATTCACTTTTATTTAAGAAAACAAATATAAAGTGCAAATGTAAAATAAGGCTAAATTAAATATTTTCAGTGAACACTTTTGTTTGAGTAATCTGATGAGGATTAATACTTCAGGCATTTTAATTTAAACTGATCTAGCTGCTCAGAGAAACATTTTGACAGGAATTGCACTCCACGGTTTTTTGTCATTCACATTGAAAAAGATCTGTCTGCCTTAAACTTACTCAACTTTCCACTGAAAATGTCATTGCGAGTGGATTCTTTTTAATGGCCAGGATACTTAGAATGACTGTATCTGTCTGTAAAATAAGCACTTTTTGTATTCCATAAGTCTTCTGCAAAGTAATGTGATTTATTAAAATGTACCAGTGTCTAAAAGCAGGTTTGAAAGTACATTTTACTCCAGCTCCAAAATAGCTTACTTCTTAGTTTTTGAATTAGTCCTTTCTCTGTGCAGACCCTTCATAAAAAGAGTGGGAGCAGAAACACATTCATTTGAAACACCATACGCATTTCAGTTACATTGATTTGAGTCCTGATAATCATATTAGTATACACTTGCAAAATGGTCTGCAACTCACATAATCACGGGAAGCCTGAGTTCAAAAGGGCTTCTCCCCTTCCACCCATTTATACACATTGATTAGGTCCCCTTGAGCTTTCTCTTCTTGGTTTACTTTGTGCTCCCCTATTTATTCACCTGTTTCCACTTACCTTACTCTCACATTTCTCTTCTATTTATTTTATTTATTTATTTATTTATTTTCCTCAGCTTTGCAGTGCCTTGCTGTGGAAATAAGGTTTTTCTTCTTTTAAGATATCTGCCCCTCTTCTGAGGTATGCTTGATATACCAATCATAAACTCGATTGATCACTATACTTTGTAGCTCTGTCTCAGGTTATTTTGCTAGATTGTCGGTTAACCAACTGACTAGTACTTTCTTTTCTTGTTTCAGTTGTTTTTTTTTTTTAGTGTGTGTGTGTTGGAACAGCATTTTTTGACAATATTATCAAGAATTTATGGAAAAATGTGCAAACTTTCTGCATTATTACAGTTATGCATAAAAAAGCCTAGATTAAAGTACAGAAAAATGCTTGATATCACAAATTATAACATTGGTACATATTTTGATACCTTATAGTGTAATGTGAAGATCTCAAGGGATATTTGACAAAATTTCTTATGGGATGTATCATATAAATCTAAATTTGGAATTGACAGGTAACAAGAAAATCAGATTTTGTTAAGCATAGATCAATGAATAGTGATGACGTGGGTAAAGATGCCGAAATTGTTCTAACAAGAATAAAATTTGAAGGAGCTGTCTAGCTGTCAGAGTTTGAGCTTTAATCCTTTAAGTCATTTTGGGAACACTGTGTTTCTGTTGTATTTATATGAATGATGCCGAATGAGCCGTATGATGGGCTCCCTTTAAATTACCAGATCAATGGTAGCTCTGTCCATTTCCCATAGAGAATGATCTAATGGACCTCAAAGTGAGCTAAAAAGATTGAAGCAAAAAGTATGATCAATGTGCAAGAGAGATAGTTCTTACCAATTATTTTTGAGATGATCAAAAGCAATTCAGGTTTGTACTACCTCTTCATCAGAAGCCTATTCTTCCAGACTTAGTACTGTTCCATACAGGAAGCAAAAGCAGTAACAAAGTGAGCTTTTTTTCTTACATGCAAAGGTTGCGTATCTGCCTCCATTACCAGGAGTAGTTTCAAGGTGTCATCTTTCAAAATATGGACAAATGTTGGAGAGTAAGAGGGTAAAAAGAAAGGGTGTGGTATGTCAGTCATTAAAAAAGGAATAACAAAAAGCTGATGGGTATGAACTCTGTAGTACCCTAGAATTGTTATTCTTGCTTCTGCTTTGGATTCATTGGAGCTTCATTGGGAGAGACTTTAACTTTCAACCACAGCACTCAAACATGATTAAATTCAAGCATATTCACATGCTCACACTTTCATGTCCTTTTGTATAATTCAAACCTGGTGCTTCTCACCTGGATAGTATGGTACCACTCATTCTTTAGGTCAACATACAGCAGGTAAAAGGAATCATCTGTGGCTTATACACAGCAGCCCACAGTACATATCACTCATTTTGCATTTTTTTTTCCTCTACTGCTTTTCATCCCATCCTGCTGCTGGATTTGGAAAGCGTGAAGCCTCAGCATGACAATATCTTTATCAGTGCTGACTGTCTGTGTATAATTTTTATACCTAGCTGTGGAGAAAGCATAGGCTATTAAGATACAGAATGATGGTGAGGCTTTCTTGCTGGGGCAAACCCTTGAAAAAAATAATTTAAGAAATACCTCTTTTGCAGTTATCAGCAATATCCTATGGTTTTGTTGTAGCATTTTAAATATATAAATAAAACCATCAGTGTCAAATTTACCTTGCTTCAGGAATTTATTTTGATGTTACACTTTTAAGTTGTATACAAGAGATGAGAGAGATTGTGCTTTCATGCACTCTGTAAATGCATATTTTTTTTCCGGATTCTGTTTTTGGTGCAATGGTAGGTGTACTGCTGACAAAAATGTAATTTTTGTAAATTACTTATTTAAAAAAAAAAAAAGGATATTTTGATTGAAAAGTATATATCTGTTGAGTGACTGAACACCAAAATAAAAAGGAGGTAAATTTGTGAGGCAGTTCTAGAGAATGAAAGCACTGTTCTAATAGTATGGCAGGAAGTATTTGTAAGTGCATATACATTCAAGATATAGATATAGATACAATCTAGTTCTAGTTATCTTTGGCAGAAATATGAAGAAAGGAGACCTAAGTGACCCTCAGCTGGAACAGAAATAGAAGAAAAACGTCATCCTGGAAATATATTCACTGACCAGAGAAGGGGAAAATGCTCTTTTGTAACAAGCAAAAAAATATAGTCAAGTAAGGTTTTTATTTTTAGTTTAGTCTGTCGTCTTAGAATGATCGTCTTTCAGACAGTACCATTCATTTATTGTGCTAGTTATGTGTTTATTTTGTGATCTATTCTAGTGTTCATGTCCTTTACTCTAAAACTACAGTCTAACCAGTTTTTCCCATTTGTATTTGTGTAGGTGATTATTTCTATTCCTGTCTTATGGGATCTTCTTAACAGGGCTTTTCTCCACCTTGTCAATTTAATTTGAATTTAATCTTGGCCTCTGATATGCTTTCCATCTCTTCCTGCTTGATATCATCTGCCAGTTTAATATGTATTTACTACATTCTATCATCTAGTTCTTAATGAAACTTATGAATATTATTGGGCAGAGAACACATCCCAACAGGGCCTGCTAAAACATCTTTGGTGAAATCATTGGCAGTTACAACTTAGTCACTGTATTCTCATAACCTTAACATTTATTTCATAGATATTTCATTTACATTTTTTTTTCCAAACTTCCCTGGGGAAAATAAAGGAAAACAGTGTCAAAAAACTTCTTGAACTCAAGAGTTAGTGTCCATAAGGCATTTTACACTGCCGAAAGAGGAATTAAGGTTGTTTTGACATGATGTTTTTTGACATTTTAATGCTGGCTATTTCTCAATTCCTTGATATTTTTAGGTGCAAAGTTTGATTACTTGCTCCAGTATTTTTATGCAAATTGAAATTAAACTAGCTCATCTGTAGCTCCTTAGTTTTTCTTCTCTTCCAGCCTTCTAGATTTTATAAGCAGGCCGTATTTGCCTTTTTCTAGGTTTCTGACATGTTTATTTTTATTTTTTACTGTTCTAGAACTTCATTACAAGCAGACAATAGTCTTTAATATTACTACCCTAATATTGTTTTATGTTATCTGACTGAATATATGTCATGAATACATATCATGAATCCCAATATTTTTTCTCCAATGTTAGTAGATGTAATAGAAGAGAATTTAAATGGAATCACAGTCTATTTCCTTGTATTTTTCTTGTAATTGTTAAAGGAACTGGCATTGGTGATAGAGTTAATTTAATTTAGACAATATTTTTATTGGAAGAGCTCAGCCCTTAAAAATGTTTTTGTAATCAATGAGTGAAGAAACATTTTTTTGTGCTCTTGTTAACAAGGAGTTCTCAAATCAAGACACAGACACTAGACTGTTGTAGTGTTATGAGCTTTACTAATTCTGTTTTCACTGTATAAGTACAGCCTGAGGCTGACTTAAACTTATTTGTGCCTCCTATGTGATAGCAATGCTTATCACTATGGATAACTCCCCACAGGTCTATTTATTCCCTTTCTCTTCCTTGCTTGTTGGTGCAGGGATGTGGTGAAGGTCCTCCATGGAAAAGTGGTAGCTTAGCTCATCTCCACATCCGAACACTGAATCTACTAGGAACTGTATTAAGTGTTAGAAGTACTATAAACAGTCTACTATCAGTATGTAGGCTGGTCTGGTCACCTCTGCACTGCATACCTGCAATTTTTTTTGCTGTGCTTGGACTGGCTGCTTTAGGCAGCTAGAAGTGACTGCATGCTTCAGACTAGAACCTGTTTTACAAAGCCCTGTCCCATCATAGATTTCACAGTCTGCTGACAAAATGGTCTTCGGCCAAGCTCTGTTCACAGAGTCTGTCTTCAGAATGTCATGCTGTAGAAACGACATTTGAAATTCATCTTGCAAAGCATGTAAGGTTATTCCTTGCTTTCCAGCTGTTAGTTCTTCCATGCAAATTAGGTCAATTATTGAAAAGTGGCATGTGTGAGAGTGTGTATATGAACAATATCTGTTTTATGTAAAGATGTGGGCATAACTTTTTTTCCTTTTTGCATCTTAAACCTTTTACCCTGCAAAGATTAAAAAAGGCTTGAGATACTCCATTTTTTTTTGGAAGTTCTTATTTGTTTTGGGATTTAGAATTAAAAAAAGGCCTCTAAATCACAATTAGTAGTTTTCTTTACTTCATTGCCTTTTGGAATCAGTATGAAATCCAATGTATAAACTGCTTTGATTATAATATATATTGAAGTGTAGAAAGCTATTCTCAGTATTTTTAATACAGACAACCGCTTTTTGCCCACATTATGTCCTCTTGCAGTTTTGATTTAGAGACTCTCCATATTTCTTTTCTATATGTGTAAGTTCCTGGCTTTCTTTTTCACATCTTAATGGATGTAAACATTTCTTGGTGAGCTGCTGTCATTGGAACTATGATGGAACTGCACTCTGCTCGTCAAGAAATCCTTCTGTACAAATTGAAATGAAGGAAACTAGGAAATTGTAATAAATCATAATCACCTTACAATTAATAGGGATGAAAAGGAAGCTTCTTTTTCTGATAGAGGATCAACTAACTACCCCTTAGAGAGACCAAGTTATTAACATGCTAATGATTTTTTTTTATTATTCTGACCAAGTTGTAGCCAGCAAAAAATTGCCAGTAGTTGACATTCAAAAGAGTTTTTGAATTACTAAGTGGAAAATTGAAGACAAATTGCTGTTTTATAGTAGAGTGGGTCTTTCATTGAATGTTATATACAATCACTGATTTTTCCAAAAGGTATGTAGTGCGATATACTGCAGAAAATATTGTGCTAATATAAACATTATACCCTTTATTTGAATGTGTTTTATGGCAAGATGACTAATATTGTACTCTGTGGGTCATTTTAATATCACTTTAAATCCACACAAAAAAAGGAAGAGCAGTGAGAAGGATGAAGAATGCAACCCAGACCTATGTCTCAGCTGACTCTTATTTTCTACTGAAAAAATAAGAAGGAATCTGAGGAATGAAGCAGCCAACCAAACCCTTGGTTGTAAGGCAACAGGGCAACTCATATCACATTTATATTTGCAAGATTGTTTGGTAACATACGGTTAAATAATAAAGTTTAGTCATTCTCTCTGATTCTTAACAGCTTTTTTTTTTTTTTTTTTTCTTCCTCTAGATCTAATATTATTTGGGCTGACTTTATAATTTGAGGGAAGAACCTTCCTTGATTTTTGAATTGCTTTGGGAATTACTAGTGGTAAACATCCCCTTAGAGTTTGCGATATTTAAATCTGTAATGCCAAGGCAGAGGATGAAATGTCTGTCCTTGGAACTTCCTGCTAGAATAGTCTGTGTTCAGTAAGATGCATAGGAGTGTTGTGATTGCTAAGTGATGACATTGAAGAACTGTTGTTTACTGGGCTATATTGGTTGTCTATAAAATTTGCATAATATGAGTTAAATTTCTTTTGATCCTTTTTGTCAGCCTCTTATAGGGTTAATATATTTTAATGAAATTTCTTTATTCATTCAGAGCAAACTCATTTAAGACTTCTGTAATGAAATGGTAAAGCAAGAGAGTTGTGTTTCAATATGAAACAAGTACATCCAAAATTCACTAAGGTTTGTGAACCTGAACTAATATGCTTTCCCTGTCTTTTTTTTTTTTTTTTTTTTAAATTTGGAAAGAATTTGTAAATCAAATCAAAGCTCTGAAGATATGAACCCATAGAAATTAAAGCTAGATGTATACTGGAGCCATGTAAACCCAACACTCCTGAGTTTGAACTTCTGAAGATGGTTGGTGCTCACCAGTTCTGAGGTTTTCCCCAAAATTTGGAGACATTCACATATCCAGTAAAATTTGATTGCTGAATTCTAGATGAAGAACTAAAAAAGCTTGGAGAGAGGGTGAGCTTTTCGAAGAGCACACTGCATCTCAGTCCTTGTTTCTGACCTGTATTTCTGCTTAAAAATAAATAAATACGATACATCAGCTTCCTAGTCAGTGTTGATGTAAATCTATCTTTCTCTCTCTCTTTCCCTCTCCTCTCACCCTTCTGCAAGAGATTTTGACTTCATGCCAGTTCTGGGAAACCAGCACACTATCCTCTTCTGTAAAGTAACCGTGTTTGAAACAGTATCTCTAGAAGCAAAAAATTGCTATTTCTGTAGAAGATGGTGCTAAGCATAATGGTGGTATATATTTATGGAGAGTTCAGACAACACATGCTGGAAATGCTGCATACCAATACAATTAAGATAAGCCTAATTAAAATTCTTCATTATAGAAGAAACAATAAGCAATCATTTATAAAAATAACTTTATGTTGACTGCCAAAATTAAATGAACATGTTAGGGGGAACTCCTGATTGTGTAGTTATTACTAGGAAGAGGGGTTGTACGTTTGGGATGGTGTTGGCTTGTTTTTTTGGTAAATGATATTGACAAAATTGTAAGCTGACTTTAGTGTAGCATGGAAATGACTGAGAGGAGGTAAGGGAATATTAATCTGCAAACCCATTTGCTCTTAGCTGTGTGCCCTGGGGTGGAATGGTGCATGGTGGGTAAGTGCATGGGCATAATACATCGCTAGTCCTTTTACGTGGCTAGCCACCTCTTTGTTCCGGTAGCACTTTCACTTTTTAGATGGTAGGAGCATGACCTTCTTTGTTAGGATTACCTGAGCCAATGAAATCCTGATCTTAACTCTGGTGCCTGTGAAGTTCTTCATACTTTTTCTGCAGTTGTACAGGAAAGGGACAGTAGTCCCTCAGCTCAATTCAGAGGCAGGTGGTAAGAATTCGGAATAGGGTCAAGTGCATTCAAAACAGAAGATACGACACTTTCCTGGGTTTATTCACTGTAGCAAAAAACAGAAAGATGGTGTAAAAGAAACAAACAGATGAGGGTAAAAATAACTATGTAACTTTTGTCCATATTTCTCATGGAAAAATATTTCCTCTGAAATAACTATACTCTCTCTATCGTTCACCTACAACTAATTTCTCAGTTGTGTGATGCATCTTTTGAGGCATTTAAAGAATATCTACCTGCAGGCTACAACAGTCTGTCCCACGCTATTCTGGTAACAGTACTCATCTGTTCTGGAGAATGTTACATGTTCAAAGAACATGAATATTAGCTAATACATCAATGAAATTAAAGAATAAAATACTATTCCAGCAATGCTTGGCACTTGTTAGAGTATCAATAAACGTATTCCAAATCCCTTTAACAGATTTAGAAGAGATGCTGTATTGTTATCTGGTGAATATATTTGAATAAGTGTCTTAATCTAATAATTTCACATTTATGATGACTCGAAGCTTTACGCCACAAAATGGCCAAATACAATGTAATATTTCGAAAAGTCCGTATAAACACTGAGTCACATTTGCATGTGTCCCTTATGCAATGAAGTTTTTACGATTTTTTAAATTTATATAGTGACTGCTTTTTAAGAAATTAAGAGTAATACCCATGCAAGTTGGACTAAAACAATAAAGAGAACTTACAAATTGCAGTCTCTGTTTTTGTTTTTAAACTCAATTTAGGCAGCATTTTGAAAATCTTATCCCTTTAGAAACAAATAGTACAAAAACTACAACTATTCTGTCAAAACTTAAATAATGGCCTAAAGAATCCATTTCAGCATATATATGCACCACATTAAATAATACTAGTCATAGCAATTATCCAGCGGTTTCTTGGGGATGACTACTGAAACTGAAGGGTAAGTCATCTTTTCAGACAGAAGAGTTTTCTGCTATTGCTTATATTCAGTTTCTAAAATACATTATATAAAATTAAGACACTAACCTCTATCTAAACATATATCTTTTGTGTTTGGGGACATTTCTAGGATGTGTTGTCCTTCTTGGATACAAAACACTTGCCATAATCATGGGTTTACTTCTCATTTGTCTGGTATTGTCATGGCATTTTTTACTAATGAATTCCCAAGTGATGGAAAATACTTAATACTTACCCTTTATATAACAAACAAAAAGGGAACAGAAAACTATGAAATATACCATTGAACTTCTTTTCTTGCTATGCATAGTATCATGATAACAAAAATACTCTGTCATTCAAATGAAAAAAAGTTATTTGTCTCTTTTTCTTAGGAATACAGTAATCTCTGAAAAATAAAGTTGGGTAGAAAAGGAAGAGAAGCAGAGCTGAGGGTGGCTGGAAGGGAAGGAGAGAAACTGTCTGTTAGTCTTCGGAGCTGTGCAAAGTCAGGTGCCTAGAAAGCATGAATTCAAGTTTAACCTCCTACTGCACTTGACAATTGCATGAATGACTAAAGTGTTTTTGTCCAGATGCAGACAGGAATTGTACAAGGTTTATAGATAAAGTAAAAGGATTTCAACAAGATCACCCCTGACAGCACTGAGTGTTGTTCTGTAAGGTATTTTCCTCCAGGTACAAGTAATCAAGCAAATATAATAATGCACGTATTTATCCTTCTCAACTTCACTGCCATCTCCAGTGCTAAAATACTTTGATTATTTATAATATGTTCTGCATCTTAGTCTTATATCCTAAAAATGAATTTAATTTGAAGAGACTCCTGCTATATTTGTGACTTAGAAAGGTTTTGTTTATGTTGTGTCTCTGTAGGTACTCTCTCTCTGGGGTACGTTTCCTTCAGTATACTTTGGGAAAATAAAATCTTTTTGTAATGGCAATGAGAGATCTTCAGGCTTCATGATAATATAATTCTAGATTCAATGTTCTTTTTCTGTTTCTAAACTTTGCCTTTTATGCCGATACAATATTTAACAAGTTATGAATATTTCTCAATAAGATAATTCCTCTTTAAAGGAAATATTTGTTCTGTGGAATGATTCAACTTTGTGTGTGGGGGGCTGTATCTTACTGCATGGAAGCAGTTTGGGCTGTTGGAGTAATTTGGGAGCACAAGGGGACGGGACCATTCCGAATCTTAATGTAAGTGGTCAGCTCCAGATGTGGCCATTTGATACAAGAAACTAAGAGGAAAGGTCTTTTCAGATGGAATATAAGTGTTCCAGGAATTAAGCTGTCTTTGGGGTATTTTGAGGAAGCTTATATAAGTGATTAGCAACACTGTGTTAGAACAAACAAATCAGTTTAGTGGAAACTAATGTAAAAGTAGAGTGGGAAAAAATATGAAAGCGAATGTGGAAAGAAACATGAGAAACTAGGGAGCTTTGGTGTGCTACATAGCCAAGGATGTTATGCTTGTAATGTGTGTTCTGGCTGAGTTTAATGCAGAGTTGCTCATAAAGAAGAACTTGGAGATAAACTGAGTATCTGTAGGGAGAAAGCCCATGAGTCTGATAAGAAAAGTTTTGACTTCAAGAGTTCCCTAAAGGTCAAATTTATCGTGCTCTTCTTTCCATTTTTCATTGCTGTAATCCTGAAGTGTAGTTAGTTCTAAGTTGTGAATATCCCACAATTTAAAGTTATTATAATTAAAATGTACACTTAACCTTATCAAGCTAACATCTGTAATAGTAAGAAGGGTTTTCTCAATTTGCTGTTATTTTTTCTTTGCATTGATGAGCCATTTGTAGAGTGGGTTCTTGTTGCGTGTGGTCAAGACTGAAAGGCCTTGTCTGCTGGCTCAGAAAAAAATGTGAGTAGTTATGGAAGTAGGTAATATTATTAAGTGTCTGCCTCCAAGATCCTCTACTTCTTTCCTTACTGCTGCAAATTAGCTGAGGCTAAACATTCAGATTTGAAGGAGCAACTCTACAAAGTCAGTGTGAGATGAAAGCTCAGAGATGGAGTAGCTTGGTTTTGTGCTGTTGTCTTCTGCAGGAATGCATCATGTATGATGATTAATTTTGTCAAGGTTGCTGAGTTGTGGGTGTGTATTATTAAATTTTTTTTTTAAATCTCTTGTGTGAGGGAAAGACACCTGCAGGTAGGACAAAATGATCTTGGGTCATCACTTCTCATTGCTAACGCATTTCTTGACAAAATGCTCTATCAGGGGAAGAAACACCTGTTCTGTGTTCACAGGTGTGACAATACTGTAGCACTGCAAAACTTCTATCTAGGCATCTGGTTGCTTTCCTTTGCTTCATACATTGCTGTTGGGGGGGAGGGGGAGTGGTACTCATGCTTCTGGTAGGTTTACTGTCAGAAAATCCACCAGCCTTCTGACGTCTCTTTTGATGGCTGAAAGGGTGACATAGCAACAGGAGTGAGTGGTAGCTGCTTTGTCTCCTGCCTTAAACCCATGACAATGTTGAACTTAAACTGTTGTTAGGTAATTGTGATATTGCTGTTTATGTGCTAGCTGTACTTATGAGCTGTAATATGAACACATTCTTGTACAGTACAAAATTTGAAAAGTGACTTAGTGTTGCTTGTGCTAGAGGACACAGAGGTCTTCACTCTTCTTTCTCATTAAAATTTCAATTGGGGTGAGAAAAGCTGAAAATATGTTGCTGCTTTGCTTGTGAAAAATGTCATTTTTTGCTTTGCAGGAAAATTTCCAGTGATTTTAACCCAAAATGATATGTCTCAAATGACCCTATTGATTTAAGAAACCTAAAATCTATTTACATATTTCTATGTATATAGTGTTTATATATACATAAATACATATATTGAATTGAACTTTCCTGTTGTTTTTGAAATTTATCATATGCAAGGGTTGAAGTTATTTGGCAGGACAGAAACAAGTATCTTTTTCTGTAGACAGCATTACAAAAAAGTCCTTGTAGTCTTGCTAGTGGTTGGTAGTCATTTTCTTTTCCTAAAGAAAACAATTGCCTTCTCAATGGTTAGTTATTTATGTTTCATAGATCTTCGAATTCTTCAGGTCTTAAAAATTGTCTATTTTAAAATAGCAAAGATAGAAGTCATACTGCAGTACAAGGAGAAAAACAACCCTCCTTGTTACCTATTCCTGGGTAAAGAGTTTGAAACTAGAATAGACCGATTATTTTTGTTGTTGTCATTGTTATTTTTCTTTAATAAATGCAGATCGCTTCAAAAAGTTCAATATAGCAAGAAATAACTAGTGTAAAAGATCACTGCCTTGGTTTATGTGTCTCATTGCAATAGAAGGCTGAGAATTTGCTGAAGCAGCAGGAGAGCAGTACTGTGAAATGAGGTTCAGTCAATGAAGAGCGATAAGTGTAGTGATCAATAATCAAGTGATTTGTGAACAGCAGCTGATTACTGAGTGTGCATTGGTTCCAGATGTGTACTGTAGGAACAAGGCATGCTGAAATGGATGATACTGTTATACTGCAAGGTAAGCCATTCACATTTGCTTCCTGACAGTGAGTGTTGATTGCAAATGACATTATTGGGCCTGATTTAAATAATGACAAGTAAAAGAATGATGATTTTGTCTCAACTAGGGAAATGAGGGGTAGGACGGAGTAGTCTCTTATGTGCAGTGGCTTAGGGGAAGGCCACTTGTTCGGTTGATGGCTTTGCTTACATGCAGTGTTTACTCTTCACATGCTTCTGCGACAAACAAAATGAAAATGTGACAGATTTCAAATTAGAATGAGATACAAGTAAATCCATATGTATTGAGAAGTAAATTTTATATCCTGGTTGTCCATAGCTTGGCAATTTTCCTTATATTAAAGATTTTTCAGAGAAAAAACAAACTTGACAATGTCAAAATTCACAGTAGTAGAAAATAGTAGTAGTAACTTGGCATGGTGATGTTTTTTTTGTCTGTTTTGTTTTTTGTTTCTTTACAAATTTTCTCAAGAAACTAAAACCAACTGATTGGTCAGATATTCATTAAATTAGTAGTAAATATATTGCAGCCTTGTGAATCATACAGTCAACAATGAAGTTTTAACTATTGTAATCTACACAGTTTTTCATCATTTATTGTTTCCCTTTTCTGATTAGAAGCCAGTCCTTCAAATCTCCTGTCATATAAGTAGTTCTTATTAATACAGGTAATTCCAGGAAAATTCCCTGAGACTGCTAGTTTGAAAAGTAGTGTGGGTCTAAGTTAATAATGGAGACTAATTTCTATTCCTCTAGAGTAAATCTATATCAAACATTGAAAGGTACTTCAAGTGTTCTTTAACTCAAGCTGTAAAAGATACCATAAATATAAAAAGTGACAGTTTCTATAATGCATAGCAAGAACAGCAGAAATTATGGTGACTGCTGAGATGCTGAAGTCACTGTATGAATTCCTAGGTAGGAGGAAAATGGTGATCTGACTCTGCTTGCAGCATTTTTATGCCAATGTAATGCCACTGCCTTCAGAGGCTGTCATCCCGACCTGCGCTTCTGTAGGAGTGTGTTTATCTTGCTGTTTTTTAATGGAAGGATCACCATATTACAAAGTTCTATCAGCTAAAGGTCACTACTACCCTTATATTTACCACTTCTCTACTTCTCTTTAAAAGCTTATTTAAACTGAAATCTAGTGCATATCCAGGGAGATGCAATTTATTAGATTATGAAGTTAATTAGAGAAAACAATTCTGAAATAAGAAGTATTAAAAACTGAGACAAATATTTTGCAAAGTGTCTAACCTTTTGTCATAAAATCATGTTTCAAAATAAGGTAATTCTGGAAATTTCATATTTCAGTATTCTTAAATGACCTCCAAAGTAAAAGAATATTTTATTGCAAATTTGAGCTACTATTTGGAAAAAATTAAATAGTTGAACAAGTCCCAGGGATTTTATAAACTTGTACTGATGTTTAATAGAGTTTATAAGCTTCTTCATCTGAATCAGCATGGCTGAAGGAAGAAACTTCTTTTTAAGTCTTACAGAGCTTTAAATTCTGCCATGCATGACTTCTCAGAGGTTTCCAACAGCCTCAGCCTACCCAGACAGGTTGAGAGAGATTGCAGATGGCCAGCAGAGCCAGAGGAGACAGAAATAATTTACGGACTCAGCAGCAGTAGCTTTTGCAGATCACAGTGGCTGAGCAAAGTGCTCAGGCTTCCCAAGATCAGCGGTTCTGGGTCTGCTATGAGCATCTGCTGCAGAGTGCAAGAGGAGAAATATTGCTGAGAAGGTCTCCCAGAGAAGGCTCGAAAACATCAAGTAGCCTGCTGTCCTGCTTTCTGACTCTGTGTGTGGTTATGCCCATGCTTATCATGATTCTTTCTCAGAATCGTGTCTTCTAGAATTTAAAAAAAAAAAAAAAAAATCCAATTTGGTGGGGGTGTTATAGAGGTACTCACTGATGCTTTTTAGTTATTAGCAACCCATAATGTGTGGGGGAAAAAAAAAGTGGAATCCTGAAGGCGGGAGTTCAAGACAGCTTTGCACATGAAAGACTTATAAGCATATATATATTTTCTGAAACTCAACAATATTTCCTGTTTTTGACTTCTGTTTCCTATTTTAGCAACAATAAGGCACTGTCATTAATTAATGTGTTCAGTGAGCTTCTGGACCTCTCTGGTAGTTTTCTACATTTTGAAAGACACTGCTGAATATCTTGTAAAAGCAGCAATTTTATACTGGGGCTGATTTTTGCAAATAAAGTGAAACAACTGTCCCTGCACTACAGGGGAGGTGTTGGCTTTAAGTTTCTAGTTTGTCCATGTTTACCTGTACTTTCATATTTTTATTATTGAGCTGTATATGTCCAAGTTGTAAATAGGTAACATATTTCAGAGATCTTGGATCAATAAAAACTTACAGAAATAATTTCAAACCCTCCTTTTATATTTGCCTTAAAATATATTTTCATGCATGTAACTCATAAAATATATATAAACAAATCCTCCCTATAGTCCCCTACTCTCATTTTCCAAACATGATTCAACAGAGGAGGGAATTATAATCATAGGAGAGTAATGCAAGGAAAAAGCAGCATCTCCTTGCTCAGTAGGTCCTCTTAGGTCCTGGTATTTTATGATACATGTTCCTGGACATGGGACATCTGTCCAACCTATGGAATTATATCAGTCATACCTTGAAAACGCATTTGTATTCACTAATAGCGAGTCACCAAAACTTACCGCCCCCCCCCCCCCAAAAAAAAAAAAAAAAAAAAATCATCCAAATCTCTCTCTTCCGTAATTAGATTCCTTTTCCAGGTTTTTATTTCTGATGCATAAGCATTTCTATAAATGCATTACATCTGGGTACTGTGATTAAAAGTTCATTAGAAATGTGACACAGACAGATAGGCTTTGTGCAAAAATAATTCCCCAGCTGCGTGTGTGATGCCCTATGTTGGCCTTGTGTGGCTATAACCTTAGCTGGTTCTGTAGGGCACTCCATGTCGTCTTATGGAAATGTAGAAAGGTCCAGATCTCCCAGTTTGTCTTCAGATTCGTCCCCAATACACATCAGGGATAGTCTAGTTTCTTAGATGTTTATCTCTGTCCCTAATATTGATGAAGATCTTAAGGTAAATGTGTAGCTGATGTGAAAGAACTTTATATCAGCTAAGAATACTTTACAGAAGACATTGGCTTTCAAGACACTACAAAGAGAATATACTTTTAAAGATAGAAACTCTACTTTTACACTTCTCAAATAAATAGCACAAAAATCTACCGCAAAAAACACATCCTGTAAATGAGCAGAGCTTCTGTCCCTGTTGCCATGAATGCTGTACTAAATGCATATTTTTTTTTTGAAGAGAATGCAATGAATAAAATAAAAATATTTTCCATGTATGCTTGCAAAACCATCAGCTAACCTTTCCAAACAAAGCAGACGTTCACTTTGATGTGTTTGCATTGCTTGGAAAATGATTTGCTCTCCATTAAATTCAACATTAAATGGCCCAGTGGGTGTAATGAAGCAATAAAAATAAATAATAATAAAAAAATACCTATACTTGAAAATGCTGCCAGAGCTACCTGAATGCTTTAATTGTTTTTCCAGATTATCTGTATGTTATAATTCTCTAAAATATAAATGATAATCTTCAAATATAAGCCCTGATTCCTTTATTAACACTGGTGCCTTTATTAACACTGGTGTTTTTAAAAATGCATTTACAGACGAAGTGTATATATAATATTTTGTTTAATCTAGAGATCTCTTCCTAAGCGTGACTCACTGAAGTACTAAAATTTCTCTTGCTCTCTTTGATTTTCTTTGATGCCCTTTAATTCTTTTGGTTTAAAGGCCTCTAATTTAAAAAATATCCACACAACAGCTCCCTAAAACAAAAATATAACAAAAAGGGAGATCTGCTTGATCTGCTTCTCACTTTTGCTTGCTCTTGTATGGGGTAAGCATTCAGATTTCCTAATGCTTGAGAAGGGTCTTTGAGTTGAAACCAAAGAACTCTGGCAATCTTGAAATCTTGAGAAGTTATTTTGCAAACAAAAAGGATTTCTGAAGTTACTTTATATATATATATGTATATATATGATATATATAGTACAAAACACAAACGTCTGACATTACTCTTAACTTGAAGAGTTAAAAAAAACCAACAAAACATTCTGAATTTTAATAATCTTTTGCTTGTGACCTTGAATTTCTTCTTTCCCAACATGACTAAATTTATTATTCATTGTCTGACAGCTGCATTTTTATATGCATAAGGAGTATTGTAGGGAATGGAATGTCTCTATTAAAATGATCATTCTTTATTCTGCAATTTGTTTGGGGGGGGGGCTGTTTTTTATTTTTGTAGCAAAATATCTGGAGCTAATTCATGTCTGACTTGCATTTTATTTATTTTGTTTTATTTTCATAGATGTACTTTTATCAGCACATTGTTGACATACTTAGAAAAGGAAAACAAAATATTTCTAAAGGGTTGTTTCTATCAACAAAATAAAAACAAACACTAACTGAAACTTAAAGATGTTTTCAAAATTACCTATGTGTTTACAAAGATAGTTAGTGTCTGTAATGTGTTCTTGAGAATAGAATTTACTTATATTCAAAAGCAAGTTGCTCATTATGCCCAAACATCTGTGCATATTCTCTCTTTCTGCTGAGATATAAATATTTGACTGGACATTTAGGTACTAGAAAAATTTAAGATCTTTAAAGTAGAATACAGCACTTACAACATTATGTCATTCATGTGTCCAGCATGATTTCACATCAGGGAATTCATCCAGAGAGACTGAAAGAGGTAATTTTATCTATTAAATCAAAAACAATCCCAATACCTACAAAATTTCTGTAGTTCTGTAGACAGATGTTCATTGTCTTCTTTTCCTTTTGCACATACTTTTTTTTCACACCTGTCTCTGTACTCTGCTAAATGGTCTAATTTATGTGTTGCTCAGAGTTAATAACATGAAAAATCTGCATTTCCCCCCATGAACTTTAAAATCTATTCTATTTATCTTGTCAGAAATAATGCTGAAACTAATGTTTTGTCCAGCAGAGGTTTGAGTTGCAGATCATTCCAGTTTAAGCTGCAGTCAGACTCTTCTGTCCTTTCTTTTTGATCCCGGCCAACTCAGTGCTGTTGACAGGAGTTTTGAAGCTGGAAGTTGAATTAAAAAATGTGGAAATCAAGAATATGGGGGGGTGGGGGAGGAAAAAAAAAAAAGCACCATACTCTCCAGGATACATTAGCAATAAAAGATTATTTGGTAGGCAGAAACTTTGTAGCTTCACTAGATACGCCTTTGAGCATTTTAACTGCTACCTTCTACACAGAGCCCTTATGTGAGATACTGCTGCTGGAGAGGGAGGTGAGGCAGCACAAACTCCTTACTTTACCTGCATGGGAAGAGACTCCCTACAGTGTCTGCGTTCCAGATGCATTGCTGAACTTGGGTCTTCATTTGTCCCTATTTTAGGCTGAAGTCTTTGTCTTCACAAGGACCATCTCTGAAAAAAGACTGAATAAAAACCAAATGAGGGAATATCGTGGCTTGGCTCTGGCTGTAGAGATGTAAGTCACCACAGTAGCGCTTCTCAGCTTTTTAGAAGCTGATGTTTGCAAATTAATTACTTGGCCTTTAAATAGTTCCAAACCACCCAAAGTGCTCCATTATGTTAGCACAGGCTTGAGAAATAGATATGTATTACTAACTAATTGAATAACATATGGTGTTGATTAGTGCTTAGCTCTTTTTATAGAACTCAATTAAAAAAAATGACTGCAGTATATTTTGAGACTATGAGATGTCTGTTGGTTGCTTCTGGCATGAGGGAACTGCTGAACCAAGAAATGATGAACTTTTTCGGTTTAGTTCATCTATAAGTTCCTCTTAGAACTCGTAGTGCGCATGGCTATGACCGGAGATAGGCTGCAGTCTGTTAATTTGCTGCAGTATTGAAATGCAGCCTTTCCTGAAAGATTTAAGTGCTCTCCCGGCAAAACAAAACAAAAGCCTAGGCTTTTATTTTCTGTGCTATTGCTCAAGATATTTCAGATGGATAAAAACCTACTCTTCCAGCGTTCAGTTTGCAGAGATGCATTCCTTGGGAGGAGTCCCAAGACATAGACATTAAGGTATAAAGCCCTTCAAGCCCCAAATAACCTGTCTCCTTCCACCTCATGTTCCCTCCGTGCCACAAGCAATAAATGTACAGTGGAAAAACCTGCCTTTATCTCTTTCACTTGATGCAGCTTTTGCCCAAGAGATTCTTTTCCTCTTAAACTTTGCAAAAATCACCTGAGATGATGATGATTATGAATTTTTTATTACTCACAGAGATAATTGAAGTGGTGTAACAGCTAGCAACAGTAATCAGGTTGGGAGGAGCAGGATGGATAAGGAGAAATAGCAAATGAGAAAACAAGGTGTTTCTGTCCCTGATGCATTTTTTTATTCTCTTAAGCTATCTACACTACTTTATTTTGTGTGAAATTTTTAAAGAGAAAATTTAGTAAATTGAGATTTCAAATGCGATGAGAACAATACTAGACAGGGAGCAATGAGAAATACTGATTTCTATCCCCAGCTTTATCACTGATTGGTAATTTAGGTCTTGGGTGTGTGACCTGACAAACTCCTCCTCATTTTTAAAAGGTGGTAATGGTTGTTTTTGTAGTCTTAAATCTTAGTAGAGAAGTCTACCAACAGTGTTAAATTACTTCATGTTTTCCAGATTTTCATATCACCTTTTGTTGTATCGTATTCTATTTTGTATTTAACTTTCATCTGAAAGACAACAAAATCTGAAAAACTCAGAACAAAAACAGAACAAAACTGAAAAATCAATTATTTTAGAAAAGTCTTTCCAATCCCAGTAACTTCCCGTTGCCCAGTAACTCTTCCACTGAGATTATTCATCCATCCAGAGAAAACAGATGAGTTCTGCAGCATATTCTGAAGGTTACTTGGGTCATTTGGGAGGGACCTGTGTTTTAGATGGGCTGTGCTTTCACCGTGAGTGCTCTTTCACCATTTTCCCGTCGTTCATCTTTCTCTTTGTATGTTTGTAACTGCCACAGCAGCGATGTATAGAATAGACTGTTCATGACCTAAATCACTCTGGGCCCACAATCAGGAGCAGGTGCAGCCTTGATCTGAATCAGAAGATTGCAATGTCAAGACCACATCATTCAGTGATAATGAGGATGTAAGAAGCAAAAGCTACTTTATGGTCCTGTTCCTGAGCCTTCCCCCAGGCCATATATCTTTGTATAAAATAGGTGACAATATGTTAATTCTTAACTTCTCCCAAGAACAAGTTTCTAGAGCAAATTTTAGCATTTTGTTCAATGAGCTCAACCTAGAGGTTGCAAAGGCACTAGCTTCTTGATAAAGGGGTCTTGGGCACCAGATGCAACAGTTATTTTTGAGTAACTGGTAAATAGGAAGACTATGGCTTACAGATAGAGTTTTGGGAAGGGTCACAGCATGTATATTGACTCCTAGTGTGGAAGAAGTTCTTCAAATCTAAGAATTAAACTTAAAAATGACAGTATCTGACACAAAGGTCACCCTGCTACTGTGGCTGTCATCAAACAGTAACATCCTGTCCTCTAAAAGATCTAGCATCAAATGTATGATGTTTGAAAAGATGTGGAGATTGCAGATATTACCAGGGGGAAGGGAGAGGAGGTGTTCTGCAGTGTGCTGGTAACATTCCCCCTGGACTTGAAAACTGACAAAGTGATAGTTAGAAAGAGGGTCTTGGTGAGCGATCCCTCCTTCCCAATTTCTCTCTCCCCAGCAGGTTCTTTAAAAGCAGTTGTTCTTTGTTGTTAATCTTTGGCAGAGGAGTTACTGTTTCTCAAAAAGTAAAGAGAAATCAGGAGGATGTGTAAATGGTATGAAGGTTAGAAATGTATATCCTTTGGTTTAACCATGACTTCAACAAATACCACTAACATACATTTAAGTAGAGAAAGCTTCTTATAGGCTGTTTTCCTGAGAGTCAGTAGTACAGCCAAAGAAGTAGATCTGTTTTCAAAGAAGCAGCTCCCATTGGTAATTTGGCTTAATTATTCAGGGTTTCTTATTACCTGCAGAAGTTCGGTCCTTTTAAAGTCTTGAAGAGGCTATTATGGCAGCTGTTGGGAAGAAGCCAAGGAGAGATTCTTTAGGATATACCGTGTCATTAATCAATGGCAAGTGGTCAGTATTGAGTGTAACTGCCTTACCTGCACAGCAGTCTGCTAATAACATTCTTGCCCTGGGATCCATATACTCCATTGACCTCTTAAATGAACCCAATGTATTTGACTATTATGTACACAGCCTGTCATAGTGATTTTGATAATTCTCCACTGACAAGGCAGTCCAGAAATGAAACAATCATTTGTAATACAAGTGGCAAAATTTCCTTTCCATATGCTTGAATAGAAAGTGTGTTTTCGTATTGAGTTAAGAAGGTAAGGATAGTTTAATGGGAAGGATATGATTTCTAGTCCCTTACATTCAAGCACATTTCAGAAATCTCCAAGCAGTAGCTATATTAGCTAAACCAGCAAACACCTCAAATTGTTGGTTTTCCACAAGGGACAGTTTTCTACTTCACAAAGCTATAATGTCATGCAAAGTTCATTTTACTGGTAAGCATCATTGAGCCAAAATTGAGTTCAGAGCTCCAGGGAAAATAAATGTAAGCATTTATCTGCAGTGCTATTTAAATTGGTTTGAAATTTTGAGTTCTTGGTTACCTTGCTCATTCATTCTAGTTCACTACTCGCCCCTGTAGGGCTCCTAAAGGTTGAGAAGTTAGCTTTATGTTAGGGGTGGTGGGAGGGCCAGAAGTTATGTGCAAAACTTAGGACTGGTTATATAGTATGTAACCAGTACAGTCAAGATAAACTCTATACTGTAACGGCAGGGAAAGAGGGTTTTAACTTAACCCCTATCAATTTCTGCATAAGATCAACATTTAAACCAATAAAAGATGGATAGCAATTAAAAACAGTTCTAAAGTTAAGATTTTAATGTTTCTTCTAACCATAGTCCATATAACTTCTCAACACAAAACTAAGCATTCTGTTCCTCACTCTTCCAATCAAAATTTATTCCTAAACATTTCACTTCATGAAATAAAGTATATAATGATAAACATACTTATGCAGGCATGAAATGAAAGTCTATGTGCTCCTTTGCAAGAATTGGTCTGCATTTATGGAAATTCTGGTGGATCAACCTTACCTTTTTTTTTTTTTTTTTTTTTCAAATATTGGTTTGAGTGACAAGTTGTATTTTAAAAGTGTATCAGCAAATTATACTCAGTTTCTATCTTGTCCTTTTCTAACCTTTGCTATTTGTATTTCTTTGTCCTTTCAGGAATACAGCGTAAGAAGAAATCAGAATATTTTAATTCTAAACTGCTTTTTTTTTTTTCCCCTCCAGATTTTCTTGTCTTCATGTTTGGAAATGTTTTGCTCAAACCGCTTGTGTCCAATCAACATCCCAAATACTGCTATGTTGTGCTGGCTTACACCATCAGCTCGAGTCATTTGCACATGTATAATATTTTTCCTTAGTTCTTTAGTAATGCTATTACCTATTCAGCAACCACTGTGTTAATGAAATAGTGGTAAAATGTAGTATAATGTGTATTCCTGAAACTCTTGTTTTCCTAATTGTCATCTAGTCTGCGGTTATAAATCTTTCCCTTCTTCCTCCAGATTTAAGAGGGAGATGGCAGTGTGAAAATGTATTACAGCTGTAGTGCCATCATGGGTTTTTAATGAAAGCACAAATCAAATGGTAGATGTTTGAATCATTTATTTCAAAGGTGTATTTTCCCTTGTTATTTAATTGTGCCTTAATCTAGTGTGCGTTTTATAATTTCTTGTTCTGGGATGAGATTATAATGCAAGGCAGAAGTATTCTATATTTTAAAAATAAGGCTGTCATAGATTAACCTGTGTTGATTGGAATATTAAAGTGAAGTTATAACATGCTAATATGATTTACTAGACTGCCTGCTATTCTATGTTAATGTTTCAAAAGAAATTATGTATGTGTACAATGTTTGTTTAATGTGCTAGATTATGTTTATTTAGAGTTTTACGTCTTGGTTAGAAGATCTGTTTTATTGTAGTAATCTCATACCTATATGACAAACACTGTAAGACTAGAGATATATTGTAATTTTAAATTCATACTGCTCTCTAGTGGGGGATGCTTTCAATGCAAAAAGATGATGTATATTAATGTACAGCGTGTATATAAACTGGGATTTCTGGAAAGTTATATAGAACAATTCTTTAAAATTAGTGCTCTCATGTTAATATTTTAATCCTTGTAACACTTTGAAAAAAGGACTGAATTTCTTAATTTAAAAATATTTTAAAGGGATAAATTGTTCACTCTTCTTGGACTGAACAATATCTCCAGAAGGCTGAGAGGTTGATGGATTATTGCTGCTTCCTCAGGAGAAATCTCCTCCTTCCATCAGGAGAAATATGTTGTAGATCTGCTGTAGGAAAATCTCAGGTTTTCTCCTAAGCTTTCATAATCTCATAAATTCTTAAGTGATGGTTGTGGTTTGTCTATGACAGTTAATATCATCACTGTTGATATAATAGGCTTCATTTAATAAATTACTACTACTTTGCTATTTTTCTTTGGAATTTATTGTTTAGTCTCCTTTCTCATCTCTTGTTTTAGGCAGCTGAAATTCTAGGTAACAGAGCCAGCTATGCACAAAAGCAGAAATAATAATACTGACTGAGCTGTTTTTAAATTACAGCAGATACAGAGCTCTTCTCAGAACTTGGTCAATATTATTTATAACCCTATCATCTTGTTAAATGAAATTGAGTTTAGTTAGCAAAAAAGAACATGATACTAATTAAATTTATTAAAATCTGAAAACTCAGATTGAAACTGTTTTTGATATTAATAGCTTTTAGTCTTGTATCTTTAGATAGGTTTGTCTCTGTGATTTGATTTCAGTGCAGTAAGTGTGTTTTCATTCTTCAGAGGACCAACAAAATGTTTATTTAACTGGTTGCTAATCACATGAAATTTCTAATACTTGAAGTCCTCTCAAGAGTGACTTGCAGTATTATGGTGCAATCAGACAGATTCAAAGTTTTTTTTAGACTTATCTTGATCTGGTTTTAAAGGCATCTGTAGACCGTTTTCTTGTGTTGCTGCAATGAAGTTTTTTGATCTCTAGGTTGACTAATTTGTCAGTTAGAGACCAAATAGCGTTGTATTTAAGACTGCAGTGATTTTGTCATTCAAAATACAGATTAGATTCTTTGGCTAGATCTTCATTTATTCATTAAGTCTGGGAGAACAAAGCAGTTTAAAGATTTATGTGCTATGTAAAGGTCTCATCAAGATGCTAAGTTGGTATAGCATTTTATACTCCTTTAATAGTAAATAAGGTTTGCAGCGCACAGAGCACTTCTTCACCTGTATTGTTTCTGTTCACCTTTAATCATAGAAGCTCATGTTTACATTGGCTTCACTTTAAGTTCTGCAGGTGAGATTTTCTTCTCATTTCTGTAGCTACAGTTTGGTATTAGCTGGATCTAAATTCTCCAGTTAATCCTTAATTTGTAATGCTAGAAAGTTAAGAAAGTAATAGAGCATGATTATTATCATACCTTCGGACTCTTTTTGAACCAGACAAGTTAAAATGTTATAAGAATTTGGCTTGAAAACATCACAGGAAGTGGAGAGGGAACGGCTAGGGCTTGCGAAATACCTGAGCTAATTAATAAATTCAAGGACAAGGTATGTGCAATTATTTAACTAAAATGTAGGGCTTTTATTTTATTTTTTTTCTTCTATTAATTAGACATTATTAAAATATATAAATATGGGGACTCTTCCCCTCTTTTTTTTTTTTTTTTTGGCAACTTGAAAAATGCATCTTGTGTTTCTAAGTGCTAAAACTTAAAAATGTGAACTGGTTAGTGAAGTGCAGTATTTGAGTGTAGGATTACATATAATGAACATAACCATAGGTTGTCATCCACACAGTTTAACTGCCCTATTTTATAGTTTATATGAAAATATTAAACTATGGACTTAATCCTAGATATGAGTATAAAATATTTCTGCTATCATAGCTATTTGAATTTCTGTGGTGGGTTTTCCTTGGCTGGCTCCCCGATCCCCACTTAGCTGCTCATTCATTCCCTGTCCTCACCAGGACAGGGAGAGAAAGTAAGATGCAAAACTTTACTGTCGAGGTAAAGACAGGGAGATCACTTACCAGTTACTCTCACAAGCAAAATAGACTTGAGTTGGTGAAAATTAGATTAATTTATTGCTGATTAAAGTTGAGTAGGATGGTGTGAAATTAAGACAAAAAAATTAAACACCTTCTCCCCTCTCCTCTTCCCCTCTTTCCCACTGCTTCAATCCTCCATTCCCACCTCTTCTACCTCCTCCCTGCTGCCCCCTGGCACCGAGCAGCACAGGGGGCTGGGAAGTGGGGGTTGTGGTCATTTAGATTCTAACACTTTGCCTCTGCTGCTACTTGTTCCTTACACTCTTTTCCCTCTCCAGTGCGGGGTCTCTCCCATGGGGTACAGTCCTTCATGAACTGATCCAACATGGGTCCTTCCCATGGGCTGCAGCTCTTCAAGAACTGCTCCAGCATGGGCCTATGCCATGTGGTCTATCCTTCAGGGGGAGACTGTTCAAGCATGGGTCCCTCATTGGTCTGCAGCTCCCACTAAATCATCTGCTCCTGTGTGGGCTCTTCTCCACAGGCCACCTTTCCTACAGGAGCCTGCTCCTTCATGGGCTCTCCACAGATTGCAGCTTCCTTCAGGTCACATCCACATGCTGTGATTTGGGGTCCTGCATGGTCTGCAGTGTGGAGATCTGCTCTGACTTGGTACACCGCAGGCAGCAGGGGGACACCTTGCTTCATGATGGTCTGTCTCCACAGGCAAATCTCTGTTCCAGTGCTTGGAACACCTCTTCCCTCTCCTTCTTCACTGACCTTGGTGTCAGCAAGACCGTTTCATACATTTTTCTCACTGTTCTCTCTTACAGGTGCTGAACAGTGTTTTTGCCCTTTCTTAAATATGTTTTCCCAGAGGCATTATGCCACTGGCTGGTGGGCTGAGCTTTGGCCAGCATTGGGTCTGTTTTGGATCCCATCAGAACTGGCTCAGTGTGACATAGGGAAGCCCTCATTCTCTGCACAGAGGCCACCCCTGCAGTGTCCACTACCAAAACCCTGCTGTGTAAAACCAATTGAATTTCCCACCAAAGATGATAGCTAAGATGTGAGCTTCATCTAGACTTTGCTGAGGAAATTTCTATCTATCTATATAAGGTTAACTTTTCATAAGATAATTCTCAAATACAACAAACTATTTTAGGGTTAAGATAAAAATAATTAAACACCTCTGGGAAAGTTTGGTTCCAGTGACAGATTTAATAGTACCCCTAAATGCCTAAAGACATTCATCTGAATAGCTGTGAAGTTACTCAAGTTACATAGCAGAACTAAAAAACATCAACAAAAGGTAAAATATATGAATGGTAATTTAGTATTAAAATAAGAGAATACGAAGAATAATTTTCAGCATTTTACTAGTCTACAGATGTAGAATTCCTGTGTATATTACTTTGCATTACTCATCAATTTTCTCTGTTATGTTCTTTCTACCCAGAAAATATGAAGAAGCCCTGGAGCCCTGACTTACCAGCTGATAACCACTTGTACAATTCAGATTTCACATCCATCCCAGGCAGAGAAAGTGAGAAAGAATTAGCACCCGATGGCACTGAAGAAAAGAAGGAGAGAGAAAAGAAACAGACCAATTTCACTTTGTGCAATGTTTGTAACATTCAGCTGAACTCTGCTGCTCAGGCACAAATCCACTACAATGGCAAATCCCATCAGAAGAGGTTAAAACAGCTCAGCAATGGAAATCTCAAAAGTGATAATGGTGAGCATTAATATATATTTGTACAACTTTTGCCTTGTGTAAGCTGTATGGCTTTGACTGTTTAGTACATATGGGACTGGATGTGGACAGTTAAATATGCTTTTCCAAAATTAACGTTGTGCTTACGAATACCAAATTTAAAATATCCATGATCTCATTATTCTTCAGTGTTATATAGCCTTCTATTGCATTCTTGGGGCAGGAAGAATTAGATTAGATGCAAGAAAGCTGATGAATCGGGTATGCAGTGCTAAGTCTTAAATATTAAATTTTTAGTGGATTGAATACATCTCTTAATAAACTTTCAAAGATTTATTTTTATTTTTTTAAAACAGTTCTCAAACAAAACTTTAAGGACTACTTTTAGCAGAATCGATTTAGTTATGCCCTTGTGATCTTGTACCACAGAGAACCTTGGCTCATTGTGTATAGCATTGTCAGTAAACATTGTTATTGGTGTTGAGCTGAGAAATGCAGCAATGTGCATAATGTCAATATATAAGAGCAAACATTTCTTTTGTTCAACCAAATCCTTTGATGTTAATGCAGAGAAACTCAGTTGCTTCAGAGTACTTGGTGTCATCCCTAACATGAATGCCTGGCAAATAGCTGAAGGGTATGCTGTCTGTGTTGTTCCAAGTGTTTTGATTTTATATTTTGTTTACGTGATAGTGTTGGTTCAGATTCTTTGTCATTCCATTTGCATTTTGATGGTTTTCAGCATAATCCATGATATTTCACATTTCACAGTCCGCTAGAAAGGTTACACTTGGTAGGGGTGTTTTGGCTTTTAATTGATTTAAAGCGGTTACAAAATAAATTGGAAAAAAATACATTACACAAAACAAATACATTCCCTAAGGCATTTCACTTTAGTTTTGTCATTCAGGTTTCAACCCATAGTTAGCATAAATCTGTTCAACCCATGTCTAGCATAAATCTGTTTAAAGATCAGAGTTGAAGTCCAAAGGAGGTGGAACAAAGATTGTTTTTGTTTTAATCTGTTTCATTGATGGCTTTGGGAAAAACATGTTGTGGTAAGTGGCATGTTTTCCTATCATCAGAGTGAGTTGTGTGCCTCAAAAAAAAAAAAAATCATGCCTGGGGCTTTATGTACAGAAATATATCAGATTACGTGTTCCCTGACAAGAAAAAATAGATTACTATGTTACAATTTTAGTTCTCAATTTCATAACTTGTAATGCTTAACTTTGCTGTAGTATGGGTAGATTTGCACTGTTTTGGTCTGTTTCTATGCACCATGTCATAGAAATGAGGGCTTTAATAGGATGTACTTAGGATTTACAGACCTTTTCTTCGGACCTACACAAACATTCTTTAACATTTTTTTTCCATTAATTACTTCCTGGCTATTTGTAGAAGCATATGCTGAGCACTAATCCTCAATAGGGTTTAAGAGGTATTTTAATATTGTCTGTGCTTTGTCCTGGTTTTAGGAGTATGAGAGCCTGTTGGGAATAATATGGGTATATTGACGAAGTATGTTGGATGTGGGTGCTTTGCTGTGTACAGGATGTTGCTCGTTTCCTTAAAACAAACCAGTAAAACAAAAACAAATAAACAAACAAAACCATCAGACTGAATAACACAAATAATTTTACCTTTAAGTGGCAGGTCTGTAGAGTACAACGTTTAGCACTGTTCATAGTTCAGGCTTAGGAAGAATACCACTAACATTAATAGGAGCTGTGTGAGTGCTTAAAGATTGATTTCCTAGATGATTAAAAGTGGAATGTGGTTATCCACAAATGCATTCTTTCTAAAAACAAATAAGTACATTCTAATGTTATTACTGTCTTCAGTTAAGGTAAAATTGTGTTATCTTTGTTATTAGAACAACAATTTTGGTAGTGACAAAGTGTTGTTTTTCTGCAGTTCATTTTTCTGCTTTATTCCATGGCAAAAAAAAAATTAGTAATTAAGCAATACTGGAATTAGTGTCAAAGTGTTTCAGTCATGCATCAACATTTATATTCTAGGGAGTATCAAAGCAGTAGCATATCAGTATGTTTCTTATTTCCTCCTTAAAATGTATCTGTACCTCATGTATGACTGGTTTCATTTGTAATCAGAACATAACTGACTGTCCAGCTCTTTGTTTCAAAATGCAGTAATTTCTGGGGGGTTGCTGAAAAGATGACTCTCCAAACCTGGCAAATCTTTGAGTATCACCAAAAGTAGTGCTGCACTGGGAGAAGAACATAGCAAAGAGCGTAAGGAAGCAATTTTCCCATATCGTCACACTTTGAGATTTCATATTCTTCAAACTGAAAATTACAAGTGAAATAGAGACCAATATTGTATATTTCTTCCTAGAACTGAATGTATCAACTGAAAAATTAGAACTGAATATTTGACCTGAACAGCCCATAATTTTAAGAGATGCACTGCTTGAGATCTCTTTCCTAAATCAAGTAGAAATCAGGACCTGACAGGCCTTCCACAATAATAGGCTTTGCCAAAACTGGTATGCTTGAAATATGAGCAATATTTTTCAGATGAATTATTGTTTTGTTGATGAGACCCCAGCAAGCTCGAGTGACGCGACTGTGGCTGAAAAAATTATCACTTGACCCTTTCAGTTTATCATGTGTACACAAATGAAGCTTTTTGAAGGTCACTGATGTAACTAAAGTAACTGTTAAAAGATGCACAATACTGTTTATTCAATATGTGTCAATAGGTTGCTCTATTTATGAGAATGGCGTTTCTCATGTAGAAGTGTTATTGTCATAGAAGACAGCTGTTATGCTCAGTGTTCAGGTTGCTGGTCTAATCACTTGAGACTAAATTCTGCTGTAAATTGAAACATTTGCTTTATGAGATTGTTTTCTAAAATTTCATCATCAGTGATTTCTCAGTGTATGTATACTGTGATTAGCTCTGGGGCCCCCAGCACAATAAGGACATGGATGTATCCCAGGGGAGGGCCACAGGGATGATCAAAGGGCTGGAGCACCTCTCCGAAGACAGGCTGAGGGAGTTGGGATTGTTCAGCCTGGAGAAGAGAAGGATCCGGGGAGACCTTATAGCGGCCTTCCAGTACTTAAGGGGGGCCTGCGGGAAAGCTGGGGAGGGACTCTTTGTCAGGGGGTGTAGTGATAATGTCTCTTCTAACCCAAACCATTCCGTGATATCTCATGTTGAACGATAGAGTGAAGTGTTTACACTATGCACAAGAAAGCCCCATTTCCAAGTACAGTGATCATGGACTGTACTATGGGTTGTATGTGACTTAGCAAAGGTTTGTGCTCTCTGAGATAGTTCTCTATGTGAAAAGGCTAGAAAAAAGTGTTGAAGTGTGACTGTTCCATGTTTTTTTTTCATCTCTGAATTATTCCCACAAAGATGGGTTTTCGTGTTTTTATATCATGAGGGGTAATAGAAATGGAGGATTAATTTATATGAAGCAACAGCCCATGTATTGTTCCCAAACACTTTGCAATGGACTGAATGAAAGTAGGATTCAACTGTATTAGTGTTTGACTGTAATTAAAGCTATCATGTTATAATCATCATCTTCAAATTGTGAGTAGCTTTTATCTGTTGGACATAAATGACAGAACATGTTAACAATGCACTTGAATATCTCTGTGTAACTTCATAAGGTAAATTGCTTAAGCAAAAGTCTATTAACCTCTGCAAATATACAATTAATAAATAATGTGCATCATGGGGATAAAAGCAGCATCACTTTGCTGCTCACTAGTATTGGTACTGAATTTGAAAAACTCAACAGATGTACTCTAAAAAGTTTGCTAGTGGTTTATTTGTCAGCTTGGCACATTTGCTATTTGAGACCCACTTAGTGTCTTCCCGCAGCAATGCAGCCTCAGAACAGCACATTTTGAAGAGCCACAAAAATGATGTGGTGTAGTCGTGGAGACACAATGTTTCTAGTGGCATTGATCTGAGTACAGTGATCTGAGATAGCTTACCAGGGCATGGTGAGATCTCAGCACTTCTGTTCCTGAACTCTGTGTATCTGGGAGTAACACAATTTTGTGTGTTTCTTCCTCTTAATAATTGCCTTTCATGTCACTTAAAAATACTTCTCACACTTTCTTCATTACACTCTGTAATATATTCCTTTTTCCTGATCATTTTTTTTTGCCTGTCAGTTCTCCTATATGCAGTGACAAGGTGGCAAGCAAATTGGTGGAAATTTTGAGTAAATTTTGGGATTAAAAAAGGGCAAAATGAATTTCCAGCCTGGTCCACTGAAATTGCTTCACTTCTTACAAAGCCAGCCTTGGCACTGTGGAAGAAGGTGAGCTTTTTGTGAAATAGTTTATCCTCACCAGAAGGAGTAAGAGTCAGGGTCCTACTGATAGGATGGAAAATTAACTGTTGATGCAAATGTATAGCAGTACCAGTGAGAAAGGTGATATTAGCAAAAATTAATGTAAACTGTAATTTTCTCTGTGCTTTCTGTACTGTAAATTGCTGAATCATAATGAGTGAATGGGGCATGGTTAGGACAAAAACTGAAACTGCTTTCCTCTGCAATACTTTACTTTAGATAACAAATGGAAAAATAATGAAAAAGATGAGAAATGCTACAAAATTCATAGAACTCCCTTCACTTAAAAAAATTGATTTCTGAAACATTATTCTTTTGAAACACAGAGTCATTTAGTTTAGTGGGATTTTTGGTGGTAATTTCTTTACCTATCTCTGTGGTTATTTACTCTCTGAATTCATAACCTGGACAAGTGATTATCCAGTTTAGCAAGTTTTATTTAATTTATCTTAAACTAAAGATGCCTTCAACTTTTATTTCAGTGAAATTTCATCTTAGCAGAATTTCCTTTTACTGTGAGCAAGAACAGTGAGTGCATGAAAGAAAGGCAAAAGATCAGATTAAATAAAAATTAAGTATTTTTTATCCTTTACTTTACATGTACATATATCCCTTATTTTACTTTGCAAAAATCAAATCTCTTAATTCAGCACTAAATATTACTTAGGAATGAACAACAATTTGATTTTTATAGTTGTGCTATTATATACCCTGAGAGTAAAATCTTTTTCTCATACCTTTTTTCAACCACATTCAGTGGTTGAATGTAGTTTCACCACAGCAACTTTTGAGATGATAATTCCATAATATCTACTCAGTAAATATTTACATAATGGTTAAAGAAAATTACTAATCTTTTTTTTTTTTTTTTTTTTTTTTTTGTCCAAATCCTGACTTTTTACAGTCCTGAGGTAGGAAATCCAGAAGATTCATCTGAACCACTTGCAGAGTCTCCTTTCTAACATTTCTCTAGTTCTTTGCTAGATCTTTTCTAGGTCTGTGTTGCTGCTACACTTTGCATCTCTTCTGTCACTTTTTTGATCATGAAAACTGACAGCTTTGGGGAAGACATAATCTTACTTTATTTAAGGTGGTCAACTACCAAGCTACAGCTTTCAGGCAAATGGTGTTGCCTCTGCTT
This sequence comes from Cygnus olor, assembly GCF_009769625.2. Classification (NCBI taxonomy): domain Eukaryota; kingdom Metazoa; phylum Chordata; class Aves; order Anseriformes; family Anatidae; genus Cygnus; species Cygnus olor. The sequence continues at coordinate 40,063,899 of NC_049170.1, read as the reverse complement.
TTCATTGCCTTTGTCTTCCTTTCAGAGAATAGGGTTGGGTAGGGCAGTGAGGAATGGAGGAAATCATCAGATAAATTATATTGTCCTTCAGAGGAGGTGACTTTCTGCTAACTTCCTGGGAAACAAGTATTGTCAGATCAATTTGAGATGTCCCTGGAAATCATGTCTCTAGCAATGACAAGTTCTTCTTAAGGTAAAGCAAGAAGTTGTACCATAATCAACTATTTTACTGTTCTGTGGTTACAAACTCTTTATATTATGTTCTGATGCAGGGTCTCATGGCCAGTTATCCAATATGAGCTGACTTCTGGTTTAAAGCCTCTAGTCTGTGGATCACAGATGCCAGTATTCTGTAAAGAAGCACAGGAAGCTCCTCCTGGATATTATTTAATGCCTCCCAAATGTCAAAGCTAGAAATCTCTGGACAAGTAGGATTAGCTGAGGGCAGCGCAAAGTAACATCCACTGCTCCCAGATGCAAATCTTTCTACTTATTCTGATGCACTTGTCTGTTTTCATCATATTCCTATTCCAGTTAATGAAATATTAATATAGTCTTCTGCTTTAAAAGTACTTTTGCAAACAAGATATGCTTTTATAGCACTACCTGTGTTTGCAGATTTTTTCGTTTGTTTGTTTAATTCTGAAATGCAATATCTCACCAGGTATGACATCGTAGTTCATCACAACAGTTACCATGTGATAAAATGTTGTATCATTGAACAAATTCAGTTTAAGAAAGAGTCAGCTCACACCCACCACAAATGTGATGTTTGTTTTTCCCTTCATAAGCCAAGAAGGCCACTTGGCTTTGTGAGTATCCAGAAAATGGTGGATGGAAATTATAGAAAAACTATTTGTGTATGTGCAAATAGCCGTAGGTAGCAGTCAGCTGTTTCAATTAAACACAGAGAGATATTACTAAATTGTATTATAGACTCATCATAAGTAGACTCTAGCATTGTCTCAAGTTGTGGGCAGACTGTGGAGAGTTTCACCACTGCACTTGGAATAGCTTCAGTAATGCCAAATGCAACATGTATTCTAGCAATCCCTCAAACATCTTTCTGGATTGGGGAGAAATTCATGAGGAGAATTGAGGAGAAATTCATGGTAATTAAAGAATTCCTCATGTACATGGCTAATGTATCTGGTAACTGTTCCACTGAATATCATGACAAAATACAATATCTATATTTCATATATATATATATATATAGGAGACCTCAAAACAACAAAACTGACATTATTAACTATGAGTAACTATGCTTACCTAAAAATTCTTCAGAGAAGTAGAAATTTATTGCTAAATGTTTAAAGTATTTTTGAGGTTTCTTGTTGTTCTTCAAGTACACTGAAGAATGTGTTTATGTCCTTTGTTGAAGTATGACCTCAACTGATAAATTCCTTTCTTTTCTACCATCCAAGGTTACAACTGAATAAAACCTGCTGTGACAGTTTGTTATGAATCAATCCATTTAAGGTATATAAAGAATCTCAACTGATGAGAATATCTGCCCAGGGTCTAAACAATTTCACAACTACAGATTTGAACAAGTTACAAACTGGGGTTGTTTCTGGTTTTCTGTGTGGATATAAGACTGCACAGGATCTCTTTTAATATCCCCACATGTATAGCGTGCCCTGTTCTTGGGTACCATCTCCAAAGCAAGATGCTTAGCAGGTTGTCTCTGTCCATAGGACTGTTTATTGGATTGTCCATGAGAATTCTGGTGTCAGACAGCTGACACAAGTTCTTCAGTAGCCCCTTACTTTGCTGGCTGCTAGCAGTCAGAAACCCTACCCAGATTTGCTATGATAAAACACTGAGAGTTGAAGTACTTTAAAGGTGTTTTCAACAGCACAAAACGGTTGCTGCTATATGTAGGTTATGGGATGGAAATCATGGAAACGATTCTTCATCCATTGTGCATCTACTTGGTACATTCTACCATACTCTGTTCTAACTCTGTATGTTTCCAACATTGTTCTCTCACTGTTGGTTCATTCCTTTTAGACATTCATGACCCTACATCCTCAGGACTTTATGTTACTCCTAGCTGTACAATACCTTTTCTTCTATGTTGTAAAATAACTGCCATTTTAGTTCTCAAATCTGTGCTTAAAATATGTTTGCCAAAAGCAGGAAAGCAACTGTCATCTTGTTCTCTTTGCACAGCCACGTAAGATCAAGATAGCCTCTTTTTAATCTTTTTTCTTCAGTTTATTTATTTATTTTGCTACATAGTTTCATGCTAGATCCTGCCATACACATTTTTTGTCTGAACTGCTTTGTCTGTCCTTTTTAAAGTCAGTGCTGTTTTAGGTAAGTGTTGTATTAATTTGTTTTGTGCTGTAGCAGGAGTACCAATAAGCAATAACCAGCTGTAAAAGGCTCAGTTAATCCAGGAACAATCTTCCTGGTCCATTTGTGCTGTTTCTGAACTGTGCTGAGACACTGGTCTGCCATTCTTTACTTCTTCCTGAGTGTGGCACCAGTCTCACTTCTGAGAATACTGGCATTTGATCTCTACTTGCTTGTACAGCTAACAAACTGTTGAAACCTGTTTTGCAGGATCTCCATTTAGTTCTGCTTATATCACTAGGTCCAATATAGATTATGATGACCATGGCTTTCTTCCAGACCTTCTCAGTAACTTGTCTTCTTAATATGATTTTTTTTTTTCCTGCACTGGCGTCTGGTAGGCAACAAATCTTCTATGAGTCATGACAACACACTAAACTTATCAACATTTCCTGGTATTAGACTCCTCAGAACTAGCTTTTCCCATATTCATTTTTCTCTATACAAATATAAATATATATTCATCACTGAGACTGTAGAAGTATAATTTTGTACTTCTCATGTGTCCCTCATTTTGTAAATTTTTTTAGGCTATAGCACAGTTTAAGCAGAACTTTAGAGCTTTATCTAATATGACTAGAAGAAAAATAAAGCATATTGTGTGACATACCTTTCACTAATGTTGACTTTTTCTTATTTATGACCTTTCATTCCTCTAATTCAAAATACACTGTCTTCTTGATAGTCAGTCGTGTCCTTGATTTTTTTTTTTTTTTTTATCCTCTGACATGCTTCACAGTAGAAGAAAATACATCTCAAGATCAGAGTTTTAAAGCCAGTTCCAAGTACAACAATTACTAACTCCTGGCAAATTCAAGAGAATGAAGCAAGTTCCTCACTCTGTTGAGGAACTTAGTGTTAGCACATATTTATGGCATTTCAGTTTACGTCATGAAGAAAGCACTAATTCTAATCTACAGTTCACACTGCTACTGTGGGAGTTAATCTGTATAATGTGAGAAACACAGAAAAGATAATGCTTATAGGTTAACCTGGCTGGAGTGCCAACATTGCAGATATATAAACATTTTCAAGATTTTTCCTTCCATTTTTTCATACATGAAATCAGGGAGCTGGGAAGATACACTTCTTGTAAGCAACAGAAAATAGCAGCAAACTTCATAAATTAATTCTTTGTTCTGTAATCAAAATTAAAATTCATACAGTTCTTCTCTAAATAGTTTATTTCAGAGTAGGATGCCTTTAAATGAAAGCCTCGCTAATAGGGATGGTATATAATTTGTTGTATGGAATATAATGTGCGAGTGTGTCTTTTTTTTTACTTTTTTTTTTTTTGTGGAGTGTTGTTTTTTGCATGCTTTAGCAGCATAATTTTTATTAAACTAGAAACCAAAATAAGACAGTCTCCCTTTGCACTGGATAAGATGGTGTTGTAGAGGGAAAAAGAACAACAGTAATTTTGTGATCAAACATTCTGCAAACTTTAAAGCAATTTCGTTGGACAGGTAAAGCTAGGTACCAGGAAAGTAAAGTTGGAAATGTCAAAATCACTCACTTGCCATTTCTGAGTGCAGCTGGTTAACAATTTTGTCAAAGATTATTCAGAAATGGAGTATTATTAATTTTCTTCTGTTGAACCCATTCCATGTGTAATTATTCTTAGGAACAATTAACAACTCATCTGTCCTTTTTGCCAGGACAAGTCCTATCCCTAAACCCTAGATATTCTCATCCTGTCCCAATAGAAATACCAATATTAAAAAGAAGAGAGGAAAATTCTACCTTCTATTTCCGTTCCTGTCCTCAAATTAAAGACAGGCTTGGCAGCTCACATCATAAGTAGAAGTCTTTTCTACTGGGCAAAGGTAATAGAATAGTAGAGTTTCATCTACTTGTTGCTTAGTTTTATTTATTTTGCTAAAATTTCCTATTTTTTTTGCTAGATTATTTTGTTTGTTTGTTTGTTGTGTTTTTATGCTTATTACAGTTTGCAATTTGATTATCAAACTGAAGAAAACCAGTGATTATATGGCACTAGTTCTGACGGTCCTTAACTCTAGTCTCCTTGCTTTTGATTCAGTCATGTTACTACTCATAAACCTTTTGTATAGTAGTTCATGGATGGATGCATATGCGTAGCTGATGATTTTCAGTAAACTTCCAATTTGAATGCTGTGATTTTTTTCCTATTGCCATTAAAAAAAAAAAAAAAGAAAAAGGAAAAATAATAGAAAAAAGAAAAATTTCATTTTTTTCCCTAGGGGGAAGAAACAAACAAACAAAAAAAACCTTAAATGATAAAATGACAGCATTCTTTTTACCAAAGGTAGATTAGACAAGGACCATAGACAAATGTAGTCAAGTTCAAATAGAAATATTACCAGAAATATCCCCCAGCTCAGTAGTGATATCTGATACTCTGAAGTGACTTTGCTATGTGTTGCATTAAAAATTAGAAGTTTTAAAAAGAAACAGTTCAACTTTTTGGAGTAGTCTCTGACTTCACACCCATAGGGCAATATGGTCAAGCCTGCAGGACAGTTGTATGGCTGGGAAAGTTTCGGTGGCAAGCTGGGTAGTATATTTTAAAGGGATTGATATGGAAGAAACATAAAACAGCGATGCCTGGAAAGAAGCTAATTGTGCTCCCATCTTCATAAAAGGTAAGAATTAGAAGCTGGTCAGTCAGTTATCAGTTGCTAGGAAGTTTATGGAGCAAGTCTTTGAGAAAGCTATTTACACAAACATGGAGGTGGTTGGAAACAGCCATCATGTAGACTTTGTTCGCAGAACCAGTCATTTCATCATAGAAGGTAATTAGGCTGGTCTTCCAAAGAGATATCACTTTACTTGACTTTAGAAAGGTTTTCAACATTGTCTGCCTCCCATAGGAGGCTGCTTATTGTAGCCAAATTGGTGAGCTCTCCACTCTGTGTGGGTGGAGTACAAAGTAGATTAGAAACTGGCCATCAGGTTCCAAGGGTAATTATCAACCTTTCACATTCTAGCAGGCAGGTGATTGGTTTTGGCTTGCCCCAAGGATTGGTAGTGTTGACAATGCTGTTTAACATCCTCATCAGCAATTGTGATGATAGGACGGGACATATTTCCTTACGAAGCCTGCAGACGACACTAAACATAGCAAAATCTTTGGTCTGATGAAATACAACTCTGCTGTTGAGAGGAACCTCAGCAAGCTGGAGATGTGGTCCAGCAGGAACCTAATGAAGCTCAACAACTGCAAAAATGTTAAGTACAGCACCTGGAATAGGACAACCTCATGCACCATTCCAGCTGAATGGCTAGAAAGCAACTTTGCAAAAAATGACCTGGGGTCTTGGTAGGCAACAAGTTGAACATGAGTCATCTGTGTGCTTTTGTAGAGGTGAATGCTTAACTGCACACTGAGCTGCATTTGCAAAAAGATGAGCAATATGTTCAGGGAGGTGGCAAAAAGGTAAGCAATATGTTGAGGGAGGTGATGACTATCCGCCCTGCACTTTTGAGATTTTATTTGGAGTAGTGTGTCCAGTTTGGGTCCCACAGTAAAAGAGAGACATCAAAACAGAGTGAGTCATGAGGAGCATCATCACTAAGATGGCCAGAGTGCTGGAGCACTCAAAAAAATATTTTGAGAGATTCCTTTCCTTCTGAATTGTTTGAAGGCTCTTTAGAAAATACGACAGGAAAGCTTCAATTTTAAAGACTGAGGGACTACTTGATTAATTTACATCAGAAGGAAGGTCGATACAGCCAAAGTCTTGGATGTTTCTTCATAAAAGTGTGTTTAAAAAGAAAAAATGCCAAGAAAACTCCTCTCTGAACGTCAAGTCACTGATACTATTTGACAGAAGCATAACAAATAAAGTAGAATCTGGATTCTTAGAAAGGCTTTGAGATGTAAAACAAACTGTTGAAGCCTTTTCTAGTATTTTTATTTATCATCAAATTTCCTCTCACATAGTCAGAACTGCTGTTGATTCATGTTACAGTCTATCTAGGTAAAAAAATATCTAAATAAAATTCTTGTCTGCTTAAAGATGAAAACTAGGAACAAAGCTGTTAGTTTATAGAGATCTTTTTCAAAACGTTCTTCTGCCTTTTGTGGTAATACAGGAAAGAACAGGTGCTGCAAGGTGCAGCAAATAACAACAGATACTATATTGTTCAATGATATAGGAAGAAAGACTTGGTCTTCGTGACAAGCCCACTTTTAATAGCCGTTCAAACTTATTTTTCTTATACAACTTTTAATGTAAATCACTGAAGATAGGAACAGTAGACTCTGATATGTGATCACTGGAGTGATCAAAAAGCTCATTTAAAAATAAATTAAAAAAAAAGAGTTTATTTTTCTCACAAGTAGCATCTCAACATGAAATGAAATGATAGTAAGTTTTGTATGTTTAGGAAAGTACATAGTTCTCTATTTAGAATTGTCATTGTAATCTAGTGAAAAAAGTACCACACATCAGTAACAAAGTATTCCCAATGTTTTAACATCTTGAAATGTTAAGAGAAAAAAAAGTCATCCACTGCATTTATTTGATTTTTATCACTGACTCTTGATGTCAGTGATCCATGAAATGTGATTGAGAAGGGCAAAGAAAAGATCCTGGAACTGCTAAACTTTGAAAAAATATACATTATTCAGGCTTGCAGCATTGGCATTTAAGGTCTTGCTACTCTGAAATAAATTGTTTCAAAAACAGTGGCAATTGAAATTGTTTCAAGAACTCAGGTTTTAGGAACATTGATAATTAAAGATTTGTGTAACTTTAGCTTGGAAAAAGCAGCAATGCTATGGATTGAACAAAGAAAAGTATGTTTTTATCTGGCATAGTAGTCTCGGTACTATTCAACAAGAAAATATTTTAGTTTTATTGACACTATTTATTGCAATCCAGAAGAGTTTATTTCAATAGAATTGCTCAATTATATCTCTGAGAGATTGGTTGTATGTAGAAATAGCTATAATCCTTTAATACAGGTTGATAATTCAGACTATAGGATAATCAAAGGTTTACTCTGATGTGTAGTTGTAAATCTGTTTTGGAGGAAATTGTTGTGATTTCTCTTATACAGCATGGAAACCATTCTACAAAATACACTGACCATGTTAATAAAGTACTAGAGGGCTCAGAAACACACATTCAATTATAACCTGAAAACTACAGTTCCATATTCATACACACGTATATGCACACATGTATTTAGTCTTTGTGGAAATATTGGGCTAGTTTGAAAGAAAAATCCAGTGCACTTGTGCACCATCTTCATATTTGCTTAGAGACAGTCCTGGATGTTAGCAATGGGTAATTAGTTTCTACTCTTTAAAAATTGCTGTAGATTTTTTTTTCTCTGAAGAGCTCCAGTAGTTCAGTTTTGAAATTAAGTTTTCCAAACTGGATGTGTTTGTTTTCTGAAATTAGAAGTCATACTGATGATGTTTTCAAGGGAACATCAATAGCAATATGGCTTCCCAGTCCTTAAGCTGAGTTGTATTTCTTCTAATATGGTTTTATTTACTGATGCTGCAAATTTCATAATCCAGAGAACCTGCTTTTACACAACACAATGTAAATTTGTTTCCTTTACATCTTTAAATCTTTCTTTTTGATACACTCCAGAAATCTTCTTGCAATTCAGTATTCATATTACATTATGACTGATGCAAACCTATACTTGATAAGAATAAGTGTTATTACATTAAGTGCTACTACTTTTAATAGTTCTCTATGAGTATTTTAGTTGTTGACAGGATTAGTAAAACAAGGTAGCTTTATGCAAGTGTTTTTTTTTTTTTTTTTTTTTTTTTTTTTTTCCAGTGGGAATGTGGTGTAGTGCTATTATATTGGTTAGTGCTATTAAAATATTTCTAGTGTATTTTAGTAAAAACACATATCTCTTCCTATATCCACTCTTTTTCCTTTTTTTTTTTTTTAATTACTTTGGAGAACAATCTACATACCATTGTTCCCCCCCAACACTCCCCCCCCCCCCCCCCCCGCCCCCAAAATGTGGGTATTTTGTTTAGATTCATCATAGAGATCTTGAGTAATCCAGTTTAGCTGCTCCCCAAAGTTCCCCATAAAGAGAATTGTCACCATGACTTACTATTTCTGGATACACAAAGGATTTCTATTTAATTTGTTCTGACAGAGCATTCCATGCTCTGTAGTTTGCCTGTGATAGATGAGATGCCATGAAAACACGGTGGCTGAGGCAGCATCTGCAAACACATAAGGGCAGGAGTGGTAAGCTTATAATGCAGTTTCTGAAAACAAGAAAAATAGATCAAATGATATCTGCTTCATAAAATATTTCACAAAATTCTTGAGACTAAACCAGATGGGAATATATGCATGAAGCACAGAATAGATTTTGAAATGTGCTCAATTTGTTTATTTTGGGTACAAAGTGAGGTGCCTAAGGCTCCTTCTCCCTTGACATTGTGCAAGGTCAAAAGCCACCCACTGTGACCCAAAGAAACCCTAAGGGAAATCCAGGATATTACCCATACTGAGGGCAGTAATCAGGCCAACAGCAGCTTCCTACAAGACTATTTTACAGTAACAGTATGGAGGTTATACTCATACTGTTTAATCTCATGGAAAACTTCAGAAGGCCTTGGTTCCCATGGAGAAGTTCTCTCTTTGGTAGTAAAACGCCCTTCACAACCCCCCTGTGAACAGTGGCATGAACCCCTGAACAAGCTTGCTTTTATGCAGGATAAAAGGGGATCAATGCAGAGGCAAGATGAGACTAACAAGGCAGTAGTGGGATTCAGACAGGCCTGGGTTGGTGCTTTTTCCCGTTTTGCTGGGAAAATCAGGCATGAAAATTCATTTCTTTATATGATATAATTAACTAGCAGAGGTAAATACAAATGTAGAAAATGATTAGAATAAGTAAATGAACAACTATGAGGAAGGTTTCAGGAGATGTGAGGGAATTGTTTGTATTTTACGTTAAAGTAATCGAAAACCTGGAAGAATATATATATTTTTTTTTCAATTCTTGGTCATCTTGAAGTCATTAGACAAAGTACCATAAATTTTCATAGAATTAATATTTTGCATTCACTTGAATGCCTGGTGCATATATTTCCTACTCAGAAGGTGGGCTCCTTCTGCCAGGAGTCACCAGGCTGGTGTAAATTACACAGCAAAATTTAGTATTTTTTTTGATTCAAGGTAATAAAGTAAAAGTGTAGCACTTCTATACCACCCTCTCATTTCTCTTCCTCCTTCTCAAAGGAAACACAGGAAAATAACTCAAAGGAAATTTGGTGAGGTGCTTATCTGAGAACTGCTTGATTTTGTGCAGGGAAAAGACTTCAGAGTTATACTGTGGCACTTCTCAATGTTTTGAATCTACATCTTGTTGTTTATTTTTAATTCAGAGTTTAAAAATAATATTTCTATGCTACACAAATGAAAAACAAAAATAAAGCAAGCTCTTAATATATAGAAATACGTTTCAAGAAACTGTACTTCTACATTAACTTTTAATCCAAATGGAAGGTGTCATATGGAGAGTTTAAAAAAAATAATAATGGGGGGTGGTGGTAATGGTGGTGGTGGGGGTGGTGGGGTGCAGGGAGACAAGGTAAATAATAATTATTTTTGTAGAAGTTAATACTTCATTGGAATGACTGTGGCTTTCTCTCCCTCCTTGTTTTTGAACACTGCTGTGTCTAGTTTCTTATGCTGTCACTATCTTTACCATGGAGCTTTACCATGGAAGTGTCTGGACTTTAACAACAGTGCTGAGTATTCAGCACTAACGCCTTATTTAGGACAGTCTGTCTTTGGCATTAGTAAAAATTGGGCAGGTGCCTGGTGTCTGTTTTGTCTTCCAAAACCATTACCTGAACTATGAGGTACACTTATAACTTTTGGGGGATTCTAACCAACATCTCTAATATATCTTACTGTTTTAAGCCCAAATATTAAATAGTTGCCCTGGAATGAAGAAAGTGTATCAAACAGTTTCCTTTTTTGCTGGTATGCAACAGTTGTTTCAAGTGAAAGTGTTTAAGCTCTAACTCTGTGCTTCTATAAATATATAACAATACTAGTAACTTGAGTGTATGCCAAAACAACATTATAAGGGAATAAAAAATGCTAGCTGTGTGTGTTATGCAGCCATTTTTTTTTCTCCTTCCTTTTCTTTATTGGTGATCCTTGCCATGGAGACATTATTTTCTAACGAATTGAATTGAGAAGAAATAATTTCCTCAGAAGCCCCCTTTCAGCTTCGTTTCTAACCACCCTATTAATACTGAAAGTGTTTGCAGCCACCTTTTCATGTTCACAAAATTACTGAGAATTTTATAGGTTCTTTTTATTTGTGAAGATCAGAATAAAAAAGGTTTTTTGTTTGTTTGTTTGTTTTTTAATTGTTCAATAGCTGTTAATGTATACAACCTCGTATTCCTACATGCATATTAGATTCCAAAATCCTTGTCTTTTTATAACTGGGAGGGAAAAAAAAAAGGTTAAAAGGTGGATCTTTCATTTATATGGCTACTGGTTGATGTATGAAGCTGTTACTGCCAAACTCAGGAAGAGTTTTTCCTAAGTAAATGCTTTGGGACTTGATCTGTGATTTTTGAAATGCCTTTGGATGGTGAGATCAGATGTGTAAGAATGTAATTGTGTTTATTTTTTTACATGAACTCCACTGGTAGAATCCTTAGGGATTTGCTGTAACAAAGATATTTATGAGAATATTGCCCTTGGCTACAGTTTGAAAGAGAGCAATGTGGCACAGGGACAGATGAAGGGTAGGCAAAGTGGTGACTCTCGTAGGAGAGAATGGCAAGAGTCTCATAGTTCTGGATAACCTTTCTGATATGTAGCACTCAAGCAAGTTAGATAATGGAAATGTGCAAAAATCTTCAGTCAGATTTCTACTTCAAAGGTCTGCTTGTGGAATTGTTCTTAAATGATCATAATTCAAAGAAGCATGAGCAGAAGGATTAGTTCATGCAATGGGTGAACCCAGTATATGCTGTTGTCTGTATGCAGTATAGGTTTACTTGGAGAACAGGATACTTGGGAACGTGACTATTATATTTGGCCTTTGGTGTGAGGCAGATGTTGGTACACAAAAATACTTCTGTGTTATTGCAAACTTCTTGCCTTAAAGGGATGAACTGGGCAAGAAGATGGTAAGTAAAATCTAGTGGGTTTGTCATAGAAGTTCCTCAACATGTCTAGGTTTACATTTCCCACGTCATACATAGTTAAAATGACAGAGCAAACAGGAAACGAGGAAAGTTACAAAATCAATTTGTATATGAAGTCTCCTTTACTGATGATGTATAGTTCTAGCAAAAAGTGGGAGCTCTTTACCCTCAGTTCAGTAAAAGATCTGAAGCAATATAGAGAACTAGCAAAAGATCCTTTTCAAAGGAATGCATCTAACATTTCTTTTCATTTAGATGAAGAAATTAAATAGCTGCATAATCTATTAAGAATACATACCTGCTGATTTATAAATATATATATACATGAGCACATACAGAGATCTTTTAATTAATTGCTGAGGTAATGTATAAACCTCTGCCCCTTTAAATTTGATGATTGAAAAATGAAGAATTCCTGCCCTTTAAATGTTCAGCTTTCACAGAGGTTACAGTAAATCTCTTAATCTCCCAAGCACTTATTCTCCTCTAGGTTTTTCACAGGCATTTATCCACAGGACATTCATTTCCAATCTGTATTTAAATCCAGGAATAACTATGTGGGCTTTGAGCTATCTGCTTTCATGCACTCCTAATGGGCTCTACCACAGGAACTCTGGATGAGCTGGAAAAAAATAGATTCAAGCCCAGTCATATTTGGCTTCCATTTCAGCTTGAGCTGAGTCTATTTATTCTTGTTGAAGAGAGCATTAAGGAAAGTAATTATTTGGGGGTGAGGAAAAGGCAGGAAGGATCTACAATAAAGGATTTATTCTGACTTTATAGAGAACACCAACATGTATCAGATTTTTCAGGCTTATAATGGGTCATAGTGGAATATATCTATGGCATGGAGGGGAATGGAATGTGAGGATTTGAAATATATCCTGGATTTTTTTTCAAGTGCTCACAGCACTTTCTTTCTGTTCCTTACAGAGCTTGTAGATCAGATTCTTAGATGTAAATGGTCATAGCTTCCCATTGTCCTGTAAATACGCAATAAGACAAAGTAGCATGTTTCCACATTGCTTAGTAGATGCTTTGCAGTTAATATGCTAAATGGCTTTATTTTTTATTTTATTTTATTTTATTTTATTTCATTTCATTTCATTTCATTTCATTTCATTTCATTTCATTTTATTTTTTATTTATTTGTAAGAGAAATGTAATATTAAATTAATAACATGATGTGAAAAAGCACAAACACAGTGTTCTTTTAAGTAGTTACAATGAAGCTGCATCTTGACCTTCTGGCATTTTTCTCCCCTGTTCATCTTGGAATGATTTTCAGTTTCCTTAAGAGAGTGAGGGAGATTGAAAGAATCTGTGGGGAGGACACGTTTAGTTTTTTATTCCATCCTATGTAAAATAATCCGAATTTGAAAATTGTGTTAAATTTTATTCAATAAAATGTGTGGTATTACCAATAGACATAAATCTTTAAATAATCGTTTCTTAATCTTCTCCAGTCTTTCTTTGCTGATTTGAACTCTTCTGGTCTTGTAAACATACTAGATCAAACATCAAAGATAACTCAATAGCCTTCTGTCAGTAATGCCAAGATTCAAATCTTCTTTTCCATATTGGGTATACTTTAAATATTAATAGTATAAAGATTTAGAACAACGGTCATTGTTTTCTGGTAAAATGTGCTTAACTTGAGATATTACCTTTGAAAATATTCTTACTAGTGAGCATGCAGATCAACGAAATGTTCAGTAGAAGATTTTTTTAATTGCATATCTTTGTCATGTGGAATTATAAGTAAAAATAAATAAATAAATAAAATGGTGCTTATTAAACTCTTGGCATATTCTGTTAGACTTTTCTAGTACCAGGAAAGAGGATCTTACTCAGATCATTATTCATACCATGAATAATCTTCTGGGTAGATGGAGAATAGGAAGAAAATTCAGGTCCAATCTTGTGAGATGATGCTTACTTCTTTCATTATAGATTAATGAGCTCATGCCACAGAGTAAGTACTGTGACGGGAAGCAGTGGTCTCAGACCAGTATCTTGGCCTCTTGCAGTAGCACAAACAGAAAAATGGAAGAGTTGCTGATTTGTAGCAGCTTACGGTTTGACTTTAATTTGCTCATATGCATAAACTAAAGAACAGATCATTCAGTGTTATCCAGATATTTATTAAATTGCCTGAACAAGTTGACATTAAACCCTCCTCTATTAGGAGCAGAATAGTGATGAGCCTTATAACTTGTTTTTTATTATTATATTTATGTTTATTCCTTAAGTGTTCAAAGCTCTGGCTTCTGAATGATCTGAATCAGTAAATTCACATATCATGGGATGTCTAACTCAGTTTTCTGACAAAGTTAAATAAACGTTTATAAGGATGCACAATGTTTCTGTAACCAGGAAAGTATTATTTAAGATCACTACATTTATTAGGTTCTTTAAACCAGACACCCTTATATTGACCTGTGTGTACCAACCTATCATTACACTTCAGAATCCTAACTAAAGTTAAAAAATAAATAAAATAAATAAATTAAAAAAAAAAGGAAAAATAGGGCACTAATCTGAATAATAATAATAGTAATAATAAAGGATATGTTTGAGTGGGAGTTTACCAAAGCTAGAAAGCTGTTTTTTAATGAATTAACATTTAATGATAGCTCTTCAAAAACCAGTGAGTTGTTTGGTTATGCTAAGTTCTTCTTTGCTATGGATTGATGCACATTGCCTTGACATGCTTAGCAGTAGCATTTCTTAGTTGTTGACCATAGCAATAAGGAGAATTGGTGTGTGGAAAACCCTTGTTCAAAACAGCATTTAACTTGCAAGTCATAAAGGCTTATGCTGAGTGATAGTATCCTTTCTGATGGAATGTTTTTATGATTTTTATGATCATGATAATGTGGACCAGAGACCAGAGGATTCTTCTCCCCAACTTATTGCTTTTTTTTTTTTTTAAACTTAGGAACTTTGGTGTTACAGTCTTTCCTTTATTTCCTTTATTCATTCATATCTGAAAATGAATTTAAGGTATACTCTTCAGGATTTGAAAGCTTCTGAAAAACTGAATTCTGTCTCGCGTTAAAAGCTTACACAAGGTTCTGTTTGTCACTTACATGTTTAAGTGTTAATATTTCACATTTGAGCTTAATTAATTTTCCCAACATTTAATAACTGCATTTAAATGAGGACTGTTTTGATGGTTAATTACTGGAAATTTATAGCTGTCTTGATATTTGTAATACACCAATAATTAGAATGAAAACGCTTACAAAACCATGTACGTCTTTAAGTTGTTTGCTTGTGAAATGTTTATTCATCCCCTTTTTGGAAAATCACTGTAACAGTAGTGATTATAGGTACTCAGTACACTGTTCTGCAAATTAGTTTGTATCAACTTCTCAACTGGTGTATTACCTGATAGTCCAGCAGGCGTTTTCACCTAGATCGATGGGAATGAAGTAATGAAGGGAAAATTCAGTAGCTGAATAAAACTTAGGAACCAGTCCAAGTGGAGGTGTTGAATATTATATGTGGATGTTTCTTGACTTGCCCCAAATCATGTGATGAATTGCTAGAACTAGAATGAAGGACATCTGATTCATGTGCTCTTTTTTGTGGCTTGCCTTTCTTCTGGCATTTAAAGCCCAAAACTGATGGGTAATTCCCATATCACTCTCCATATCTCCATTATTAGCTTCCCTCTTCAGAAGCACACTTAAACACTACCAGAATACATATAGGTGGCAATAACTGTCAATAGTTGATAGAAAAACTGATTTATATCACCATAGAGGGAATAACTTGGATATATATATTCACACTTCCATTTCTATTTTCCAACATCAATCCACCAAATGCCATTGGTATTTTGCTTATTCTATTATCTTGGTTATACAAAGAAGTACATTTTATTATTTTAGCTTGCTGTTGGTGTCCCTTGAATATTTTGATTCCAAAAAATTAGATAAAGTAACTGTCAGTTTAAGCAAGTATTTTTCCCATCTCTCTTACTTCAATGTGTTCTCATGGCATGTGGGGAAAATAAAATACATTGTTGAATATAGTGAATTTGTATAAATGCATTAAAATGATAAAAATAGCATCATTTGAAATATTTTGCAGTTGTTATTATTTATGGAATCATCAAAGAATTGAAGTCCTCTTTGAAGAAAATGTGGTAGGTCTTTCTTCATCCACAGATCACTGACAAAAATCAACTATATATTTGATCTCATCATTTTAAAAGTAATATCGCAAAACTTAATTTGGTTGGAGGATTTTTATCCTTTAATATTCACCCTGATAATAGTATTTATTTCTTTGTCTTGTAATATATTTTATCTAAAACTTTGCCATCTTAACAGAACTACTGCCATCAAATTCTGAAGAGAACTGTGCTTACATTGATATGTTTCAAGGATAGCAAATGGAAAATTAAACCATGTTTCTTTCATCAGATCTTGATGGATGACTTGCCTGTCTGCAGAAGCTCATTTTTTTTTTTTTCTCTCTAAATTTTAGTTTTAGTTTGTTTTGGTTTTCTTTTTCATTCATTTTAATGACAAACAGAAAGAATAAACCCCACTCCACTAACAGTTTCAGGACATTATTTTAGCTGGAGAAGATTAATAATTTCAGTTCTCATAGGGACAATAGAATAACCTAAGCATAAATGTTTTCTTATGCTATGTATATTGTTTAGGGATAATAACATAAACCAACAAATAGGTCCACAGAGATCAAGGATGGAAATTTACAGCTGTGCCATTTCTCAATGCTTAATTTATAAGACGTAAAGATAGGGTTATGAACTGGAAATTATTCAAGTTTGCAGTACCAGCCAAATTCATAAATTATTTTACTCATCTGAAATAGAGTTGAACTCATTAAACACTGAAGTATACATGCCAAGAACTTGTGGTCAAATGCTCAGGCTCATGTCAATAAGCTGTGCAGATCCACTCACTTCTGTCAGCCACACTGAGCTTTGCTCTCTGAGAATTTTTTGATGTTGCATGTAAGTCTCCATGACTATCAGTGTCTTTCAGTTTTGTTCATATTGTCACTTTTATCTAACCCATTTAACTGTAATGGATGGATGGACTTAAAAACCATCTGCAGCTACTATTAATATCATTCTTCAGTGGATGTATTTCCACAAGCATTTGATAACAGCTGTTTGAGCATAACACTTTTACTTCCTTTGTATCTATTTTTACAGTATCTTTTTTTTTTTTTTTAAGTAATAAATATCTGTCTACCAGAAAATGTCATTCATAAAATTTTAAGAATGTCCTTTCCAAAAGTCCTTTGAAGTATTTGAATTTACAAGTAAAATACTCCAGTATACATTCTATGTCAGTGTTTTAAAAAAGTAAACACAGTTTACTTTAGTGGTATTTCTGGCAATAACTTATCATAAGTTTGTGTTAATATAAATCTCCCTTTATTTTAATTATATGTAAGTGTGATATTCTGGCAAATGAAAGAGATTATTTACTGTAAATATTGCATTTATCAAAAGGTTTAGAAATACAGTTGCATATTAATGGTTTTTGCTTTGATGGTCGTGTAATGTGTTCACTCCTTGTCTACTGCTTGATGTGTGATATACCTAGTTAGTAGAAAAGCTTTCTAATTAAATAAAAGGTTATACAAAAATAAAACATACATAGATTTTAACGATTAGAGATTATTGCTACAGGTTATACATCCATGAAGAGGGAAAGGAAATTCTTTGTCCAATGTGAATTCCTCTTCTGTTGTGCAGGTAATACCTTCACTTAATGTTAAAATATGGGGTATGGGTTTTGGAGAGCTGGAAAAATCAATGACCTCTTGAGAAACAGTTAACTGAAAATAATGATGTTGCTTGTATATTGCTTTTGGAACAAGGGAATATATTTGGACTAGAATGACTTTTTGTAATTTTCTTTCAAATCACTGATTGGTCTGGTATTACAGTGGCCTCAGTGAGCTTTCAATCTGAGGCAGAAGTCCACAAGAAGAAAAACAGATTTCATTGTAGTGCTCAGAACCGCAGGATACAAGGAAGGGAAAGACTCTGCAAATAAAAAAATAAAATCTCAGCAGCTACTTTGTTTCCTCAAGCATTGTTCCTGTTTACTGTACCTGAAACAGGGATTGCATGCACTGGTAAATGTAGCAGCTCTTGGACAGTATTCCAAGCAAGTTTTTATTCTCTTTCACCAAGTTGTACTCTTATATAGTTTAGTTGGTGTATTTTCTATTTATACTCAATAAATGAATGATACAGAAGTTTTAATTAAAAACTTTTATCAGTTGGTGATGATTATGCATTTTGCATTAGATCTTGGTGTTTCAAAGAGTTGATGCCGAATGAAGCGTTTAGTTACAGGAAATAAAATGAATCCCATCTTTACTCAGCCCTGTAAGTAGGTTTGGAAAGTCTGCCAAATGGGTTATTGATCCTTTTTCCTTTGTGTCTCATCAGCTGGCTGGACTATTATTTACAGATTATCTGATATTCGTATTATTTTTCTTTTGGCATTCAAGAATGTATAAGTAATTCACTGCTTTGAAAAGTCTTGGAAAGGCAAAAAAAAAAAAAAAAGTGACAAGATCACTTTCTGAGTAGGATTTAAACAGATATCTTTAGGGCAAGAGCAACTTCTTGCCTGCAGACTGTTAAACTACATGTTTGGAGATAAGCTCTCTTTTTAGTATTAGATACTCTTAATGGAGATTCTGTTTTGAGCACAGAATATAACACCAAGTGTGTATTCTCTGAAAAAATCTATGTGATGATGGCATTGCAGGGATTTATTTTCCATTATAAGCTTCTATATTGTCTTGACAGCTGCATTGTTGTTCTGCTACCTTCGGCATGCTTACTAGGTTAGATTAACTCTAAGTCAGTCTTAGCGATGTGGATGTACAAACCCATAAAAATCCAAACAAATAGGACTTTTTGTGATAGGTCAGTGATTTCCAAAATGTGTACTCTGGGCTGTATGTTCTGATAAGTAACTGGCTTAAATAGCAGCACTGCAAACAGAGTTCTGGACAGAAGAGAAAGCTATGTTTTACAGCCATTACTGTAGGATGCAGTCACGACTGTGGTTGGCATTGTACTACTTTGGCTGAGAAAACTGCCTCTGCTATTATTCTATTGCCTTTGCTATAAAGCTTCTAGATTTAGTACTTAATTTTACTTATTTATTTATTTTGAATGCTAGCCAAGATAGAAAAGAATGCTTCTTCCTCTGAAACCATATTGTCTGTTTTCACTAGGAGAATATGTATCTAACAAAACCAAACAGCTATTGTAGCTGGTTACCTTGTTGAATGTGCCATCAGATATTCTTGCTTTTCTTACCATAATCATAGTTACAGATAGCGAATAAAAACTCTGAAGCAGGACTTGATTGGTTTTCTAAATGTGACTTTATAGCACTGCTTGTATTAGATGCTAACTTGTAGTGCGGCTTCTAGCCTGAACTGAGTTTCTTGTGGATTTACAGATGTATTATATTAAGGTACCAGCCAGGCTATATTAAAATGAAATACAAATCTAGCGTTTTTTGACAGCTCAAGTTCTTAACAGTTCTGTTTTCTAGTCCTATCATTTGAAAGGATAAAAAGAAGCTTGATAGTCTGAAATTTAGCACTACGTTGCTTTGAGGATAAAGTCATCTGTTTTTGTGTTGTCTAAAACCAACTAATCTGTGAAAAAAAAAAAAGAAAGAAAAAAAAAAGAGAAGTCCAGATTTTATTTATTTATTTATTTTCAGAACATAAGGAAGAAGTGAAGAAGGAATGTTGAATTGTTATTACTTGAATTTAAATGTGCTTAAAGTAATTGATAGCAATATAACTACCCCCCCCCCCCAAAAAAAAAAGGCAACAAAAAAAACTGTAGCAGATTTAATTTCCTCCACTAATTGCAGCAGCAGTCTAATTGCAGAATAGTAGATGCATTTCCAGAGTAAAAGGTAACAGCTTGAAAGTGCTGTTTTGGCTCAGCTTTAGCTTTACAGAGCTAAAATGCTAAGCCCCAAGAAAGAGAATCTTTGATGACCCATATGCTAATAACTCCTGGCCAATATTACTCCTGATTACAAAGGAATTTGATAATCTTCTCTGGTAAAGATTGATGTTGTCTTGTGCCACCAGAGATTTCTTAGCAGCAGTTCTGAGCGAGTGAGTTCATAGGAGTCCACATATTTTTGCTCTGTTCCTCAAAGGTTTTCCCCGGGTTATTTCATTCTGAATGTGTTTTTGTGAATATGATGTTATTACTTGCCCCACCAAATTTCAAGGATGACATAAGACTACATGTGGCAGTTGAAGTGTTTTATTTTGTTTACTAGCAATCACTTTTGTGTAACAGCTGCTGTAAGGGTAGTAGAAATTTGATATATAGACAAATACAAGAATTTCTTATTCTGCAGGCATTTTAATCTTCTGGCAGGGTTCATTTCAGGCTCATAGTTCGTTGTTCCTGTTGCATGTCTATTACCTCCTATTAATACTCTTGTATCATCATTGTTTTAAGGAAAGGCTTTTATGAAATGTAGGCTACATTTCTGTTTTTGCTATGCTATGATATCTCTCTTAATACATCTAGCATCTAACTTGTCAGAAGTATGTGCTCAAGAACTGCTTTTCTTGTGTAGCTAACAGAAATTGTGTAAAAATTCCTAGAGGCAGCATGTAGTTTAAAAATAAAGCAACTAAAGCTCCTTATTTGGGGGTTTAAGCTAGTTATCTGCAAATATTTCCAGAATGTTTCTTAACCTACCACAGCAATTCAAATAAGACACATTACAGAAAAAGGAACAGGCTAAGAATTAAACTGAGTCTGATTTTGAAAGGTAAGAGGAACTCCCTGCTGAACTGACTTTCCTGGTTTGTTTTTTACATTTTCAATATGAATGACATGTGAGGGATAGGTCATGGTTTACAAGAAGTCACTTGATACTTTCTTTCCATGGAACACTTCAAAGTTTTGCCAAGGTATTGCTTGCTCTGTGCACTTAAAGATGTTTTCAAAGTTGTTCTTTTTTTTTGTGGTAGAAAGCGTTTACCGTGAGTGCTACTAGTAGATGGTAAATACATTAGTTTCAAGATAATGTTTTTCTGTGAAATTCAGTTTTGAAGGGACACCAAGGAGACAATAAGGGAATTGGTATCAAATCTGGAGAATTGTACTAATCGTTAGTAATCTCCTAATAAGCTTGCTGTATATGATATTTTGTGGCCTAGAATCAAAGTTTATTTGTTTCTCAACTAAATTCAGCACTTAGTACAGATGACCAGCATTTTATATAAATACTACTTCTCCTTTTATCTTCATCTCCAAATTTAATTAAATGCAGGTGTAAGACCAAATAATAACTGTGACACTCTTTTCCCACACAACAAATCCACATGTCAATTATGAGACATTTGATGTCTTATATGGTTTCCTGTCTGTTTGTGGGAAATGTTTTCATTAGGAATTAATGTCTTATGGAGAACCAGCTGAGCTCCAGTATCTGCAGCAGGTTGCAATCTGTTGCCTTGTGCTAGAAATTTGATCTCCAACATTAAAGGACAAAAGAATGGTCTGTAAGTACTGCTTCTGAGAAAATTCTTTGAAGCAGAGTCTTAAAAAGCAGGATTCATACCTTCTTGGGCTAATATGTTCTTTACTCTTTCCCTTTACTTTTCCAGCTGTCTTTGCCACCAACCTGCAGGATAAATAGGATAAAATTCCTCATGTAATTTATCAGGACTTCCTTGAATTATTTTTGAAGAACAAATTAAATATGCTCATATGAAATGAACAAAAGCTCAGCAATATACAGTTTTTATGTATATAGAAATACATTTAAGCTACAGTGCTTTACATAATTTCATATTAATACTTGATATTCTTGATACATGAAAGGGAAATCCTTGCCTCGTATGTTTTATCTTGAAAGCATATGAATGGCAGAGAACTTTGTTCTTTTTTCAATTAATTAGAAATGCATCTACTACACGTGACTAGTCATAGTGTACTTTTCACTAGAATATAAAGGTTTATTTGTCATATCTGAACTTTCACCAAGTTATCTGATCCTGTTTCCAAGAATGGTTGGTTTTCATGCAAGATGGAAAGAGGGTTTTTAATTGAGTTTGGTTTTGGCTTCTGAATACAGAATTAAATACAAGTGTTCATTTTAACTTTTTCACTACCTTTTACTTTATATTTAGCTGCCTGCTGCAACCTTTTTCTATTTGAGTTTAGAAAAGAAAACCATAGAAATACTTCAAAAAATAGTCATGCCTCGACATTAGTTGTATTTTCCCCATTTCAAGTTTGAGACAAGAAATTCTTTACTATTATTAAAGTTATTTTCCTTATTATACTAATGCTTCAAATTGTTATGCTGGCAAATTGACAACGACAAGTTGAATATGAGCCAGCAGTGTGCCTTGGCAGCCAAAAGGGCCAACTGTACCCTGGGGTGCATCAGGCACAGCACTGCTGGCTGGTTAGGAGAAGGGATTGTCCCGCTCTGCTCTGTAGGTGGTGTGGCCTCACCTCGAGTGCTGCATGCAGTTTTGTGCACCGCAGTATGAAAAGGACATAAAACTGTTATGAAGATGGTGAAGGGTCCAAAGGGCAATACATCTGAGCAGCAGCTGAGGTCGCTTGGTTTGTTCAGCCCAGAGCAGAGCAGGCTGAGGGGAGGCCTCATGGCGGCCTGCAGCTTCCTCACGAGGGGAGCGGAGGGGCAGGCGCTCAGCTCTGCTCTCTGGGAACTGACAGGACTTGAGGGAACGGCATGGAGCTGGGACAGGGGAGGGTCAGGCTGAGTGTTAGGGAAAGGTTCTTTACCAAGAAGGTGGTTGGGCATTGGAACAGGCTCCCCAGGGCAGTGGTCAAAGCACTGAGCCTGCTGGAGTTCAAGAAGCATTTGGACAATGCTCTCAGACACATGGTCTGATTTTTGAGTGGTTCTTTGTGGAGCCAGGAGTTGGACTTGATGATCCATGTGGGTCCCTTCCAACTCAGAATATTCTATGTTACAAAGTACCTTTTTAAATAAGAACTCATAACATAAGAAGTCATAGGCAGTTCACTTTCACTGTCTCTGATAAACTTGCAGAATATTTCTCAAAAGCAAACAGTAGCAAAAGCTTCTTGTCTGTGAGAAAACAGGTATAGAGCTGAGTGTTGCTTTTTCCTGATTTTAACTGATTCTAGGAATGAAGACAATTGACTTTGTGGTCCAAGCTGTCATTTTTAGTGTTTAAAGTGAATATTGTATTCAATAGTGAATCAGTATTGAATTTGTATTTTTACAAATTTTGCTAAATGTTGTAGTATTTCACACTGTATACATGCAGACACACACACAAATGGGATATATCTGTATGTGTGTGTTGCTTTAACTGTATAGTATGCCAAAACAGAACACGGAAAATAGCACAATGAATAACCATACACAAATTTGCAGGTGTTACATTCTGACAGTGGTTTAAATTGTGACCAAAATATCCTGTACCTTTCCAGCTGTTTGTCATTTCACAGCCTACTCAAATGGCAAAAAATTAGTCCAATCCCATATGTTCTGTCCTTAAACAGTGGAGTAATTAGATCTATTTCTGTTATCGTGTTAGAAAACATTTAATTTCCAGAACAACAAACCAGAATTTTGAAAATACTTCCAATTCTGCATGTGATGAGAGTTGCTTTAAGTATGCAGTATAGACAATATTATCCAAATAATAATAATTGTAATTATTTTAATAATTGATTTGCAATTGAAAACCTTCACTTTTTTTTTCTACCTTCAGTACCACCCAATTTGTCATGGTTTTATAATAACACAAATTATTGGAATAGTTTCAGATTACAGGAAAACACTTTATCATCTGCACGTCTACAGATGGTTTATTATTTTGATCAAGTCTGTAATAGTTGCTTTATAGAGCACTTTGTTTGATTTTCAGTGTTTTGTGATGATTGTCAGAGCTTTCCATTTGTTTTGTTAAATGTTTCAGTATTTTCAAACACTTTCCTACTAAATTTAGTTCAATAGAAACTGAGTACTTCCAAATTCCTGTGCTTTTTGTCTTCTAACAAATCTACTATTGCATTACAGCCAAAAAATGCATTTAAACACTTTTATTTGATGTTTCTAAAAAGTTATCCCCTTTTGTAGATATTTGGGTGTTCAATGATGGGTACAATGTATGCAGTCTAGGAAAGGGGCCAAACCAGTGTTTGTCTTCTACTTACTCCAAGTTTACAATCTTTTGTACAAGTATAGCTTTGTTTTGTTCTAGAATTATTAAGCATTTAATTTAATTTAAAGGCATTAGTCCTTTACATGAATGTTTTGGCTGTGTTTAGTCATTTGCAGATTGTTGCTATTTTTTCTCATACAGGGTTCTAAGAAATTCTACTTACAGATTTTCTTCTCTGGATAAAATAATAAATAGTATTTAAGCACTTGGATGCATTGTTTGTCCATCACAACTGTTTGCACAGTTTTGATAAATACAATCTGTTTTCTTATTGGGATTTTTTTATTCCTTCCAGCACTTTAAGAAGCTGAGTTTTCAAAAGACAAATTTATTGATTTCTCCAAAGTAACTGTATCTATATAACTTGTTGCTGGAAGAGTTACTGGAGTGTCTCCCAGCAATGAACATAAGCTGGATGTGTTGTGTAACACTGCCCATGAGTGTGAAATGAAAGAGTCTGGGACTATATCTGAAGACAGTCTAAGAAGAGGGTAGAAAGGCTTGAGAGAGTTATGGTGATGAATTTGATCCATTTTGGTCACTTTCAAACACTTTCTTTACCTAAAATTCTGTGGGTTCAGTAATGAATCTGAATACAAAGCTGAACACTTTGGGTAATGAATGATTTCAGTTAGCAGTCAGCTATTTTCTGAAATCTTCCCTTGTTATATCTTTTTAATTAACCCATTAGGAATCTGATGAAATGATGTGATAACACAGTTTTGGTAGTCACTCTTTCTCTTGTTAAGTGTTTTGTATCCATGAGAGGGCACTATAGCATGTATAACAGATGTTGAGATATGTTGAATAGACAGGCTAAGAAAAGATGCATATCTTTAGAGGTGTAGCTTCAACATAAAGCTGTGAAGTATAATACGCTTATTTCATTCCAAAGCTGAGGCAAGCTACTTTTGCTTCTTTAAAAATTTTAACAAGGGTGACTATGCAGAGACTTCACAGCAATTTAATACAGACTATGAAACAATTAAAAAAAGACAGTACAGTTCTGAAGTATTTCCAGTTTTGTGTTGTTGGACACTGAAATTATTTAAGCACATATATTCACATGTCAAGATCAGGAGGGAATTTAAATTTATTGGAAAGAAAGTGGTGGAAAGAATGCATCTAGTATCTTTTTATTTATTTTTTTTCATGGCTCACTGATACATGAGATAAAAATAGTGATTTTTGCTTTGCGTAGTTGTTTATGAATCCAGACAGTGTTAAAATGCAAAAGTTAAAAGTCTGCCACCATAAGTTTAAATTATAGTAGCAACTGCAGAAGTAGTTTTTCTACATGGGGAAATTAAACCTAATAACATGCTCCCAACCCCTGAGTGGCTGTTGTAAGAGCACCAGGCACAAGAAACTTCCATAGTATGGGGCTTGAAAGAGTTCTGCTGAGGAGCAATTGAAGCTAGCACTGTTTGTTTGTTTGTTTGTTTGTTTTTCTGGTGATTTTCTATATTGAGTCTCCAGAGACTATGTTAAAGTGCTGAAGCTTAAAGGCTTCCATGTTTTTGAGAGCTGGGAGGCTATCTACCGTCAGTGTTATTTGTGCACCAACCCAGCTGTTTCAATTAGCAATTTATCGCTGGGGAGCAGTAACGGATTTTTAAAGTTTAAAGATAGATTTGAGCTCTGATTGTCTACAACAAAATTTGTGATCTCATTGGGAAGATCGTGTAGATGCTGAATTGTTACAGGATTTAACCCTTTTGTTTTGGGAAGCATTTATTAGTATGTTTTTATAAATACTGTTAGAGTTGCAATTTTACCCATTCCACTCTCTACTGTATTATGAAACTGAAATCTGTGTAAATATATTGGAAGTTGTGTTATTACTCCTATTAGTTTAATGGACTAAAATAACCTTACCCATACCACCAAACTTCCAGTCCTTTTGCAAACTGAGTAAACTATGTTGTGAAAGCACAAGAAATACATTATCATCTCTCAAGAGGTGAAAAACAGTATCTGCTTTTGTAGTGCAGAATGTCACTCTTGTTCATTTCCAGAAAGCACCTAGCCTAGATAGCTAGTTAATTTTCTGAATGTGCTCATATTAATTTGGGCAGAGCAGGAAGTCTTTAAGGTAATTGTCTGAAAAATCTGAAGTATGCTACTGCATATCAGTGTAATGGAATATTATTTCGGTATTTGTTTTTGTAAAAGAACTAATTTGTATTAACTGCTAGTAAGAAATGTGTTCTTCTAGAACTGTTTTTCTGACCTTGAGTTCTACAAATTCGCAGCCTGTTTTGTAGCCATCTAAAATATGCCAGTCAGAGGAAGTTAGCATATTGTTTTGAAACTGGAATTTTATAAACCCATATGGAAAGATCAAGGTGAGAGCTGGGTTTACACCTTGTGCAGTGCATGTCTCACAGCTGGGGACACCCAGGCTGGGGGTGCCTGGGTTCCTGGTGGGCAGAGGGCTGTAAGGCTGATGCCGGGTCTGCGCAGCAAGGGTGGCAGGGGACTGCTGAGGGAGATGCCCAGCATATGTCATGCCTGCCTTGCAGCATAGGTATCCTCAGGGGTTTGTGGAGTTACCTTTTCGTAGGTTTAAACTTCTTTTTGTTTCTTATTTCCCAGTTCTAGGTATAATTTAATGAGCGACGTGGGCTTTTGTTTATTTTGTGGAGTCTGTTTGCTTGCTTGTTTTCCCTCCAAATAGAGTCCACACATCAGAAATCACATTGATTTCTGTGGACTGTTATTACATTGGGAATATGGAGGAACAGCTGACCATGACTGGCTTACTGTAAGAACTGCATTTCTGAATTGCCTGCCATACACCTCTGTTGAGGCGGGATACCCAAGAGGTATTTTGTTAGTGCTACTGCAGAGCTTTTTGAACTATAGGAGAAAGTTGTCAGGACTGCTGATAAATTTCAGTGACAACTTCAGCAAATCAGATATGTCAGTGAGAACTTCAGCAAATCAGACAAGACATTTTCAGCTGTCCTTTTAAATTTGATGTCTTACTCTTTGTGGGGTTTGGACATACAGAGGAATCTTTTAAAGGGAAAGTTGATACAACTGCAGTTCCACAATTTGCAACATTCCAAAAAAATAAAAATATCGAAGACCTTCAATCTCTACTTAATACAATTTAAAAAGGTAGATTAGAATGGATTACAGAGCTGTCAATTCCAGTATGTCAGTAATTAGTTGCAGGGAAGCAGGATGAATTGTTCAATATGTCCATAATACTCATCGTGCGTCACTATGTCCAGCGTGTCATCCAGAACTGAAGAATACGAAGAAACTGTAGATAACAGATTGTGCAAAGAGCCAAAGTTTAGCAATATTTGTCAGAGAGGCACAAAAAAGTGAAGGATATTTTGTGTGTTTTTGTTTTAAGCATGAACAGATTTAAAGTTGTAACTGCTTTATTCTGGTTAAAAGAAAATGGAGTGAGTGCCCCTAATGGGACACTGGGAATTTATGGTATGGTGTTGAAACTAAGATCGTGACTAACAGCACTTCACACCATGTCTGTGGAAGCAGTTATGTTTTCAGAAAGGATGTTATGCAGAAGGTCACATCTTTGCCTTCTGTCAAGATTCTTGTACAATGCAGAAAGTCATCTATGCTTTTAAAATTAGTATAAACTGTTGACTGTACTTAGAGTGTGGTGGCTGCTTTAAAAATTATTACTTTGCTTCCTATTTTAGAAACATTTTTTCCCATAGTTGCAGAGTGCCTGAATTGTCCCAGTTAAACAGCTTCCTATGGGTTTTGAAGAAAACAAACAAACAAAAACAGCAACTAGGGATGAAATCCTGTCTCTGTTAAACAAAATTTTTGTTTATTCAATTTCGAATTTCTGCACCCATGTCTGGACTGAAGAAGCATGTACTTTTTCAGATACCAGTTAAAGCCCTTTGGTCCTATTGGATTTGGGGGAGATTTGTAAATTCTTTGCATTTTAGAAATAAAGCTGGACTATTTTTTAGGACTTTAAATGTTGACACCAAGTTCTGGCCGGTTCAGAGTGTCTGGCGGGCAGGCTTTGATACACTGAGTACATTTCTTGCAGTCAGAAGACTGTGGAGAGCTTTCATTCCAAATTCAGGAGATACTTTGCAGCTGTAAGAGTATAGACCTGCTCACTTATACCACAGATGAAGGATAAGTAATGGGTTCAATATTATTGCAGAATAAAACGTTACCACATTTTAATGGTAATGGGATAGTTCTTCTATCCACATTCTTCACCCTTTCCTGTCCTGTATGATCCTTATATTTTCTACTTCAGTATATTCCAATATATTGATGTGTGGTAACAGCTGTATTTCTGTGATATAGATTCTGTATTTAGAGAAGTCTTTCAGGATGCCTACTGCACAACTAAAAATTACATATAGTAAAACAGCTTTTCTGAGATAACCAATTAATTAAGCTTAGGGATTTCTTGGTACAACTGACAAATACATACACCTTTTTCCTTCTTTCATATTTGAGCAAAATGATTGAAATAATAATAATAATTAAAAAATATGTTATAGAATAATTTAGTATGGATTTTTTCATCATTCCCTTGCTAAATTGCTTTGATTTATTCAGTGTGAGGAATAATTACATTTCTCCCTTATGCTGAGTATCAAAGCTCTTTTTAAGGAAGTGAAATAAATTTCTTCCAGAAAGTGGAAAGAAATTAAGTTGACAGTGGCTGTTGTGCAATCTGACTTGATCTGTGGTTATGCTGAGATTTATGAGGTTAAGATGTTGATTCAGCATGATTATAGAGTACTGTAGGTCTTTCTTAAATTTGACTATTCCTCTATATGCCAAGGTAGGTTCTTTTTTTCTTTGTTTGATTTGGTTATGGGCTACTGGATATTTTAAGATCTCCAGTATCCTGTTAATTGTAACTATAGTCTGGTTTTTGCTCTGTCATTTGATTTTATTCTACATCCACTGCAATGGCACTCTGGTTGTGCTCTGGTTCCTCTGTGATGTATGATGTGCTGGGGTACTTACCTGAGAACACTGTTATCCATTAGCTTTGATACAAACACCATTAGTTTATTTAAACAATAAAAAAGAAGGAAAGAAGGAAAGAAAGAAAGAAAACTATTGAAATGAGGTGAAATAGATTATTAATTCAATAGAAATCTTCCACCTCTGTCAACATTTTTTGAGGACGTTTTCCCTAGCTGATCTTACACTCTGCATTAGTGCAGCAGACAGTCCCACAGAGCCCTGGGATTTAGCAGCAACAGCAAATTGAAAGTGCTTTAAGCACTCACAGAAGTGAAACTATCAGGCTGCCAGTGAAGTG